>NW_004524753.1:1355505-1369028 GCF_000260255.1 Octodon degus | reverse complement strand
TTATGTTGTTATAAACATGGGCGCATGGATCACTGTGGTATTATGTTTTCATTTCTTCTGGGGAAATGCCCAGAAGGGGAATAATTGGGACCTCTAATCCTAGTTTTCTGAGGAATCTCCATACAAATGTCCACAGTGGTTATACTATATATATATATTGTTCCTAGAATCATTTAATGAAAACTTGCATGTGTCATGGCCCTTTACTATAGGACTGGATTCTCTAGAGTTATACATGCTTTTATGTTGAAATTTTTCATTTCAAGTATCATATACAAAATCAATAAAGTAGAGTCCTTTCCTTGGTGCAAAACAATAAGAAATTGATCTTTAAAACAAAGTAACAAGGAGTAACTTAATGAATACAAAACTAAGGTTCCCAGTGGCAGCCCGGCAAGGACAGCTGCTGGGAAAGGTGACTGGGCTGAGGCTTCCTATCCTGGACCATCAGCTCATCTCATTCCTAAAACTGGCAAAGAGCAAACAAGAAAGCAACGCCTGTATTTCAGTTTAGAAGGAGAGAGGAAGCTCCTCAAAGCTAAGCAGGTATGCTGACAACTGCTCGAGTCCCTCTTCCTCCAGGACTAGCACAGGTGACCCAGGAAGTCATGCTGCTCCGCCCTATTAGAATACAGGATGGCTACTCTCCCAAGAGACAAAGCTGGGGAGACCACTTGCTTTCAGGGTCACCTCTGCCCTGCTTGGAGTTCATGAAAATAGTCCTTTACTCCTTGACTTAAAGACACAATTGTACCAGTTCCAGCTCAAGAAGAAAGAAGGGAAAGGTTGCTCCCTACTTTCTCTTTTCTTTAAACCTCAGAAAGCACAGGGTTCCACCTGCTAAGGCCAGCCAGGACAAGGTGACCCAGGGAATCTCTGCAGGACACCATGCAATACCTGCTAAGACAGAGGCTCCCAAGTAAGAGAAAATAAACTAAATACATCCACTGTGCACTCAATCATGCTCCACACAAATAGCTCTTCTTCCTTTGGCAGAAATTTTTTTTTCTTACTTTGCCATAATTTTTCATGAACTATTATAAAAATATTCTGACATATACTTTTTTGAAATTAACACAACACTTGTAAATGCAAACAAAAAGCAGAAAGCTGTGTTAAATAGCCTAGAAAGTTTAAATCAACAGGATTCTTTCATTGTCATGATAACTATTCACCTTATGCTAAACTTTCATGTTTCATAGAGTTGCGCAGATTTAATAACAATGAAGAGGCAGATTTAAATGGAAAAGAACACAGGCAGAACGAGCATGTTTGCCCCAGAAGTCAATTCTAGAGCGAGAGTTTTTACAGAGACATGTAGAAACACGAACTTCCTCTGAAAACAGGCAGACACAGAAATGAGAAAAAGAAAAGCAAGCCTGTGAAGATGTCCGGTTTGGCTCCGGAGGAAGCAAAAAGATCCTGTGATTCTACCTTGTTTGGACGCCCTTCGTCGAATCTTCATTTTGGGGAAGGAAGGCCAGGAGTAGTTAAAAGGTGAGTCTGAGTCAGAATCCATCTTTCTGTGTTGGTGGAGTGAACAGCTGAAGAGGGAAGACCCGGGAAGAGCTCGTGCCAGCCTCCCCGTGATGTAAAAGGAAGGAGAGAGGCTGGATGCAGCGGCTCCCAGGCGCAGAGAGGGAGAGGCAACGAAGACTTCGCTTCCTCGGGGCGTTCAGACACTCAGACCAGCGAGGAGCCCGTAAACATGAAAGCCCAACCAGGGCAGTGAAAGGGGGGCGAGCAGGGAAGCCAAGCGCCTGGCTGCAACGGCGGCGCAGCCCTGTTATTTGAAAGGTCACTGGGAGCAAATGAATCATTAACTCCCCTCTTCTTGGGGCTGGAAATGGAAATGAATAAGAAAGGTAACTGGGGGTTGAAAGCTGTCTGTGCTTCAGGGAAAGCCTCCAACACAAGCGCTTGTTTTGCTGGAGCTGGAGGATCATTTCTCAGAAAAGCCACCCTGGGAGGTGTGAGATAAAGGTTGAGGTTTATACGTGTGGACAGCCAGAAAGCTCCACTCACGCCCGGGCACAGGACGGCCAGCAGGCTCAGGCAGGGCGCCCTCCCCAGCAAGCCAGTGTTTCCCACCGTGGCATCCTGGGGGCTTCTGGGATCCAAGAGCAGAGAGGGCTCCGCTACTTCGTTTAACCATCAGTAACCCAAGTCCTTTTAATCAGAAAGTGGCTAGATGCTTTAACTTCTATGTAGCGCTGGACTCATCTTGTTAGATTCATATAAAGTCACCCATGGCTGTTTAGGATAATTGGGGTATTTTTCTAACTTGCTGCTAAGTTTGGCTGTCAATGATGACTTTGGTTTTTTTTGTTTTTGTTTTTGGTGAAACCGGGGATTGAACTCAGGGCCTTGTGCTTGCCAAGCAAGCACTTATTCTACTGAGCTATCTCCCCGGCCCCTCAATGATGACTTTGGTCTTTATAGTTTAATTCAACTTTCTGTCCACCTCAATAGAGCCAGTGACTAACTTGCTGCAAACCAACACTTCTTGCTCCGCTTCCCAGCTCACTTTCAAGTGATCAGCATTCAGTGAAGCCCAGCGCCCCCTTTCCATAAATAAATCACGGCAGCACTCAGACCCACTGCCCACCAGTGCGCATGCCCCAGACAGGAATAAGCCCGGCCGCTGAAGTCTGCTCAGAAAACATTATCCCAAGCTTCCCAGGAGAATCTACTAAGGATTTCTTTCAGTACGCATAACTGCAAGAAATGTTGGGTTTTGTTACATTTTAGGAGGCCATGTGATGTCCAAATGAACTAAAGGACATCGGAAACAATATGAGGAACCATTTGATTATGCAGATTGGGAACGTGACAGTGCATGTTTTAATTAACATTCATCACTTTTAATTCCCAAATGGTTGGCACTCTCATGCCATGCTCTATAAAAATAGCTGCATCGCCTGCTTAGTGGTAGCTAATCCTGTCTGCTTGGACACGGGTGCGTGAGGGGAGAAGAAAGAAGAACAGGGAGGAGCAAGGCCATTTAAGTTCAAATTCAAGTCAAAACCAGAATTATATGTAGCACTCCTGTGATTTTATATTGCTATGTAACCCTATAGCTTGAGCAAAATGCAACTACCACAGCTGCAAACATTGCAACTAAATGAAAAGAAATTTGAATGCTCTTTCTATCTTGTGGCCTTTAATTTGAAAAATCCTTAAATACTTTCCTTATTCACCTAGGTGCACTTTTGGAATGATAAATTACTCCTGATTCTTACAAGAGGCAAGAGAGTTTTAGTCCACATAGATCTTTAACAAGAAAATATACAAACCTTATGAATTTTTACATGGTTTTAGTTTTAGAGCTTGTGTAGCCCTCAGACTGTGTAGGTATTTGTTAAATTAATGAATACTCCACAGTTGTCAGTCATGGCCTTTATATGAAAGCTGTAGTATTTACAGTGTATGCTAACAACTAATACCTATTTTGGCCAGAACCCTACAAAACTTCTTAGAAAATACAGTTATGCTTCAGTTCACACAAGTCTCTGTTTGCAAACAATTTGCTTCCCAAACAAAAATGTTTGGCAAAATTTTGCTTTTATTCATAAACCCTGCATCAGGTGCCAAACACGATCATAGCCTTCTTGCCCAAAATGTCAAAGGGCCAGCCAGATAGCTCAGGGATTAAAGTGCCTGCTTAAGCAGACACCGGGACCAGGGTTCAATCACAGGAGTGCTGTGCCAGCCCCACCCCCAGGGCACACTGAGACAGTGATTGAGACTAGGGATGGTGGCACAGGCCTGTAATCCCAGCACTTGGCAGACTGAAAAAAGGAGGATCAGTGAGTCCAATCTATAGTAAGACTCTAAAGACCCTGTACTAAATACATTTTTTAAAAGTCAAATTAAGTTTATAAACTGAGGCACCACTGAATTTTAAATACACATATGGCAAGCGCAAAGGCCTAAGTTCAATCCCCAGTTCCACTAAAAAAAAAAAAAAAAAAAAATTAAAATTAAAGATTAAATACACATATGGGTTGCTTATCACAACAGTATCTATGTGCGTAAAAATAACAGCAACTGTAGCTAGAGAAAAACTTTTGTGCTCTGAGGCTCTTGACAATGCTTGTCATAGGCATGGGTCCAAGACCCTTTGCTCCTTATGAAACAGACGCAAGTATGGACAATCACTAAACCAAGAAATGTTAGGTCTGGGTATTCTTAACTTTCTTCAACTCTGCCATCAAAGGATCCCTGAAATGCAACATTTCTAAAAGGGAAATACTTAAGAAGTAATTCTGAATTGGTGGGTTTAGTAGCTCTTTATTTTACTAAGGGCCTGGCGATGCCATACTCACTACATCCTCCTGCTGTTATAGGGGAAAGACATGTTTTTATTGAATGAAAAACAAAAGAAAAGAAATGCAGTCCATGCAGCATCCCTAACCTGTGTTGCTAAGTTGGTCTGATATGTGACAAAGTAGTTGAGAAGCTCCAAGGATAGAGACAACAGAATCTGGGACAGAATTTCTTGGGGCCATCAGCACAGGGTTGGACCATGGTGTGTGTGGTGTGTTTTATGTGTGCTGATTATGTGGTTGTTCATTAAATCCAAATGATAAGATTCCTACCCAAGACCCGTTGAATCAGGATCTCTGAGGGTGATCCAGGAACCTGCACAGCACTTACAAGGAGCACTAGCCTCATCTTGGGCCATTCTCTTGTGCAGTGAAGTCTTAGATCCCCATTAAATTAGGAGATGGATAACCCTAGTGAAAAGTTAGCAGCCTGCTTCTCTCTTGACACACAGTGACAGAGAGAAGAAATTCAGGACTATGGGGTAAGGAGGAGGGGAGAAGGAAGAGGAGGAAGACTAGGAGGAGAGGAGAAGGAAGGGAGAGGGAAGAAGGGAGAGAGAGAGACAGAGACAGAGACACAGAGAGACAGAGACAGGGAGAAAAGAACTTGCTTAATTTTTTTTTTAAAGGCATTTCAGAGGGCCAGAAAGACAGCTCAGCAGTCTAAAGCACCTGCTTAGGCAAGCATGCAGGGCCGCAGTTCCATCCCCGGCACCACATGCTGGGCCAGCCCCACCCCCAGGGTGGCTGAGCCAGCCACACACACACCAAAAAAAGCATTTCTATTAGTTCAGATGTCAGGTCGGGCCATTAGATGAACATTAGATTCATGTTCATCTAATTTCCCAAAAGCATAGTCCTTGCTGACCAATTACTTATCAATTAATTGTTGTTTTGTTTTGTTTCATTTTTCATGTTGCCAACCTGAACTTGAACTTTTTTTTAAAAAAAAATTTAAAAATAGTAAAAATGAAATTAGAAATTATACAGAGGGGCTGGGGAGATGGCTCAGTGGAATAAGTGCTTCTCCGGCTAGCACAAGGGCCTGAGTTCAATCCCCAGTTCCACCAAAAAAAAAAAAAAAAAAGAAAAGAAATTATACAGAATTTCATTCAACAAAATGACAGGAATTCAACAATGGTTATCATGTTGCATACTGTTGTCTTCAAATGAATTATTCAGATTACCACAGATAAGCATGCAAAATTGATCAAAAAAATTTTTTAAAAAACAATTTAAGCATTTGTTAATATGGAAATTATTTTGGCAATAAAACCAGAACTTCTCAACCAAGGCATGTAAAAATATCTCTGATATCAGGCGATTTCTCCATATTCTCAATTGCTTTTCTGTACATCAACAATTGTAAAGATGAAATGATTCCCACTCACCAGCCATGCAGAGTAAACTATACAGTGAAACGGAAAATACTGCTTGTACAGCCTGCTTTACTTCTAGGCCAGCTCATTTTCTCTCTCATAAGAGACTTTCTCCTGAATGTAGGTTGTTTACCTTTATTGTGCTGTATAGTACTGAAAGTGGGTTTAAGTAGGTTTCTTCCATTTTATCAATAATTGCATGTAAATTAATTCAAGATGTCATTTACATTTCATTCATATTCAACAGATAAATTCCTTTGATTTACTCCACTGACTGATTACAATTACAGCTGGAAGAATTCAAAATAGATCTCCCAGGCCACCTTGTCATTAGACATCCTACAACCACTGGAGTCTAAGAGTACAAGCAACTTCACAGAAAACATGTGTATCTTACTATCCTTTCATCCTTTCTTCAGAAAATGCTTTACTTAGAAAATCACCTCCATGAATTTATAATCATCCAGGGAAGATGCTACTATCTACCATAGAAAACATCTCTACATCCGTTTTATGTAAGTGACGTGTCACTTGCCTTGAGAAAATTAAAGTTAAATCTCCTCAAAGAAATACTGATATTTGTTAGGTTTTTTCAGCAGCACAGCAGAGAAGCAGAAATGAAAGAATCAGGGTTGGAGTGGGATGGGGTGGACCTTTACTAACTCTGAAGACACAGACAGGGTCCGTGGCAGGGAGATGGGACAATGCTCTGACCTGAGACAATGGGAGGCGGAGTCTTTATGGACTTGTGCTGGGGCCAACCTCGAGGGGCAGGTGTAGGGACACCCGAGGAGTGGATTGGGGGCTCTCTTGTGTGTGGGGGATGGGCATTCAGTACTGGGGTGGGAAAAAGGAGGCAGCGCTCACTGGGAAGACCAGCTGTTGTTTCTGGGCTTTGGCTGTGTTAGATGACCACCATAAGAGTTCAGCAATTTATATATACTTGGGCTAGAACCTATCAATATCTAGCATGGAGTTATAGTGCATGTGGCGTTTTCTTATCTTCCAAAGGATCCCCAAATTCCTTGAGGCCGAGAACGGTGTCTTACTCATATTTTTAAGCACCCACATGGTATTTGTGAGGGGTGTGATGTGTCGAGAGTAAGAGCCGCCTAGCAAATTAGTAAGTGCGGCTTTGAGTGTGTCTCTGCATGACTGGTGCACAGGCCACCAAACCAAAGACAGACCTGCCCTGAGCATTCGCAGAATATGAAGGGAAAAAGGAGGCGCTCCCATTTCAAAAAGCTCTAGACTGTCTTGGGCATGCACAGGGAGTGGGGTTCGACCCCACCCCGCCCCCAGACACCCCCACCCATGGGGGTGGGGGCTGAGCTGGTCACTGAGACCAGGTGTGGTGGAGCAGTCCTGTAATCCCAGAGCTGGGGAGGCTGAAAACAGGAGGATCACTACAAGTTCAAGCTGCGGAGTGAGACCCTGTGCTAAATGCATTAATTAATTAATTAAAACCAAAAAGGAGCAAAGGTCTGAATGTTACAACAAAAATAATTAACTTTCTGGAAGGTGCAATCGATAAGACTCCTGAGGACACAGGAATGGGCAGATTTTTCTGAACAGACCCCAGTAGCACAAGAAATAGTGTCAAGAATTGACAAATGGAATCATATCAGATTAAAATGCATCTCTGTGATGAAGAAAATAACCTACAGAGCAAAGAGACTACCTTTGACAAAAAGAAAGTGTGGGGGGAAATTGCTTTGTTAGCTATTCCTCAGCCAGAGGACGAATAAGCAGAATGGACATATAAAGAACTCATAAAAATTAGAGCCCTCGAAAGACCCAAACAAAAGATGGGCAACTGAAAAGAACAGACATTTCCCAAAAGAAGTACAAAGGGCCAATCAGCACACAAAAAAAAGCTGAACAGAGCTGGCCATCAGAGAAATGTGAATTAAAACAACACTGAGATTCCATCTCATTCGGAAAGAATGGCTATCATCAAGAAATCAAATAATAACAAACACTGGCAAGGCTGCAGGGTAAAGGGAACCTTCCTACCTGGCTGGGAATGCAAACTAGCACAAACGCAGGGCAGAGATTCCTCAAAAAACTGAAACCAGAAATTCCACATGGCTCAGCTATTTCCCTTCTAGGTATTTTCCCTAAAGAGTAAGGACAGCAGGTTCCCGTGATCCACTCATAGCCATGTGGACAGCGGCACAACTTGTAACAGCTACATTTTAAAAGTGACCTACATGTCCATTAACAGATGGATAAAGGAAATATAGTACTTACACACCGTGGAGTGTACTTTACTCTGCTGTAAAGAAAGACACACTTGAGTAATCTCCAGGAAAATAAATGCACTGAGGCTGTGAAGGCAAGTGAAGTCACTCGGAACTTTAAGTTCACACGGTGCCTCTTATTTGAGAAACACAACTTTAAGTGTCACATGGTATCTCTTGTTTGAGAAACCCGAAAGACAAATAAAAAACAAAGGAAAAGCTAGAACATAGGAAGTAAGGAGATAGGTTTTGTTCAACTGGGAAGGCATCAAGAAAGTGGAGGAAGAGGGGAGAGATGGTACAGAAAGGAGTTAAGAGAAAGAATTAAGATTATGCAATGAACACATACTAACTCCCCACAAGGCATATAATCATTATGCAACACAAACATGTACTAATAAAAACTAAAAACTGAGAGAAAACATGAAACAGAATCATAACATCTCTGTATCAGAGGATTACTCTAAGGACCAAAAGAGATTACGACAGCAAGGAACTTAAATTTTCAACCAGCTTTTTTTAATTTTAGCACTGAAATTTGAACTCAGGACCTGGACCTTGCCCTTGCCAGGGATGTGCTTGTGCTGCTGAGCTATATCCCTGGCCCTCAACAAATTTTAAATAGTAAATATAAGTGAAGTTCCCTTTCATTAAAGTTTCCTTTCTTTATCTTTTTTCAAAATTGCAAGACGGCAATGTGCAAGAAGTTCCAAGAAAAGACAAAAAGAAAAGAAAAAGAGGAAGAAGCTGAGGACATTCCCCTGCCCTGGGGGTATGGGCTGTGGACGTGAGGGACCCTGGAGAGGCAAGGATGTTAGCCAAGAGCCTGGACAGAGAGTCGAGGGGCAGGAAGGGATCTTGTTCTAGCCTAAGGAGAAAGACATTTGTCACAGTAGGAACAATTCACGGGCTTATGAAAGCAACATCTAAAGTTACATTGTAAGTTTTCCTCGATTATGTTTCAACTCTAATTTTCCCAAACCAAGTTCCTTACATACTGATTCACAAACCCTTTTACCACTTAAAATTCAAAGTTCATGTTTTATGGACTTTTATATGATTACACATACGCAAATAAGTTAGTAGGATGTAGCAAAAAAACAAAATATTCAAATAATTTTAACACTAACTCTAAATTATTATGTTTAGAGTTTTTCTGCAAGGTGAACAATATAGTACAGGACATGGTTTATAATGTTATTTTATGATGAATCACCCAAGAATCAGATACTACAAATGCAGGAAATCTATCCACACAGTAAACACTAAAGAATCCAGCTGAGGACCTGGATCCTAATATCCTGCATGAGTCCAGCTGGAAACCTAGAGTTCATAACAGTGCCTCCCACCAGTCCAACTGGAGGCCTAGAGCCCACAACAAAGTCTCATGCAGGTGCGCTTCATGGATCTGCGTTGGAAAGGCCCAAAGGCCAGTGGTGGAAGCTAGGAAGTCTATGCCAGTGGGATGAAGGATCTGTGCTAGCAGGCTGAGGAATCTGAACTGGAGCCAGGAAGCAACGCTCAAGGTAAGCACCACAGCTCACCTGAAAAGTACCACAGCCATCCTCAGCGACAGTGAGGTCCCAAGCTGCTCCAGTGATAAGAAAAGCTGAGTTCCCATGGGAAAGCCAATGAGCCAAGCTTCATGAGGCTGAGCAGTACACCATCTTCCCCTCCAGAGCTAGGAGGTGATGCTCAAGGTGAGGAGCCAAGCTTCTCCAAAGTTCATCAGGAAAGCCAGCATGACAAGGTCCTCCAGCAGAACAGCCCAAGAGAACTCGCAGCTTCCAGCAGCTTCTCCAAACAGCTTCCCTAATTGCATTTCAGCAGCTCCTGTTCTGCCTTTATGCTGTGGGCACCACTCCTCAGGTGGGCCTCCCACACTCAGCACCATGCTAGTATAATTCAGCTGGGTGTAATAAGTTGCCCACCAGTTAGAAATCCATTACATATTAATTTCATATTTCCGAAGCTAAGATTTCCACAAAATGTAACGGATAATCCTGATTTTTAAAAGAAGGGGAGGCTTATCTTGTATATGCCACTGGGATTTTTTTCTGAGGCACTTCAACTGACAGAGTAACAAAATATATGAATGCATAACCTATGCATCTGTGCACATTCACAAACATTACACAGTATGTGAAACCACGTGTATAAGTGCACACTGACGCGTACAAATTTAATCTACTCCTCACACCAAGGGAAAACCTCCTGGAACCCTTTAGTTTTTAGTAACTTACTTTATCACCAATTTTGGCCATTCCATAACTTAGCCACAGACCCCTGTTAGCTCTGCTACAGGTAACACCTCTGAGGTGTGGCTTAGGATGCTAACAACTGCCTAAACGTTTTGTTTTAGGAACTTGGAGGTAAGTTAAACTGGCTGAAACCACCAACTCACTCTTCACTGGGGCTTGCACAAGGGTCTACTGGGGGGATCACCTCACATCAAAGGGCTGAAAACACCCCTAGAGGACGCAGCACCACCATTTTCTGAGCGAGCACCCTGTGGAGAGCTGTGCTTCAGCTATCACACGCAGACTACTGGTTTACATTCCCTCGAAGTTCCCCACACCTCCAACCACCATTTTTTTAGCCCCATAAATACCACAGAACCCGGTCTCCTAGGAGGTAGATTTGAGTGTCAGGGCTCCAAAATCCTCAATTTTGGTCAACTCATGAATAAATTCCAGGGTCGGGGAGATGGCTCAGTAGAATAAGTGCTTGCCTGGCAAGCTCAAGGTCCTGAATTCAATCCCCGGCACCGCAAAATAAAAATAAATAAATAAATAAATTCTTTGTTTTTTTCAAAAGGTGTCACTTTGGGGATTGGCAAACAGACAGCACTTTGTCATATGATTACACGGTTCATCCTACCCTCCTTTTTTGCTTATCTTTAGCCCTTTACTCCAACAGTGAGCAATTGCCATTAAATATCTACATGGATTTGACCCCGATCACCTGGTCATGATAGGGTAAACTTTACAGAGAGTAAAGAAATTTAAAGTTCTATGTAGGGCTGGCGAGATAGCTCAGCAGACTAAGCACCTGCTTTGGCAAGTGCAGGGGCCAGGGTTCAATCCCCCGTCCCGTGTACCACACCGGCCCCGCCCCCTGGGCTCACTGAGCTGGCAACCAAGTCCTGGCGTGGTGACGCACGCCTGTAATCCCAGCTCTGGGGAGGCTGAAAACAGAAGAATCACTACAAGTTCGAGCTGCATAGTGAGACCCTGTACCAAATCCATAAATGAAAAGAAAAATAAAAGTTCTATGTGTGTTCTGACAAATGCCTGCCGTCCTATGCCCTCAATGAATGAGTCGTAAAGAATATTTTCACTACATTAAAATGTACACACAATGAATACACATGATAATAAAGACACATAAAAAGGATACAGGAGCCAACTAAGAGCTTTCAACTATGAAAGTTGGAATGCTTTCACAACCAACCATACTATTCAATTATTACTCAAGGTGTAAAATGATAAATATGCTTCCACAGACAGAAACAATTGAGTGTATAAGTAATGTGCATGGTGGGGGTGAGGAGACAACTCTGCTATGTACAAGAATTCCAAACAATTTGTAGAGCCATGCCACCTGCAGAAGTATGATCCCTTCAGTGCGGGCTGTGCGTTCTGACTTTACTGCAAACAGCACAGTATGAAAAGGGGAGTAATGAACTGTTTCTTCACAGCAGAGAGAAGGACAAGCGCTCCCAAGGCCAAGTGATCAAGGCCAGTTCAACAGGGAAGCACAATGCTGACAACACTAACCCTGGAGGTGGCGGGCTGATAGTGGCCCTGCTCCTGTCTGGTCTTCCTTCCAAAACCCACATTATAATGATGGGGGTCTGAAACATCCTCCCAAGGGACATTCTGACAAGTACTTACCAGAACTGTCAAGCTCATCAAAAACAAGCAAGAGAAACTCTCATGACCAGAAATGCCTAAGAAAATATGATGACTAAATATCATATGGTATCTGGGGTCCAAAAATGGAAATTTGGCTAAAAATAAGGAAATTTAAATAAAAATATATAAATTTAAAGTATTTAAATATATTCTTTCTTAAATTATTTATTTATTTGATACAGGGTCTCACTACACAGTTCAGACTTGTAGTGATCCTCTTGTCTCGGCCTTCCCAGCGCAGGGATTACAGGCATATGCCATTGCACTCAGTCTCGGGGCCAGCATGGTACATCCTGGGTTCAGGTATAGACTGCTGAGCTACATCCCTAGCCATAAAGTTCATTTTAAAAGGTACAGGCCGGGGAGATGGCTCAGTAGAATAAGCACTTCCCTAGCAAGCACAAGGCTCTGAGTTCAATCCCCGGTTCTGGGGGAAAAAAAAATGTAAAGAAGCCAGGCTTTGTGAGACATGCCCCAGCACTCTGGAAAGCTGAGGCAAGAGAACCACATGTTTGAGCTCAACCTAGAAAACTTAGTAAAATATAAAAAGGCTAGAGATGTTACTCAGTGCAAAGGCCATAGGTTGAACTACCAGTACAGCAAAAACAAAAACAGTAAAGAATGGGAGCAAACATACAAAGTCTATGTTCTTAAATTTGAACTTAAAGTGATTGTTTGTAACCCTTATTCAAGTTTATAGAACACAGTTGACCAATACACTGTATTTCCTTTTGCTGAAGTTCTTACCACGTGCGGTCACCATGTAACTCTGAATGAACTAATTAGGCATTAAAATATTACATGCTAAAAACAATTCTAGCTTATCAGAACAAAAAAAGGCAGTACTATCTCTTTGAGTGTTAATCTGGCCTTCAGAGTGAACCCCAATGAGAAATTCCTATTGCATATCTGTGGCATGTGTGAATTCTAAATCCATCATATTAGCTGAAATCTTATTGGCTGACAAAGACCTACTTGAACCCTCCCAGCTCACTCCAAGTTTTCTTCTTAAATTTTAGATACGTTCACTTCACTCTTTATTCTGATTCTGTGTCACTTTATTGGACCTTTGTCAGCATCGCTTCTCCCTGTATTTCAGCTCCACGCCTTCTTCAGCGAAGTCTCATAACAGGAAGCATTAATTCTGTTGGCTCCCTGCCCATGCTGGAATTAAAAGATGGTATTTCATAAAAGGGGTTTGCTAGTTAACTGCTCTAAAAGTTACAGCCAATTGTCCCAATAAACTGTTAGAGCTTGCACCGCCGGGCTGACAGTTAACCAGAACCATTTCTCTATGGTCCTTTCCATTAAACAAAAATAAAACAAACAAAACCCCACAAGCTTAAACTCCCCACAGCACACTCACACAGCACCCAAGACCTCCTCAGCAAAGGGATTCCTCCCTAAGTGGCAGAGTTCAAAATGTTCTAACCCAAAATAATAGGGAAGAAAACTCTGGTGTCATTTTGACTTTCCATAAAACCAATTTCATCATACCATTTCCAGAATATATCTCAAATTGTACCTCTGTTTCATGTTTAAATCTTTTTGTTGGGCCAGGGTGATAGCTCAACAGAAGGAGCACCTGCCTGGCAAGTGCAAGGTCCTGAGTTCAATCCTCAGTACCTCAAAAACTAAATAAATAAATAAATAAAT
>NW_004524753.1:1345671-1355300 GCF_000260255.1 Octodon degus | reverse complement strand
TTTTTTTTTTTTTTTTTTGCAGAACCAGGGATTGAACTCAGGCCCTTGCGCTTGCAGGGAAGCGCTTATTCCACTGAGCCATCTCCCCAGCTGATCAGTTGATTTTAAACATCAGAATAGTGTTCTGTAGGGGTCAGAAACTTTGGGATTTATTTACTCTCAAAGCCGACTTATTCGGAGTTAAAGATCCTGTTTTGGAGAAGGAAATTTTACAGTTAAAAGAAAAAATTGCCAGTTTTTCCTTCTCTCATTACATTTCAGAAATTAAACTTGGGGGCCAGGGAGATAGGTCAGCGGAATAAGTGTTTGCCTATTAAGTATAAGGTCCTGAGTTCAATCCCTAGTACCACCAAAAAAAAAAAAAAGAAAAGAAAAGAAATTAAGAGAGAGAGAGAGAGAGAGAGAGAGAGAGAGAGAGAGAGAGAGAATTAAACTTGGTCTATAAGATGTGGGAAGCAATCTGGAGTGCAGTACAGGCCCATGGTGCCATCGCCAAGCCAGCCACGGGCCTGCCGCGACGCCCTCACATTAGTGCCCCTATCAGCTCCCTCTCTCGGGCCCACGCTGTGCACCTCAAAGTCCAACAAATGACTTTCTAACAGCAAATTACAGTCACTTCATTTTGTCTTTAAGCTTCAGCATGTCATTTAAGTTCTCATAGTTGCAAAGTCTTCTCAATACTTTTCTTTGTTATGTGACAGTTTTCCCACTTCTCAGAGCCGCTACGTGGATGGTGACAGTGAAAATCTGCAAACCTAATAAAAAACGGGCTTCCTTGTACTTCTTCTGTGATGACTGAAGAGCAGAAGCCTGAGTCTCAATCCCTAAGGTACTAAAAGCCCAGTGAGTCCAGGGTGATGGCAGCCTTGCTGAGCTCCCCCAAGGTCCCTGGCTGCAGCTCCAACAGCAAGCGGGGGACCCCTGAGAAGCCCCTGAGGCCGACTCGCAACTCTAGGTTTGATCCAAACCAAAGTGAGTAGCTTCCCCCGTGTGGACCTGGGCTTCAGTATTTTTAAAGCTCCAGTTCCAATTCAGAGGCAAAACTGAGAAGCTGAGGACAGCACAGTGCTGAAATTAGCAATGCCTAAGCTCACGGAATTCCACGTAGCTCTTCTGTATTCTATGATTGCCTTTAAGGAAACAACAGGACAAATCTTAGATCTACCATTATCCCAGACACATCCTAGACTTGTGTCTTTTAATAGCTTTGTGCTGGTTTATAATCAGAAGAAAAAATGGCAGAAGACAGACTACATCCCACAAGGCTTTTGCTTCTTTGGATTTCGTAGGCTGTAGCTTATATCCACATTTCCTTTAATTTCTAAGATAACTGTCTGTCAGCACATGCCCCAATAGTTGCATTGAAAGAAATCAAATGGAGCAGAACCAGACTGACTCAGCAAAATCAGTTGGGATAAGAGCAGAACCATTCCAAAGGAGAAAGTCCTGCACTGCAGCCCCCAATATAAAAGGCAGAACAGCTGATAAAAGAGCTAGGTTGATGGGCTCAGTGGTTTATGCTGAAAATGGGCCTTTTTTTTTCCCCCACTTATGTATTTGGTACAGGGTTTCAGTATGCACCTCAGACTCATAGTGATCCTCCTGTTTTCAGCCTTCCCAGTGTTGGGATTACAGGTATGTGTCACTAAGCCCAGACTCGGTCACTGGCTCAGTGAGCCCCGGTGGCAGGGGCTGGTGCAGCATGTGAGACTGGGAATCAAACCCTGGTCCCTGCACTTGCCAAAGCAGGCACTTAGTCCTCTGAGCTATCTTGCTGGCCCTTAGCTCGGTGGTCCATGTGCCTGCCTGGCAAGTGCAAGGCCTTGAGCCGCCCCCACTGGGCATAGTGTCGCACATCTGTAATCCCAGCGCTGGGGAGGCTAAGACAGGAGGACCACTATGAGGCAGAGCTGTGTAGAAAGACTTTGTACCAAATAAATAACTAGCCAGGTAGAGTTCATAAGGTGCAGCATTCCAGTAAGTCAGCATTTTTTCCTACCAAACGTGGTATTTAAAGGCACAACAATAAGAATGATGAACTTGAAGCCTTTATATTGAAGTGGATGCCACTTGAACATATACTCATAAGTGAAATAAACCAGAAACACATGTGTAAATATCATATAGTCTCCCTACTATAAGCACTCAAAAGAAGAAATACAAATAGAAAGGTGTAATACAAGTAAAAGGAAAGCAGGATCTCAAGGACTAACTAATGAAGAGAGGGAAAGGAGAAGAGCTAGGAAACATGAATAAGTCAAACCATACAGTTATATGTAGAAGATGGGCAAGGCAATGATCCTGAGAATCTTCAGAAGATTTTTGAATCTAGCAGTTAATTGGAAAGATTCTCACCCTGACTAACTATATATACTGATACCTGTGAACTAAGCTACTGCACTGCAGATGATAATCTGTAATAGTAGTTTCATGCTTGGAGTGCCTGTCATTCTGGTCTTCTGAATATGGGCTGCTTGTCATGACATGTCAGTTGCTGCTATGCTGTCTCTCGGATAGATGGTTGTTGAAAAAGAAGGGGGTGGTGAATGAAAGCAAGAGACGGGAAAAGGAATATTGTGGGATTGTCCTGCTTCAAGGTTGTATATGGTGAGATTTTTGGACTTATGTGTAAACATAAGAAGTATATAATTCTTTATCCTATTTTTAAAATATATTCTAATTTTTAAATTTTTTATCATATTCTGTAGGGACTTAAAGTTCAACATATCAATACTTGATGAAAAATACCTGTTCCATATTATGCCTAAGATGTTTGATATGCAGACAGATAGTGAGGTTAAGCTTAACAGCCTAAGTTGTATGGTAATAACAATAAAGTTTGTCTTCTGGATGGTTAACAACCCAAGTTTGCAGACCAAAATTAGAGAAAAAGGAGGGCTGCAAGGAAAGCCAACATCTTGGCCCTAGCCTTCCAAGGTCAATTAAGACTCAGGACATATGAGAACTTGTATCGTCATGTAACTCGGTAGTGTCCCAAATTTTCTGATCAAGGAGATTATGGGGCCAAAGAGGAAAGTGATAGACGATGTAGAGTGTGTCTAAGGAGAGTCACATGGAGAGAAACCATTCTCTCAGACTTTCACAGAAAGCACATTGGCCAAGCAATGGCCATGACTCATCCACATGACTGACACTGACAAAGGTTTTACAATCTGAGGTACAGGATCTCAGGATAAATCCTGAGGGGATTTCACTGACTTTATCAGACCCAACAGCTACAACTCTTGTTGCATAGGTCCTGCTTTACCTTGGTCTTAACCATCCAGCAGAAAAGTATAAAAATGAAATATAAGAAGTAAAGCCTGCTGTTATTCTGACATTGCCAGTCAAATGGAAGACCCAATACTATTATGGTCTACTGGACTCTTTTAGAATATTTTGCTGTGTTTACACACCTATAATATTCAAATAACGGAACAAAACAAAAAAAGGGTATACAGATGAATGTCCGTTTTGTATCTGTGTATTCAAAGTGGTTAGGATAGATATATAGTTACAGTCTCTTAATGAATAGAGCGATTTGTTCTAATGGTGTTTGTAAATAGGATATCATGTCCGCATCTTGTACAGCAATTAACCACTCGGAAGAATGTATGCAATGTGTTATTATTGAAACTGTCCTACCAATTTGATTTGAAACTGTCTCATTGCTATTTGTTTATCAATAAAATTATGGGAAAAAAAATAAAGCCACAACAATGGCAACAATATTTCATCATGAGCAAAAAGAATAGAACTGTGATCCAAGTTTATACCAATAACTATGTGCTCTGAATCTTGGGAACTTGGACTATTTTCCTGAACTGTCTCCAGCCATTGTATTCAAAACCAAATCACTGTGACTGGGCATGGTGGTGCACGCCTGTAATCTGAGCACTGGGGAGGCTGAACACAGGAGGATCACTACGAGTCCAAGCCACGTAGTGAGACTGTGTACCAAATACATTAAAAAATAAATAATTATACC
Organism: Octodon degus; assembly: GCF_000260255.1. Taxonomy (NCBI): domain Eukaryota; kingdom Metazoa; phylum Chordata; class Mammalia; order Rodentia; family Octodontidae; genus Octodon; species Octodon degus. Next base: position 1,351,312 of record NW_004524753.1, on the reverse strand, counting down.
ACCAGAGATGCCCCCATTAATCAATCAATAAATGAATAGAATCACTAGATGTTCCTCTGCCTCAGGAGCATCAAGAAAGATCTGCCAAAAATTGGGCTTGAAATTTTATTTTTCACAAGGATATCAGCCCTGCCGAGCTTTCCCTTTCCCTTACATTTCCATTCACATTGCTTGCAACATTCCTGAGATCTCACTGCAGATACCCATGTGCTCTTAAGCAACAACCAGGAGAAGGTCAGCTTCCACTTACGCGGTCCCTGGTGCCTCCGATTCCACACTTGAGACCCTGTTTGGAACCTTCTCAAAACTTAGTTTTCCTAAGCGACTTAAAAGCGCTGCTTGACAAGCACGTGTAGCTCAGTAGCATTAATCCCATTTCCAAACACGCAGCTAATAAAAGAAGAAACGGGCAGCTAACCTAATTAGTTCTCCTGATTTGGTAATTTGCCCGGCCAGTACTCCAGACTCCGCAGAGTCTGGGGCTCGACCTCCCTCCCAGGTGACCCAGAAACGGATGTGAAGGGACATAATGTTCTGGCAGAGAGGGGCTGCTCCTCTAGATGCTTCCGTCATGTCCTACCAGCTTCCCTCTGCAGCTGCTTCTCTGAACCCTCCCTCCTCTATGGGGACTCTGTTCTCCTGAATGGACATGTCCACAGTCAAGAAAGAACTACATCTTCTTCCAGCTTGGCACATAGAAAGCTCTCAGATTCTAGTATTTGTTTCTATCTGTTCTGCTTCCTTTTCTTCTCAACTGGCCTCTAGATAGGCTTTATGTCCTTCTGGTTTCATGTCAAATCAGGTTTCCTCCCACACCCAGCTTTTGGTCTTCTGTCTCCCTAGTGTCCACCCGCCCAGGTCCAAAGCCCACCAGCAAGCTTTTTCTTTTCCCATATTTTTCACAAGTAAGGGCTGGGGATATAGCTCAGTGGCATAAATGCCTGCCTGGCAAGAGCAAGGTCACAAGTTTGAGCCCCAGTACCAGGAAAAATAAACACCAATATTTTTCACAGTAATGAACAATAGCAGCAATGGAATGACCCAATGTTTAAAAACAAGAAGGGCCGGGGAGATAGCTCAGTAGAATAAGCATTTGCCTGGCAAGCACAAGGGCCTGAGTTCAATCCCCAGTTCTGCAATAAATAAATAAATAAATAAAAGAAGAAGCTGCAATTTCATCCCCCACATGTACTAACCAGGACACTCTGTAACATCAAAAATACGTATGAGGTAGAACCAACAAATATAATGAACATTTAAAGAATTTTAAAGTCTGTCACACTACAGTATACTACAGTATACAGTACACACTGCCACAAAGCTACCTCAAATTACTGTACACCCCTCGCTTCCAAAGCCCTTACCTCATCAGTCTTGCCACTTTCTGAAGCAGTTCTGGAAGTCTTGTTTCTTGAGTAACTTAGTTAAACTCTCATGCCTGCCTTGATGCCCTGAATGGTCTCAGTCATTTACCTTTCATGGTCATTTTGACTTGGAGGAAGAGCTAGAAGTCACATGGTACCAGGTCTAGCAAATAAAGTGGATGAGGGCAAACTGCAATGCTTTTTATGAGCCTGCTGTTCCACTGGGTGGCACTCAGCAGCTACCACCACATCTCATAAAGACATCTGAAAAGAGGGCTTCCAGAACGCCTTAGAAAGAAGAAATGGTGAAACTGCCTGAAGTGAGGGGGAGGATTTCAAGGGAAGTTAATGGCAATGTCTTTGACTATAACAATAAATAAATAAATAAATAAATAAATAAATAAAATTTAAAATTTTTTTTAAAAACTTAACTATTCACTATATTTCAATCATATCTTGTATTATTAAGTGTTTATGTTTTGGCTAATACACACATATGAGAAGGGTCTGTAATATTTTTTCTGTCTACTTACAAAAGTACTGTTTTCTTTGTGGGAAAAAAGTATGGCATTCTTTTTAGCTACCTTCTAAAAATGGAGCTAATTCATGGTATGTCATGGTAAATGAACAATGCAGGATATAATTTCTTCTGTTTTCAGGATCACAACTACAATAAAAAAAAAAAAAACTCTAGTAGGAAATATATCCAAATTTAATAATAGCTGTCTTTGGTTGGAGAAAATGAAGATTTGTTTTACTTTTTTCCACGCTTGCTGTAATTTCCGGGCTTTTTTTTTTCCTGCTGTTTATTTACTTACATAATTACAAAAGACTAAATTTTTCCAAGAGGCTTATTTAGCAAGATGTATGTCTAAACTCCTCTCTGGCACTCATGCCAAACCTACTCACTGCCAACCAGACCTGCAGTGGCAGATGTGACACTGATTCATACCAGAGCTCTGAAGTGTCAGAATTCCCCAAGCAAAGAGAAGACGACAGCCAGTGTCTGTCCGTCTCTCCCTGCCACCTTCCCCAGAGGGAACGTTAAAACATGCTCCCTTAGTTCTTGTCTTATCATGTCAGTTTCACCAATCCTTCATCTTTCCCATGAACGCAGTCACAGGATATACAAATTTAGCCAAATGAATTTCATAGAAACATTAACCCAGACCACAGATGATCAACTCAGGTAGGAAAATCAGGTTTGGTATTGAGAGGTACTGTATCTGGTCTATCATTCACACCGTCATGCTTTGGAATAGTCCTTGCTGAGAGGGTAGGATCATTATGCTCCACAAAATTCTGCAATTTACCTGAGATACTGGCCCTCTGGCTTCACATTTCCTTAAGCAGGAAATTAACTTTTTTTTTTTTTTTTTTTTGGCGGAACCAGGGATTGAACTCAGGCCCTTGCACTTGCCAGGGAAGCGCTTATTCCACTGAGCCATCTCCCCAGCCCCAGGAAATTAACCTTTAACTGGAAAATTTCAACTTCTAACGGCAGCCACCCAATCTCCTTCTCTCACATCCAGTTTTTTCAAATTCATAGCTCTGGCCAGTCAGTGATGGTTTCACACATCTTTGTTTGCAGTTGGGATTCCAATACGGCACCTGGGGCTCAGCCTCCCCGTCATTGTCCACAGGCTGTCCATTTGTTTCTGTAAGACAGCCACTGTCGATCCCATCTCTGCTTAAAGTTTCCATCCTATTTCTAACCACATGTACTCCTGTTGACTGGAGCCAATTGGACCCTTTCTTCCTTCTTAGCATGGACATTGACTCAGTCATCTCATCTACCACCTTCCTTTTCACCACTGCCATCAAGTGACTTGCTCTGCCTGCCCATAGTAGCTGCCTGGAGCATGAAGGTGCCCAACCCTTTACTGTGATAGTAGTAGACTGTCCTTCCACTGATATATGTCTCCCTTTGAGCAAAGCTCTGGGCCCCTGTAGCACCTAGAGAGCAGAACCATCAGCCCTGCACCCAACCTAAATGGAACCTTACCATCAATTCCATACTGAGATAGTTCTGGGGGCCTGGCCTGGATAAGCTTACCAGCAATCACCACCCAAGAAATCAGTCCTCCAAGCACCATCATTTCTGGTCTATCAACAAATGGCCAGTGTGATTTGTGATGATGAGGGGGCCCAAGAACAACATCTCCGAAACTTCCTCTGGCTTGCCCTGTACAATACAATGAAATTAAAATCTCACACTCACTGGTCACACATCCCCTGCTCCACAGGCATAGGTGGCTACCATTCTGGGCAGTACAGCTGGAGAACATGTCCCTCCCCACAGAAACTTCTCCTGTGGCCCTGACACACAGAGCAGGACTGCTCCAGAGCCAGAAAAGGCTTCCACCTCTGTCCTACATATTTGCTCCTAGGAGATGGGGCGGAATAGGGCATGTCTAAAAAGGCAAGGCTGAAGTGCCCTCTGGGGACAGTGGCGTCCTCTTCCATCAAAGCACGGTGTACTTCTTGCTGACCCTTCTGTCTCAGGCAATTCCTGGAAAACCTATAATCACCTTTTCTGAATAAAATCAGAAGAGTTTTTGAACCCAGGGAGTTTAAATGAAAACTAAAGCAAATGCTAGTGCCAGAAAACCTCATCTACAGCCCTTTTCAAAAGTCACTGGTGAAAGTGACACACATTTGTCTCTGCCAGCCTTCCTAGCCCTCCTCCTCACACAATGACTTCAGGGACAAAGACTAGCTGAGGTCCAGGACAACGCAGCTTCCACAGTCAAAGTCTTCTTACCCAGCAGGTACACCCCTTGCAGACTGGAGTGAGTTTTTAAAGCCTAAAATTAAAATAATCCTGCCATTTAATATGTTTAATGGCTAATCCACTCCATGCCCCCAGCGATTCCTCATGGTACACATTCCTAGGAGCCCGCTGCTGTTTGTAGATGACACATCCTGGACGTGAATAACAACCAGGGCTCCCAGGGGCCCACAACCATTTAGAAAGATGTTTGTTTTTCTTTCTCCTTCCTCTTCCTCCACTTGGGAGAGTCAATTATTAATCTTACCGTCTAGAGCAGAGCTATTAGAGGCAAGGGTATTGCTGTGTTCAGAGTGTCTGTGGAGCCCTTCGCTCCTGAGTAGCTCAGACGTAGAAGGGCGTGACTTAGACAGACATGCAAGTGCACGGCTAGGTTTCTGCTTTGATTTCAGGAGCCCTCAGGCAGGAGCAGCCAGGAAGCAAGCCACTTCTGACCTGCGGCCTGAGAGCAATCCAGTCACCGCCACTGCAGCTGCTTCCGGGCCTGCTGCTGACCTGGGCACTGGTGAAACCGCTCCACGCACCCTCGGCATGCACAAGCCTGCTCGGCTTGGGGTGCATCGGCAAGTCCCCTGCCTTTGCCATCGGCTCACCCAGGGTACTGCCTCAGCTTTCCCCGCCACCCATCCTCATACCCACGGAGCCAGCCTGCCCTCCCGCACGCAAGCACTCTCCCAAGCAGCCGCCCAGGCTTCGCAAAGCCTAAGCACAGCAGATCCACGCATGTTCGCATCCCACTCTGCAGCCCAGCAAGCTCCAAGCACCACTGGGGGCCCAAACGAGGCTGCCCATCCTCAGTCCCCAACACCTTCGGTACATCCTGTTCACCTCTATAAATAACTTCAGGGATATGTCTGGGGCCTCAGTCAGGCTTAGAAAAATAGAAAATACATAGGAGGAGGGTTAATGACAAGCCACCACCCCCTCCTCCCCCTTGGGGAAACAGAAGACCTGTGAATGAACGGGAATTCTCATGGAAGGAACTGCCTCCTCCTTGCCTCTACTCAGCCTCCAAAGGGATACCCACCCCAGGCCCATGATGCCGCACAAGCATCTGGTCTACCCTTAAGCCCAAGGGCAGATCCGGTAGGCTCAGCTCCATGGGACACTGGTGTTGGTGTAGAACAGAGCTTAGCCTGGGACGCTGTGGCCAGGCAGTGTGAGGGTCTAGGGTGCAATGGCTTCACAGAAGTAACTGTTGGGTTTTTCAGCCACACAGTAAAGAGATAGGAATGAAAAAGGAAGCCTCTTTTAACTCTAAAGACACAAAGAGGATCGAGGCAGATGGAGGAGTCCTCTGACCTTAGACAAAGAGAACTGAGACTTTTATGACTTTTGCTAGGGGTGGAGTTTGAGGGGCAGTTTGAATTACATGTAAAGAGTTGATTGGGGGGGCTGGGGAAATGGCTCAGTAGAATAAGCGCTTGCCTGGCAAGCACAGGGCCCTGAGTTCAATCCCCAGTACCGCAAAAAAAAAAAAAAAAAA
>NW_004524753.1:1342307-1345539 GCF_000260255.1 Octodon degus | reverse complement strand
GGGCTGAGCTGGCCACACACACACACAAATAAAATTAAAAAAAAAAAAAAAAGAGTTGATTGGGGTCTCTCCTGTGTGTGCCAGGGAAAGGCGAGAGGAAATTGTATCCAGGGCTGGAGTGGAGAAGAAGGAGGAAGTAGTCACTGGGAAGATAAACTGTTGTTTTAAGGGATTCAGCCATGTTAGATGACCACCGTAATAACTGAGTAATTCATACTAGGGCCAGAACCCATCAGTAACTGCCAGGTACCAAGCCAACATTTGGCAAAAGAAAACTCAGAAAGAACTCTTATCGCCTTGTTTCTTAGTTTGGATTATATATATATGTAGCCTAATCCCTGGAGACACACAATTATGACTGATGCCACAAAGAAAACACATTGGGGTGGGCTTCAAAAAATATGCTGTCCCTGGCCTGCCATGCCAGCCCCGCCCCTGGGGCGTGCTGAGGCAGCGATTGAGACTAGGCGTGGTGGTGCGTGCCTGTAATCCCAGCACTTGGGCAGCTGAAAGCAGGAGGATCACTAGGAGTGCAAGCTATGTAGTGAGACCCTGTAGACCCTGAACTAAATACATTTTTTTAAAAGTATGCTATCTCAGGATAGCATATTTTATAGAGAGCAGAGAAAACAGTATTTTGTAACATACCTATATCCAAGCTGCCCTGGTCCTCGTGTTTGCTCAGTGGAACCACCAGGCTTTCGACACACTGAAAAAGACAAAGGTCAAGATTTTTTTTTTTATTAATTACATCTATGGTACACTAACGTTAGCTTCTTTACTTTTGTGAACTAGAACAACAGTTTAGGAAAACAGCAGTAAAACCACGTGACATGTATCACATCATCTAAACAGAACACTAGACTTGTTGATAATTAAGCATTACTGAAGAGTTAAAAATAAGGAAAGGACCTGGTCCCAGGAGAAACAAACCTGACGATATTTAACAACATGTACAAATTTGTCTTGGAAAAATAATTTAATTAACGTGCACTTACAAGTCAGAAAGACAGCTAGGTTTGATCACAAAGTGATTGTGAATATGATAAAGAAAACTGCACTTCAAATTATTCTGAAAGTAAGGCCCTGGAGATATAGCTCAGCGGCTTAAGTGCCTGCCTGGCAAGTGCAAGGTCCAAAGTTCAATCACAGGTACCAAAAAAAGAAAAAAAAAGAAAGAAATTATTCTGAAAGTGACCTGGGGTCCATTATCATTTACTTGTGGATTTTCCCTCCTAAAGTGTCTGACTACAAGTCTTTGTTTCTACTTTTAACTCTGGATAGACAGGCAAAGAAGAAAGTGGAGTAGAAGATTGTTACCTCCCCATCCTCCTTTTCGGGTGACGATCTGCTCAACACCAAGTTCTTAATCTCTGCAAAAGGAAAAATTCTCATCAGCATATACTGATTAGAGCTTAGAAGAAGGAGAAGAAGAAAGGACAAGAAGGAAAAAAGAAAAAGAGGAGGAGAAGGAGAATAAGAAAAAAAAGAAAACAGATGTCAAGTACTGATGCATCACCCAGGAGCTGTCTGCACAGCGCTAGCTAGGTAGGGTTTAGGACAGGCTTCCTCTCTGCCTGAGGAAGCCCCAAAAGTTTGTCAGTTTCCTCAAAGGTCACAGGTTTTAACGTTTCAAAAGAGCACAACTCATTCGAGAAGCGGCTGCTCTGTCCTCTCCCTGCGTTGTCCACAGGAGCACACAGCAGTGCAGCCCTCAGCCACTACCTCTGCCAGTGGGGCCAGGTCGAGGTGACCAGCCCCAGGCAGGCCAGCAACCCTGGTGTCCTCACTCGGCAAAGGTTTTCCTGGAACTGGAGATCCAGATGTTCTGGGATGGGCAGAAAAGGCCACGTGAAGGGATCTTTTGCTTTGGCTCCACTGATTGGTTCCCTCCCCCCAAATACTGGGAAACAAGAACCCCCGCTGTTAAAATAACCTTCAGGAGCAGGTTTGAGCCTGGGGAAGTTAAACCAGTATTCTTTCTTAGCAAGGGTAAATGGCTGAAAATCTTTAAGCTGAGTGGGAATGAATATGTTGTGATAATGTGGAGCCCCAGGCTTTTTGCCTCATCTTCCTGGGCCTAAGGTCCTGCTGGAAGCAAAACCTGCAGAAAATCGAGTTTTCCCAGCAAGTAGATTTTAAAATTAGATTTCCCTGCTCTGCTCTGCCACTTTTAGAATAAAAGCATAGTAGGGTTGGGGAGATAGCTCAGCTGCATAAGCGGCTGCCTCACAAACACAATGTCCCGAGTTCGATCTCCAGTACGAATACCACAAAAAATAAATAAATAAATAAATAAATAAATAAGTAAGTAATGGCTTCATTTATATGGCTCTTCGTGAAAAGCCATACTAAGGATGACAAATTACAAATAGGGAATAGTAGACAATAAGGCGAGGGTACAGCGGAGAAGCTGTTCTCCAAGTTTGCTTGTATTTAATGGGATTTGGTTGGGCTGGAGATATAGCTCAGAGGCATAAGCGCCTGCCTGGCAAGCACAAGGTCGAGTTTGATCCTGAGTAGTGCAAAAAAAAAAAAAAAAAAAAAAAAGAAAGAAAGAAAGAAAGAATGAGAGAGAAAGAGAGAGAGACAGAGACAGAGACAGAGAGACAGAGAGGAATGATTTGCTCAACACTAACTTTGAATTTGTTTTTAAAGCAAATAATACATTTATATATCCCAAAAATTGTTTTTGAAATCAAGATCCATACTAGCTTTCACGATAGAACTAAGAATATTAACCTCAATTTTAAGTATCATAACGACTCTCCGCACGACAGGTAGTCAAGACTGGAACTGACAACCCAAACTGGGTTGCTTGCGCCGCTGGCATCTTTCAAAGCACAACTCACTCCTGGCCTCTTGGTGGCAGCAGAGTAACATCTGCCTTTAATACAACTGCCAGAGACAAGAATGTCCAGATGGGCCCAAAAGCCTGCTCTGGGGTGCAGAAGTTCAAAACACAGGGTCGAAATAAAAGTTGGCATCCTACTCTGTAGATGCAGAAATGTGATACGACGTACCTGGCAGGCTGCTTGCCACACAGTAGGTGCACAACAGCTTTGCAATCCAATGCCCACACCATAAAAAGAAAGAGATCATAAATCCAATGTGCTGAACAAGGGAAGGGAAGGCTAACCAGAGCCAAAGTTTCAGCAGACATATCTGCATTAGACACCAAGAGAGGAAGCCTGGGATATAGCTCAGCAGCATAAGGCGACTGCCTGGCAAG
>NW_004524753.1:1335274-1341422 GCF_000260255.1 Octodon degus | reverse complement strand
CGCCAAACTAAAATGGAACAAGAGATAATCGCTCCTACTTATGTTCGCTAGTGAGACAGCACCAGAAAGCAGGTTTTTAAATCAGGGTTAAGTAGCTGGGAGATTAGTATCAATGTCTCATCAAGTAGGAGATTTGCCTTCAAAAGATCCCAACTCTGGATGAGTTTCACCCTCTTCTTTCGTAAAGTGAGACTGGAGTCTGCACACCGGGGGAAGGGAGGACAGGAAGGCCAGCAAGCAGAACCCCGATCAGAGGCCAGCAGACCCCCAGGCAGCCTCACCCTGACCCTCAGGCTCACAGCGGAGCCCGAAGTGGGCTCAGGCCTGCCTCCCACTCCCCCGAGCACAGCCAGCAGCTCAGGGCCAGGCCCCGCCCAGCCTGAAAATGCTAAATGAACAACTAAACCAACCAATAGATTCCCCACAGCCCCTGCACCTCTGGCAACACACCTGGAGGAGTTCAGCGGCTCTCAATGAATCTTTTTTTTCCCAAGAGACTGGGAATTCTGGGAAAGCTGGGATTAAGCTGATTTGGGGGCAGCGCTTGTCCCTTCTGCTTGGCACCTACTGTATTTCCCCAAAAGTAAGAACTCACTGGAAAATAAGCCCTCGCTCCAAAATAAACCAGTTAGATCATTAGCCAGATGAACTCAGGTGACATGTCCATTGCAACACATGATAGATGCGCTGAATTATAAAACAGTATTAATATATAAAAATATCAATGAGTAAAAGTATAAAATGTAAATTATAAAATTTACCAAATTTCAAAATTGAAATTATAAAATTAAAAATGATAAAATTACAAAATATAAATGAATACAGTGTGCCTCTCAAAACTTCTGGGGATTACATTTCTAGAGCACCTGAAAATTAGGAAAAAACAAATGTCACATATGGTCACACAATGCCTAGAGAAGCACCTACTTTTATAGTTTAAACCTTAAATATGCTATGTCTCCTACAGGTAAGTAATTTAATGCAATAAAATGCTGTATACAGTTCTGTAATAATTTAATTTAATAAAAATACTGCCCAGTGGTTCAACCCTCTCCCTGAGTGTCTTAAGCTTCCTCTGGTACTCAGGTTCATTGCCAGAAGCCTTAGAAGGTGCAGAAGGTTTTGGTAGCATCTTAGCAATCTTTTTTTTTTTTTTTTTTTTGCAGAACCAGAGATTGAACTCAGGCCCTTGCACTTGCCAGCAAAGCAGTTATTCCACTGAGCCATCTCCCCGGCCCCACATCTTAGCGATCTTAAGGCTTTAAGAGGAGCAAAATCAACAGAGCACACCTGAGACAGCTGTACAGCAATCCATTAAGATGCCGGAATACTGACCCTTCAGAGATGGGTTACGGGGCGGCCGCCAGTGGGCAAGAAAGAGAACCGAATGATGCTCTTGGATTGGCTACGCACAAACCTGCGGCCAAAGAAAGGAATTGCCAAACAAAAACAAAAAACAAAGAAACTGCCCACGACACAGTATTTGCAGTTTCCAAGACAGTGCCTGAGATTCCTTGAACAATTAGGTTCTAAGGAAAAATCCACAAACAAAAAAAAAAAAAAAAAGAAAGAAAGAAGAAAAATCCACAAACAACTAAAGCCTCTTCAAGAACTCTGAACCTGGACTTCGTGGGGGCATATTGTAATATTAATCCTTTAAAGTAAATGATAACATAAATGATAATTATCTGGAAATACCTAAGCAGGTGCCTTCGGATGAGCAGTAAGCACCTACACAAACAGCTGGAGCCCAGAGACAATGCGTGAATACCGCCCCCCTGATAATGAACGCACGCGGTGCTGTCTAATATGAATCTTCATAATTCAGGGTTGCTGTGGGTTGTGACAGGCCTACTCAATGAGCTCGTGGGAAATAAGAAAACGTTTTCTGAATTTTGGGAGCCTGCAATTTCTCACCGCTTCAGGGCAGACCACCATTCTTAACCGTCATTACTTTCGTGGTCTCCAGAGTCTTCCACGAACTGGAGCTTTAATGGGAGCTCAGGAGCCCAGCCTGCAAGAGGTGGTGACCTAGGTGTGGAATTCTTGGGGCGAAATCTCCCACGGCTGCGTTGGCAACACGCTCTGAGCGGCTGCGCAGACAAGGAAGTGCTCATCTAAGGAGAGGTTACCGCTGACTCCAGTGATGGGGCCAGTGGTGCCACAGGAAGTGGAGTCGCAGGAAATGCAGGCGGGAATTTGGGATTTGGAGAGTTAGGAGGCTATTCCAGAAAGATGACGTGACTGTGTTGAATAACTACAGGTTTCTGTATATGAATAAACGCTGATTGTACATGAGGGAAAATAAAACACCCCCTGAAAATAGAGCCGACTTGCATCTATTGAAGCAAAAATAATGTATGATCTGGTCCTTTTTTTTTTTTTTTTTTAATGTATTTGGTACAGGGTCTCACTATGCAGCTTGAACTCGTAGTGATCCTCCTGTTTTTAGCCTCCCCTGCGCTGGGATTACAGGCGTGCGCCACCATGGCCAGGCCTCGGTGGTCGGTTTAGCAAACCCGGGGGCGGGGCCAACGTTGCGTGTGGTACCAGGGATAGAACCCCAGGCCCGGTGTTTGCCTAAGCAGACGCTTAGTCCGCTGAGCTATCTTGCAGGCCCTGTGGTATTATTTTAAGGGGAAAAACATGGCATTAGGTGCTCAATAAATAAATACTTGTCTCTTGGTGGCCCAAAATATCTACATTTGACAATATATAGTGGGTTGTTAGGTAAACGGCACATCAGAACAGGGAAGGGGACGTTGTTTCCTTTCTGGAATTGTTAATTCAAGCGCTTCAAAAACCAGCACCACTTTATCACAGCTTCTGAACTGCCAGGTACATTACAGGCTGAGGCCCCAAAGCAACCCTGCTCTCTGGTCCGCAGCCCTGTCGCCTTGGCAACTCCCTCACCCCTGGGCTGCTGCAACGTTGCTGAGCTGGGGCCAGCCCACCCTGCCAGGGAGCTAGTGTGGCCAAGGGAACACACGCCAGCTGTGAGCACAGTGGCCCGTGTGTATAATGGGTAACACTTGCCGAGGGGGAGCTGGCACACGCACATAACGCGTCTCACTTCTTTCCATCTCCCTCCCCTCCAATCCTTCCCTACAATTCTTGGCCCACTTCCCATTCCAAAAGCTCTACTTCCATTTCTTTATTCTCTTTTTAATCCCTATTCTATCCCTTCCCTCCCGGATGTTTTGTTCCTCTTCCCATTTGAAAAATCGCTCCCTACTTCTTATTACCCATCCTTTGTTGTTTCTTTATAGTTTAGATTTCTCATGTAAGAGAAGCCTTGCAATAATTAAACTTGTGTGTCTGATTTATTTCCCTTAACCATATGGTCTCAAGGAGTATCTATTTTCCGACAAATTAGTTGAATTTGTTGGAAATTGTGTGTGTAGTAGTAGACCACTGTGTGTGAACACCACATTTTCCTAACCATTCATCTGTTCATGGACATAGAACATCACTGTCAAGATTTAGCTATTGTGAGTTGCACTACTATAAACATGGGTTTGTACACATCACTGTAATATGATGTCTTCGACTCTTTGAAGAAGACAAGAATAGCTGGATCAAATGGAATTTCTAGGTTCAGCTTTCTGAGGACTCCCCATACTGATCTCCACAGTGGCTGTACTGGTTAACATTCCCACCAACCATGTCAAAAGGCTTTCTCCCCCCACCCCCACAGCCACTGCAGCAATTGCTATTATTTGATTGTTTGAGGATAGCCATTCTTGTACTTTGCTTTTCTGTGGTGGCTAATGGTGTAGAACACTTCTTCATGTAGTTAGTGGTCATTTGTACTTCTTCAGAGGAGCGTTTCTTCATTTAGGAAACACTTTTAATCCAGCAACTATTATAATATTTCGAACTTCTGTTCTGACATCCTAACTAATCCTCGTCACAAAAACTGGGAATCGTAATGAGAGCTCCCATTCTGCCTGCCCTCTACAGATACAGACGAGACAAAATAGCAGGGTGCTTATCTACAACAGTATCAAAATGCACCTTGCTTCACCCAGAGACCCTGGAGTCTATCAATTTCACACACTCAGTCTGGCTCACTGAACTACAGCTGCAGACAAGGTTCCCCAAGGTAGAAGAAATTCTAGCCCCAGCAAATCCAAAATGTGGGGGCTGGGGACTTGGCTCAGTAGTAGAACACTTACCTAGCAAGCTGGAAGTCTTGGGTTCGGCCCTTGGCACCAAAAACAAAAAAATAAACTGCCCCTAAATTCCAAAATGTGCTCTTAGGGACATGTCCAAAGTGAGTGGTGTTTACATGCCCTGGAGGGAGCTGGCGCACACACAGAACACTTCTCTGTGCCCCTTCTCATCCCTTCTGCTCCAAATTCTAACCTGTTCCCTTCTAGAAAGATCTCTCTCCCTGTTCCCTATTTTCCATCTTTTATTCTGCTGTTTATGTATATTTTGGGCTTTTCTAAAAGAAATCATGCAACAATATTCAAGCTTTTGTGTCTGGTTTATTTCATTTAACATTTTAAAATATCTTTTTTGTATTCATACTCTGCACTATTTCTAAAAGAACAAAAGGTATCTTTTGAAATATGATTTTATAATTTAATTTACTTGCAGTACTTTTTTGAACCACAGAAGTAAGAGGACTAAGAAAAATCATTAATATGACCAGCATTAAATTTTGTATGCAGGAGGAATATATGCCAAAGTTTATAATTACATATAAACAAAACAATTTTATTTTATGATTTGATTATTGCAGGGTCTCACTATTTAGCTCAGACTCATGGTGATCATCCTGCTTTCAGCCTCCCCAGCTCTGGGATTACAGGTATGCACCACCACGCCCGGACTCTGTGGCCTGCTCAGCGTGCCCTGAGAGCGGGTCTGGTGCGGCATTTGGTTCCGGGGATCGAACCACAGTGCCTGCACTTGCCTAAGTTTGGCTAAGCAGGCGCTTTAGTCCACTGAGCTATCTTACCAGCCACAAAACAGTTTTGAGCTCAGAGTCATATGCCATACAGTTCACCCATTGAATGCAGACAATTCTATTGGTTTTAGTCTATCCAGAGATTTGCAAGCATCGCCATGGTCAAGTTAGAGTACTTCCCTCATGCCGATGAGGAAACCCTCATCTCTGCAGACGGTCCCAGCTGTCATCCACCTGCCTAGCCATTCACTTACTCACTTTTCATGGATCTGTCTGTTCTGAGTATTTATGCAAATGGAATTACAAAGGCTGGCAAGGTAGCTCAGCAGATTAAAGTGTCAGCTTAGGCAGATGCAGAGACCAGAGTTCAATCCCAGTGTGCCATGCTGGTCCCGCCCCCGGGACAAGCTGAGAGGGCAATCCCAGCACTTGGGATGCTGTAAGCAGGAGGATCACTACAAGTCCGATCTGTGTAGTGAGACCCTGAAGACCCTGTACTAAATGCATAAAAAAATTTAAAAAAAAAAATGGAATCACAATACGTGGTCTTCCGTAATTGGATTGCTCCACAGAGCATAATGTTCTCAAGTCTCTTCCACTTCACAGTACTGTACCTGTACTTCATTTTTCTCTACTGCCAAATAATATTTCACCATCTCTCTCTCTAAACACTACATGCTGCTCATTCTTTCCCCAGCCAATGGGCATCGGGGTAATTTCCACTTTCACCTCTTAGGAACAATGCTGACGAACATGCCTGTGCAAGCCGCTGCAGGGATATGAATTCACCCTCCTGGAGTATACACTTACGAGTGTAGCTATTGGACAGTATGACAACTACGTTTAATATGCTTTCATGTGGCTTTTTAATCTCCTATGCACCCTCCCATCATAAAATCTCAAAAGTAAAGCATTTAGTCATGGAGGAAAATGTCCTCTCTCTCTCTCTCTCTCTCTCTCTCTCTCTCTCTCTCTCTCTCTCCTCTTTTTATTGTGGAATCGGGGATTGAACTCAGGTCCTTGCGCTTGCCAAGCAAGCACTTATTCCACTGATCTATCTCCCCGGCCCCTAGAAAATGTAATCTCAGCCCAGAAGTTTGGTTGGAATTAATTAAGCAGAAGCGCACGTCGTTTTATTTCAAACAGAAGTTTGGACAAAACTTTCCTAACTTAACTCATAGCTTGAAAAGAATGAGGCAAGTCGTCTTGCAAACATGTGAACACAATTCA
>NW_004524753.1:1332296-1333988 GCF_000260255.1 Octodon degus | reverse complement strand
ATTGTAGTGAGGTAATTTGATTCATGTATACAATCCATAATGATCAGCTTAGGAAATTCGTGTTTCCACAGCTTGGTTTTAGAACCTAGAAATTCTTCTAGCTCTTTGTAAACTATATAAAGTGTAAACTGCTGTCAGCCTGTGGCACTGCAGAACACGAGAGTTTATTCCTCCTGCACAGCCACGTGTTGGTGTCCAGTACCAAGCTATCTCTAGCCCCTCATCTCCCCTTTCTGGCCTTTTATAATCACTATTTGACCCTCTTTTTCCAGGACATGAACTTTTTTCATTTCCAGTTAGTTCTGAGAACATGCATTACTTATTTTTTTACACCTGACTATTAAAATTGTGTTGAAAATGTTAAAATCCCGTACATAGACCCTAACCAGATATTCCCAGTTAACATTAGGACAGGGTGTGGTCACTAACCCAGTGACCATCCTACAGAAAAGATTCCTACTGCTACCACTTTCCCCAAAATTCAGCCCATCTTCCCTGGCATAAAAGATTTATTACCTTGATAAAATATTTGAAGCACATGGGCCAGGTTTAAAAAGTCTTAAGCTAAAGTATTTCAAGTGAAAAAGCTGGGGAAGGAAACTGCAGGTAGATAAAAGGTCTCCTTGTCTTCCTAACCTAACGAAGGAAATAATCAAATAAGGGGAATCCATCTTGCAAGTAACACACACACACACACACACACACACACACACACACACCCCAGCACCTCACAAACCATAGCAGACCGGGGAGTGCCACACCCCATCCAAAGAATTTCCATAGGAAAAATCTGCTCACCTCTAGTTACCACGACAAGAATGGCTCTGTCCTGCAGTCTGAAAATACAGACATTTGGCATTAAACTCACTGCGAGCGCTGTTACAGTTTGCTGTCAGAACGGCCCACCTTGCGCTACGCACCCTCCGGATTCGATACCGGGAAGAGACACTAGGCACATGTTTGCATTTTAGTCCTTCTACAAAGCACCCAGAGACACTCCCAGCGCTACCCCACCTCGCGCACCCCTGCGCCTGCCATTCCCGCTGTGACTGGCACAGTGCTGCGAAGCCGGTCCAGGGCAGGGCTGATGTTTTTAGCACTGTCTGCTCGTCACTGGCAGGCGTGTGTCATCAAGACAAGTCTGTGCGTGTGGGTCAGAAAGACCTGAGACAGATCACCATTTGGAAAAGAGCTCATTTCCGGGCAATGATTTTGTCGGTTGCATTCTTTCCATGACCCAAAGTGCTGAAGAAAACTCTACGCCAACAGCCTGAACCCCCAACTGACAGATTGACCATTGCACAGAGACGGTTAGGAGCCTGCGGTGCGGTGTGGAGGAGGCAGACTCTTCACCTGACTTCTGTTGCCTGGGCAACCTGAGTCACCCTGGGCAAGCTGTATAACCTCTCTGTGGCGCCACTTCCTCGTGCACAAAATGAGAAAAGTTGCTCCCTGGCCCCATGTTCTTCCCGACAACGACTTGCTTGCACGGTGCAGGAGTGCGCATGCGTCATTCAGCTCACGCCGCCTGCCTGGTGCTACAACAGTTCCGGGCACACAGTAGGTACTGACGAAAGCTTGAGAGCAGAGGCCCTGCCTTTGCCTGTTTCTAGGAGTCGCGCATCACAGGGGGCCTGTCACAGTGCACGCTACAAAGAGTCGCTCAGCAAACACTGAGTTACTAAGCGAGGG
>NW_004524753.1:1329115-1330761 GCF_000260255.1 Octodon degus | reverse complement strand
AAAAAAAAAAAAAACCCTCTCAGTATATCCTCAAAGGAAAGTTTCTTTTAGGACTTAGGGGTGGAGAGGAGAAACTAACGCTGAAAATGCTTTGTCCCTCTTCGTGGGTCTCCAGGCTCCTGAGAAGACAAAACCCCACCTAATACAGTGCTTTGGACTTTAGCTGACTATTGCCCTCTGCTGGAATTTGCACGCCCCACCGTTTCTAATATTCTTTCAAGGGGAGGCAAATACGAAAGCAGCATCTACACATCATGCACATAAAGCGTTTGGAGTTAGAGACCTTTGATTCATCCAGATCCTTTGACTTTGCTTGGTGTCACTTGCCTGCCCCCCACACACACCCCAGACACATCAAAGTCAACCCATCTACAAGTGAGCACATTTCCCACATAATCCTGTGTCCCACGACGCCTCCCTGCGGCGTCCCACCAAGGAGTGGAGGAGCCACTCTTCTCCCTCTCCATTGGCACCCAGTCAGACCCTGCAGCTTCAGGGCAGCACTCACCACCCCCTGACCCCAGTCCAGCGGTGCAGCCTCTCTGCTGCTGCGCAGTCAGCAGCCCAAGGGCAGACCCTCTCTGCCTTCCCCTCGTCCCCTCAGATCCGTCCTCTATGCTCTTACCAGAGCAACCTTTGGAAAACAATAATCTCATCATTTTACAGAGCTCCCAGAGCTGTCAGGAGGCGTCTAGCTCCTCACCTCAGTATAAACGCTGCCAGTCGGCCCACCTGCATCTGATTTTCCAGGCGCACCACCACTGCATGTACCCATATGTGTGCACACATGCACATATACACGCACTCCAAGGACAGAAAAGTGACCTGTTTCCGCCATACTTCGTAATGCATCCTCCAGTTCAGGACTTTAGCTTACGTGCACTTTTACTGTGTGAACTCCCCCCTGCCCCCATCAGATCACAGCTCTAAGTCCCCTCCTCCAGGAAGCCTTCCCAGACCCTTCCTCAACCACAGTCTGAAGCCTGCTCACCCCGTGATTTACAAATGATGCCTGGAGCATTCATCAGACTTTCCTGGAGAGCTTATTTCACTACCTCAATCCCAACTGCTTGCTCTCTGGGCCAAGAATTTGGAATTCCGATATGTAAAACAACAAACAACTGATGGAAGGGCAGTG
This sequence comes from Octodon degus, assembly GCF_000260255.1. Lineage (NCBI taxonomy): Eukaryota > Metazoa > Chordata > Mammalia > Rodentia > Octodontidae > Octodon > Octodon degus. The sequence continues at coordinate 1,329,623 of NW_004524753.1, read as the reverse complement.
TGAATAAACTTTGAAACAAGAATAATCGGTGTATCAAGAGGATACTCCGAAGATCAGAAACGTGAGGGCCTGGCCCAGGTTTGCCAAATGGTGATCAGCGAACCCCAGCTGAATGAACCATGGAGATGGTTGTAGGTTCCATCTCGAGTTTCACGTCTTGGTTGTGTTGTTGCTGTCCCAGTACAGACCTATTCTGATCCATGCCCTAATGCCCAGGGCCCTGGAAGAGAAAGCTCTCGTCCAGCAAGGGCTAAGAAAGCTAATGACCCCTGAGGGTGGATGACAGAGCAAGTGTTCTACTCTTCTCTCATTTTAGTACGACGTCATGAGGCCCAGTACACACAGAACATGAAAATCTGCACACGCAATACTGAATCACAAAGGCCCAGAGAGCACAACCCAAAACCCCAGGATTGGTCTCTGAGCCCTCGGTTCCTGCTGCTTCACTGCACATCAACAGACAGTTGCCCAGTTAGTCCTGGTATCATCGGGGTTTGCCCGAGTGAGG
>NW_004524753.1:1326776-1328740 GCF_000260255.1 Octodon degus | reverse complement strand
TGCATTCTCTTTATGCAATGAAAACAGAGATTTGTTCAAATAGTGTTTGTGGACAGGATATCATGTCTGCATCTTGTACAATGAATAACCACTAAGACAACAATATGCAATGTATTAATTATTGAAACTGTGCTAGTAATAGGTTTTGAAACTGTCTCATTGCTATTTGTTTCTCAATAGAATTATTTTTTTTTAAATAAAAACAAAATAAAAAAGAAGAAAAAAAAAGCTTTTGGAAGAACACGCAGCCAGTGCCCTGCAATAATGGGGACAGAGGCAGGAGAAACCTAGAAGCAAAGGCCAAAACTGTTCCTTGGCTGCTTCTGCAGGTCATGAAGGTTCTCTCAGGAACAGTATGTTCAAGCTAGAAAGAGAAGAGAATCTCAAGATGAGAAAGAAGGCTCACTGGTTCATTTACCTGGAGCATCTCATACTCATAGCTTAAGATACAACGATGTCGGAGGACAGGGTAAGGGGTAAGACTGTGACCGGGAGGAGGATCCAAGGAACCATGGGTCTGGAACTACGAGCTGGCACACACGCAGGCATCCCAGGCTGAAGCTAAGTCTGTGAGCCCTCCTCAGGTCTAGAGTTTTTTTTCTGCTCTCTGGGGCCATCTGGGATTTCTTTTCCAGCAGATTCCCCACAGCCAGCAAAAATGTGAAGGAACACAGAATGAATTGCTGATGTGTCAGCCCAAGGGTGGATGGTCATATGTTCCCAAATAAACCTTCAGCTTTCTGGGGCAGATAACCACGCAACTAACACAGAGTCCACCTGACTCCTTCCTGGAAGGTTCTTAAGCTCAGAGAAGCAAGTGTTCTACTCTACTCCCATTTCAGTACAACATCATGAGGCCCAGCGCACAAAGAACATGAAAGTATGCACACATGACACTGAATCACAAGGGCCCGGGGAGCACAAAGTGCCCAGTCATCCACCCTCAGGGGTCATTAGCTTTCTCAGCCCTTGCTGGACACAGAGCACCCTCTTCTAGGGCCCTGAACATCAGGGCATGGACCAGAATAGGCCTGTACTGGGATAGCAACAGCACAACCTAGGCCAGGGACAAGCTCACCACACAGGTCACCACACAGGCTCACGGCCCAAGACAGCCACCTGCCCCTGTGGGTTTACCTGAGTCAGCTTTGACCTCGAAACCCTTGTCTTCCAATGAGGCAAATGCTAAGCTGACGGTTAAAAGGGGGCATCAAACAATGCAAGCTTCTTATCAAAACAAAACACGGAACACAATATTAGCTTGTTGGTAAATGAGATGTATGAAAACTTAATTCTTTTCTTTTTTTATTTTAAGGAAGGGTCCACAGGGTGCTCAGGGTCTCACTACTAGATCAGACTCAGAGTGATCCATCTGTTTACAGCCTCCCAAGAGCTGGGATTACAGGCAGGCGCCACCACACCCACTCTCAAATGCCATCTCAGCTTGCCCCAGGAGCTGGGCTGGCAGGCAGGCCCAGGGATTGAACCCCTGGCTCCAGCACCTGCTTGCAGGCACTTTAACCCACTGAGCCATTTGGCTGGCCCCTGAAAACTTAATTCTTAACACCTAGTAGTTCAGGATGCAACTTTAGAACATTTAAATATCTTAGTTGTCTTGCTCATTTCAAGCCAGTTCTACAACTGAATTATCAGGATTCTGATTAATAGAAATGCTTGCTTATGAGAATTAAATTAAAAGATATAGCTAAAATTTTGACCATTCACAGGTGCAGGTAGCCCTTAGAGGAAGAACACATGTTCACCATATACAAGGCCCTGGGTTAAATCCCAGCACCAGAAAGAAAAAGAAAAGTTTTGCTTATTCTCTAATTTCTTCTTCTTTTTTTTTTTTTTTCTTTTCTTATTCTTTTTTTTGTTTTTGTTTTTTTGGAGGAACCGGGGATTGAACTCAGGCCCTTGCAATTGCCAGGGAAGTGCTTATTCTGATGAGCCTTCTCCCCAGC
>NW_004524753.1:1323787-1325721 GCF_000260255.1 Octodon degus | reverse complement strand
TTGCTTACTGCCCCACCACATACCTCTAGGTAGACAGGAAAGAGGCGAGCTGAAATGGAATACTATTGCAGCTTAACTGTTACATTTAGCAAGTGTTTTGTTGTTGTGTTTTTTTTTAATCAAGAGTTTTTAATGAAATGAAAACCTCAGAGAACGTGGAAAACCACCTGTATTGGCCTTTGATATTATAAACTCTACTATAACCCACCATAGAGGCATCTAGATTTATTTACCAGAAATCTACCCCAGAAGTCATCAGTGTTATAACCTGACCAAAGCGCCGCCATCCTGTTCTGCATGCACCGTCTTAGTGAACCATGTCAGCTGCTGTAAAATGTGTCTATCTCACAAAACTTCTGTTCCCGTAAGCCGCTGCTGCAAGCCCTCGCCCCCACCCTTAAATTCCTAGAACTTCCTCAAACCCCTAACCATATTTAGTCTCAGCAGCTGCCATGTCTTCCTGAACTCCCTAAGTTGTGCCTGCTTTGCGGTTTTAAGCTTTATAAACCCCATGCTCCCTCCCTGAGGGGCGCACTTAGGCACTTTGTGCCGGGTGTTGCCGCTGGGTACCAGCTAAAATAAAGCGCTTTTTAAACTTTTGAGCCTACCTCGTTTTTGAGTTACAACATTCAGCACTATTTCAAAGGTGTCTGAGAGATGTCACCAACCCAGACCCAGCAGTGGGAAGCTTTGATAATGAAGAGAATGCACGCTGAGCTCTGTGCTTGCACGCAGAGCTGGTGCTACTGTCCTCAGTTCAGTCACTGAGTGCCACTCTGCTGTGTCCCTTAAGAGGATACCCACGTTGCTGGGCTCTGGCCTGCGGGGCTTCAGGGTGCCGAGCTCAGCCCGAGAACTCTACACAGCGAAGCCAGCATCGGCCTGGTCAGATCAGCCAGCACCTGGCGCTTCTGTGAAAACCACAGCACTGGCTGAAGATCGTGCATCTTCCCATGACGAGCACTGCGTCCTTCAGCAAGTGCTCACCTGTGTGCTGTATGGACCGCTGCGTGCCAGAAACGCACACACAGAACTCCCTAAAACTCAACAGAGAGGTAGAGTGCGCTTGGAACCATGTGTTTGAATTGTTTAAATAAAATTCTAAGGGCCGGCCAGATAGCTCAGTGGACTAAAGCACCTGCTTAGGCAGAGCACAGCGGCCACAGTTTGACCCCCCCAGCCTGCCACCCAGCCTGCCATGCTGACCGTACCCCAGGGGAGCACTGAGAGGCGACTGAGACTTGGCGTGGAGGCACGTGCCTGTAATCCCAGTGCTTGGGAGGCTGAAAACAGGACAATCACTACAAGTCTGATCTACATAGTGAGGCCCTGTAGACCCTGTACTAAATACTAAATAAATAAACAAATAAATTTCCATATGGAATAGGCAATAATAACATTTAAAGGGCTGGAGAGATGGCTCAGTAGAATAAGTGCTTCCCTGGCAAGCACAAGGGCCTGAGTTCAATCCCCAGTTCCATCCCCACCCCCCAAAAAAGAAAAGAACATTTAATAGGTAATATTTTTTGGCTGAATTTTAATTATGTGGCACAAGTATACAAATGCCAAAACTGTGACAAATGACAATATCTATTTTCTAAGCTAGCTTTTTAAATCCATTTTAAAGGTTATACAGCCAGGAAGATTATACTTTGCTAATAGATGTACTGTAAGCCCCAGGAGGCCACAGATCTGACTAGTGTACCTAGTAATTTGATTAGACCTCCTCACGCTGGTCTACTGGAGCAGCCCAGGCTTTCTCATCCAAGGAAACACTTTGCTGAATAATAATTCAAATGTGTAAATATTCCTTATATTCTTTCAGAGTACACAATAGAATAATAATAACAGCAACAATAAGAATGAAGGTCTTAGAAAAAATGGGGTATACCGATGAATGTCCATTTTGTATCTGTGTATTCAAAGTGGTTGGG
>NW_004524753.1:1319608-1322692 GCF_000260255.1 Octodon degus | reverse complement strand
TACTGGCAGTATATATAATAATCTTCATTTCACATTCTAATGGTTTCCAATTCCACTTTCCCAGGGTTTCATTGGATTAAAACCGTGCTCCCACCAACAAGTTCTGCTCCGGGGATAGCGGGCGGAGGCCCGCACTCTCCCCAGGCATGCGCGTCTGTACACCACAGCGGCGGCACAAACCTTAACAAGAAAGGCTCGGTCCCAAAAGTATTTCCGGAAGAGCTTAATATCTGCCTCCAGTAGGTGCCCAGCCGTGTGGTTAAGCGTCAGAGTCAGCGTGTCTGAGGCATGAACGTACTGCAGAGACGCATCCTCACTGAGCCTTGCGCGGGAGCAGCCTGAGGCACGTGAGCCCTGGAAACTGAAATATCACAAGTCACAACCCGCGTGCCACTCCAGCAGCCCCACCCCCAGGATCCCAGGACCCTTTCCCCCCAGACAGAACAAACCCAGCTGGTAAATGATCCCTGATGCGTCAGATCATATAAACAGATACACATACTACATTTCTGCCTAGGGAAACTGCTTGCTAAAAAGAATTTGAACACCTGTATACTTTCACGATTTCTATAAAAAAAGAAGAAAGAAAGAAAGAAAGAAAGAAAGAAAGAAAGAAAGAAAGAAAGAAAGAAAGAAAGAAAGAAAGAAAGAAAGAAAGGGTAATGGCTTTCAAATGTAGAAATTCGCCTCAATATTTCATTCCCCTTTTAATCTGAAAAGATGCCTCTCCCTTTAACAGGACCACGTGCAAAGCAAATTAGCAGGCAGCCAGTGGTTTATTAGGCGATTACAGTGGAAAACAGATATGATCTCTAGGGAGACAGTGAGGTTTGGGCTGTTACAAACAAGTGAAATAACACACTGGGACCACTGCTGCAAATCCTTTATTATGCAAATTCACATACACATAAATTTGATCATGTGTTTCCATGAATATACTCATTAACAGAGGAATGATATCCCCAAACTAAATTCTTGAATGGAAGCTTATTTTCTGTTCTGTCTTGGCTAAGAACAATTGCATACTTATTAGCTATATGTAGGCTTTGCAGGTAGTAAACCAATATTCTAGATGGTTTATAGCAACAGTAAGGATGCCTTAGGGGAAAAAAAATTAATATCCAGCCTGCCGTCACATCTCAACGGATTGCTCCCAGCTTCCTTAATTCACAGGCCAGTTCAGTACCTCTTTCCTCTTTTAACATGATCGCCTTTTGTTAATGAGCGCTTGCTTTCCAAAAATGCTGTACAATCCCTGACTTATGAGGCCTTGACTTCTAATTTTTCAGCTTAGCCATGGTGTAGAAAGTACATACATTCATTAGAAATCCTACTTCAAATTATGAAAGCTGACTCTTTTCCCAAGCTAGTAATGCTGGGTGGTGGCAGAGCGCCACAGTTCAGTGAGCAACATGACCCCAGAGGACACAGCTAAGCCATGCTGCTCAGTAGGTGAGGCACAGTACACACGTTTTCCATGTGAGACTCTTCATCTTAAGACGGGTTCATGGGGGACGAAGCCTCATCGGAAGGTGAGGAGCATCTGTAATTCCTTTGGACTATTATCTCCATCATATACAGTGATAAAATGAATCTGCAAAGAGCAGTCGTGCTCTCCCCAAACTCTCCAAATTAATTGTGATAAGAATTCCAGAATGTTCTAGAAACAAACTCTTCATGCCAACAAGGCACTGAAGTGAATGCACTTTGAGCCTCAGCAGTAAGATAATGGCTATTAATTAAAATATGATGCTTCATCATGTGATCAGAGTTGAGTTTACAGTCTAGTTTTAATCTGATATAGGCATGCTGTTATGAAACACGTAAACTTCAAAAAAACCTAATAACTATTGAAACTGTCATACCAATTTGATTTGAAACTGTCTCATTGGGGCTGGTGAGATGGCTCAGTGGTCTAAAGCTCCTACTTAGAACAAGCTTAGCAAAGCCCAGGGACCGCGGTTCAATCCCCCAGCACCACATGCCAGCCATCCCGCCCCCTGGTGGGCTGAGCTGGCCACACACACACACAAATAAATAAATTAATTAATTAAAAAAAAAAACTGTCTCATTGCTGTTTATCAATAAAATTATGGAAAAAAAAACCTAATACCTTCTGATCTCAAACACAGTAAAAAGATGCAAAACTACTAATATATGAAGAAATCACGTACCAAGACCTCAAGGGAACCCTGAACTACCTATGATGACTAAGTCAAAGGACGCACTCTTGTTCTCCCCTTTCTAGTCAGCAAAGTGACGTCTTGTCAAACCAAAGGGAGATTCCCTGTGGATAGGCTTGTCTTTGGTTGATAGGCATTTGATCAAATAAGAAAAACTTTTAAAAACCTCTAATCTCTACTCCAATGTCCACTCATACGCTGTATAACATTGTAATAAATGAATCATAGTGTCATCAAAGAAGAAAAACCAATCTATTACGACACATCACATAATATTCCAATAAAATAGTTAATATTTATATGGCACTTTAAGTCTTTAATGAACCTTGCCACTTATATTTTGCATTATATCACCTATTAAAAGAATAAAATTGGGGCCAGGGAGATAGCTCAGTAGAGTAAGTGCTTGCCTGGCAAGCGCAGGGTCTCCTGAGTTCAATCCCTGGTTCCCCCCCAAAAAAAGAATAAAATCACTACATATAAATCCTCTTCCCATAAGTTAAGAACAATGATTTATCTGAACTAGTGATAAACAGTAGGCTCACCGTTAATTAGAAGTATTGAAGCCATCCACAGAGAACTTTATAGTTCGTGAATTATTTCCTTTCCTTTGTTTCATTAGGCCCTAAATAGCACCAGAGAGTTGGTCATTTTTTAAAATATATTTTGTACCGGGTTTCACTACACAGTTTGGACTCGTAGTGATCCTCCTGTTTTCAGCCTCCCCAGCACTAAGAATATAGGCATGTGCCACCACTCTGGGACTCAGTCATCGGCACAGCACACATCAGGAAGGGGCAGGGGGTGGGGGGGCAGGCATAGCATGCAGTACTGGGGATTGAACCCTGGTCCCAGTACTTGCCTAAGCAGGCACTTAGTCTGCTGAGCTATTTTGCCTGCC
>NW_004524753.1:1315689-1318538 GCF_000260255.1 Octodon degus | reverse complement strand
AAGTCTAGCGGCGTGGCGCCCTCTTCGTTGGGTAACACTGAGGCCTGGACGCCCCCGGGGAGACACAAGAGGAAGTGGGAAAGCTTGGGCAGCCCCCATCTCACAGCCAGGTGTAGGAGAGACTCTCTGTGCGGAGACGCTGCAAGGAAAGAAAAGCATGCGCTGTTAGTGCCTCCATTTCCTAAGCTTTCTCATACATTTTGTCAAAAAGACGATGGATTTAGACATAAGAACACGTCAAAGCTAGAAGAAAATATGAAAGGCATCTGATCCCAACACTTCACTCTGCAAATGCGAAGATGTCCAAGGATTTGTCCAAGGTCAGGAGGTGGGAAGATGCCAAAGGCAGGTCCGCTCTTCCCCAGGGTGATACCTTTCCACCCACAGCACCACGCGCTGCATCAACTGACACTAAACACGCAAGGGCACACCAGTGGAAAGCAGGCTCTAGCAAAAGATCACCATTTTGAAACCAGCACTTGCCATTCTCCAAGGTACCCTTCAGTGAGATCCTCCTACACTATCAGGGCAGGATCGAGAGCCACGATTCCTCCCCTAATGAGATGCTACACCAGCCAGAAACCTTGAGACCACAGTCTTTGTGCAACTTTACAGCAGCGCCTCTGCCACCTACTAGATCCCGGGGACTACTGCAATATTGCCAAAGCCACTTTGGGCCTTGAACAAGCTCGGCTTGGACCTTTTTGAATGCCCCAGACAAAAGACTCCTGGTTGGTCTGTTTCTTGGTTTGCTTTGTGATGTTTGCTGTTCTACTTTATGATGATCGTTTTCTGATTTTATTACCTTACAGGCTGATGGGTCCTTGGAGTTTTTATTCCTAGCATAGCATCTGGCAAACTGAAGTCACGTGGTATCTGTAGAGTTGGATGGAGTTGGCTGTAGAAATCCTAACTACCTGTGTATGCTTCTGGTGTCTAATTTGAATAAAGCTTGCACACTCATGTGCCTACTGCAGTGGCTGCAGCCTAGAACACAGCCGGGCCATCGTGGACACCGTGTTTTGTTTGGTTGTTTATTGTTTTTTGGGTTGTTTTTTTTTTTTTTTTTTTTTTTGCAGAACAGGGGTTGAACTCAGGCCCTTGTGCTTGCCAGGGAAGCGCTTATTCTACTGAGCCATCTCCTCAGCCCCAGACACTGTGTTGTAAACAGGTTAAACAGTAAATCTACCTCCATTACAGAAGCAAGGTGCATGCCAGTAGTCCCTACACTCAGGAGGCTGGGGTCAGAGGACTGCCTGAGCCTAGAAGTTTAAAGTTAGCCTGGGCAGCAGGGAAAAGCACTTTCTTAAAAAAAATAAGTGAATAAGTAACAAACCCATCAGCTGCACATGGATAGGCATGCTCACAATAAGCCTCCTATATATCTCAGCTTGCTACTGCACAAGAATACCGAGGAAAGAGGATTATGCTTTTATTGGGTTTTACTGCTTTTCCTATATTTAGGTCAATAAATGCAAGGCTGTAGGTGTCAAGTATGTAAATGAGTCTACCGTTACAAAATGCCAAGTTTTCTGAATATTCATCCCATCATGTATCTGTGTGACATGGCACAGACTTTCCTAGTAAAATATCATCCCAAATGCCACAACCTCTATGAACAGACAAGGCAGCACACCGCCACCAGATATGTGTGTGACACATACCTTCATCTTTAAACACAAATCAAAAGAGCTGAGTTGGCTACTAAAGAACTAATCTGTATTTTATCCTTAAATTTTTGGTCATCATTCTCATTTGACTAGGAAGTAGAATTTTTTTTTTTTTTTTTTTTTTTTTTTTTGTATTTTAGGGAAGGGTCTACAGGGTGTTCAAGGTCTCACTACTAGATCAGACTTTGTAGTGATCCACCTGTTTACAGGGTTCTAAGAGCTAGGATTATAGGCACGTGCCACCACTCGCAGACTCAATTGCCATTTCAGGGTACCCCGGGGGTGGGGCTGGCACAGCAGGCCCAGTGATTGAACCCCCCGGCCCTGTGCCTGCTTGCAGGCGCTTTAATCCCCTGAGCTATTTGGCAGGCCCAGGAAGTAGACTTGCTTACGCTTCACAGATTCCCCAGCAGGGAATGTCAGACCTCACTGGCATTTTTTTCTTGCTTTTAAAATACCAATCAGGAAGAGATTGACATGAGGGAATGAAATTCCCAAAGTGAAAGATATCTGGAATGAGCTGTGTTCTCTATACACCTGAACAATGAATTTTAGGAACGATGGAGGTTATGAGCAGGATATATTTATTGGGGGAAAGAAAGCTTCCGTCCCAGAGGAGACGAGTGGGTTGCCAAGGAATCTGCCTTTTCTAGGGAGTTTTATAGAGCAAAACCACATGGTGAGGTGGGTCTAAGGTGGAAAAAGGGAATTCACACCTGAGGTGAGGCAAAACAATGGTCAACCGAGAAGATTACAAGCACAATTGCTCAGGTAAACCGAACTGAATCAGGAACGGGGGGGGGGGGGGGGGGGGGGGGGGGGGGGACACACACAGTCACATAGCAAGTGGGTGTGAATGCACAGGGCTTAAGGGCTCTTCCTGGCTTTTTCAAGGTGATTGATACCTATCAGAATATCAATCCCTAATATTCATCCCTAGGGAGGTAGGTGGCTGCATTTCTTTAATCTTTTGTCTTAAGGTCTGGCCCCCAGCAGGAGTGCCATCCCTCCCACAGTTGCAGGGCTTCTTGTCTTCCACACTGAGTTCTTTGAGGGCCCAGGCCTGTCTGACAGCTTGTAATATTTCTAAGTCAGTACTTTCAGCACTTGCTAGGAAGAGGTAACAAAACTCTCTCTCTCTCTCTCTCTCTCTCTCTCTCTCTCTCTCTCTCTCTCTCT
>NW_004524753.1:1313235-1315589 GCF_000260255.1 Octodon degus | reverse complement strand
TCTCTCTCTCTCTCTCTCTCTCTCTCTCTCTCTCTGCCTCTCTGTCTCGGTCTCTGTCTCTCCCTCTGTCTCTCTCTCTGTCTCTCTGTCTCTCTGTCTCTCTCTGCCTGTCTCTCTCTCTCTCTCTCTCTCTCTCTCTCTCTCTCTCTCTCTGCCTCTCTGTCTCGGTCTCTGTCTCTCCCTCTGTCTCTCTCTCTGTCTCTCTGTCTCTCTCTCTCTCTCTGCCTGTCTCTGTCTGTCTCTCTGTCTCTGTCTCTCTGTCTGTCTCTTTCTCTGTCTCTGTTTCTGTCCCTCTCTGTCTCTGTTTCTCTCTCTCTCTCTCTGTCTCTCTGTCTCTCTGTCTGTCTCTGTCTCTCTTTCTGCCTCTGTCTCTGTCTGTCTCTCTGTCTCTGTCTCTCTCTGTCTCTCTGTCCCTCTGTCTCTCTCTGTCTCTGTCTCTCTGTCTCTCTCTCTGTTTCTCTCTCTGTCTCTGTCTCTCTGTTTCTCTGTCCCTCTCTGTCTCTCTGTCTCTGTTTCTCTCTCTCTGTCTCTCTCTGTCTCTCTCTCTGCCTCTCTGTCTCTGTCTCTCCCTCTGTCTCTCTCTCTGTCTCTCTCTGTCTGTCTCTCTCTCTGCCTCTGTCTCTGTCTCTCTGTCTCTGTCTCTGTCTCTCTCTGTCTGTCTGTCTCTCTCTGTCTCTGTCTCTCTGTCCCTCTGTCTCTCTCTGTCTCTGTCTCTCTGTCCCTCTGTCTCTCTCTCTCCCTCCCCACCCCTCCTCCTTCCTCCCCCCTCCCTCCCCCTCTCCCTCTCCCTCTCTCCCTCTCACTCCTGTCAGCATGAGATTCTAGCCAGCCACACTGGGGTGGAATTTCTAAGGCATAGATCCTGCTCTGAATCTGGTGATAAATGTCCCACAGTTGCACATGTTGCAATTGTCTTGCCCCTCAAAACAAAAACAAAAATATGATCACATGAGAACAACTAAGTCCTCTGAGCTCCTTTTCAAACTTCCAGCATCGGCAGAGGCAAACATGATATGCATATTTAGACAGTGCTTCCTGCAGTGCCCGTGCCTGTGGAGTTTATGGTGTCCCAAATATGGCTAAATCTGGGGTGCAGCTCGCTGCGTTCAACTCAAACACGGCAGTAGTGTGAGGTTCAGACGCCTCCACCAGGGGAGCCCGCCAAGCTCAAGTTCCAGCTCCCGGTTCTCAGCTTTGGGGTCCCATCTCCAGGTGGCCAAAAGAAGAGAACAGTAAACCTGAGGCTCCCAGGGGTTCACTGTTGGCCCTCTGCGTCTCTGTCTCCTTAGGAATTTCTCCCCTTCAGAGCTGTAGGGAAAGCAGGGGAAAAGAGGATCTTCTGATGTTTTTTGATTTTGTTTGTCTGTTGCGGCACCAGGGACTGAATTCAGGACCTTGCACTTGCCAGGCAGGCACTTAAGCCACTGAGCTATATGCCCAGCTCCTCTTTTGATGTTTAAAAAATATATATAAATAAGAAACTGGCCAGAGTGCTGTGGAAGAGCACTCTCTCCTTAGGCATGATTGGAAGAAGGCTCATGGCTTGAGTTAGGAAGCAGCGTCACTTATATAAATAGTTGTTCTTGTTAGAGAGTTTCAGATATCTAAACAGCAGCCAGAAAAGCAAATTGTGGAAAGGAGTTATATAATTTGACAGAAATAAGACTATTTATTATTGAAAGCATATCCAAATAAATACATTGCTTCCTGTTTAGTTGGTACCTGGAGTTACCTGAGCTAATGTAACTGAGCAGAGTGACCAGTATTGCAGTAATGTTAAAACGTACGGCTGGTGACGGTCAGGGCGTACAAACACCCAGACACCAACAAGGACTGGACAGGCTGGGTCATGCCATAATGCCTCTAATGGTACAGCCAGGGCCCAGCGGCTCCCCGCAGGAAGGAAAAGCGAAGTGCACGCTCTTGCTCTGAGGAGAGCCACAGCTTCTTCACCTGCCAGAGCAGGCTGTGGCAATAAAGCGCCACCGTTCTTAAAATATCACACCTTCTCTTGACTTCATAAGGAGCAAACCACAGTGAAAAACAGCACATGCCAGAGGGACTCCCAGAACAGCTGGGACAGAAGAGCAAGCTGGCGAGATGGTTTGATTATTACCAAAAAAAAAAAAAAAGTGGCTTTGTTCCCTGTCTATATTTTAAACCACTATTTTACCTATACAAGGTCTAGTTGTCCCTTTCACTTAGCAGGAAATGCAGTTTGGAGGACTGAAAACTTAATTTGTCAGTATAAGTTCATTTATTGCAACAAATGCCCCACAATAGAAGGTGACAATGGGCAGGCACTGCATGCCCAGGGGACAGGGGTTATGCAGGCTATCTCTGTACCTTCCACT
>NW_004524753.1:1304830-1312440 GCF_000260255.1 Octodon degus | reverse complement strand
TTCATCTTTTTTACAGCTGAGCAATACTCCATTGTATAAAAATATCACAGCTTTTTCATCCATTCATCAGTTGATTGGCATTTGGGTTGTTTCCAAGATTTAGCTAAGACAAATCATGCTGCTGTAAACACGGGTGCACATATATCATTGTGGTGTGATGATTTCAGTCTGTCTGGAAAAATACTCAAGAGGGGAATAGGTGGGTTGAATGGGAATTCCAATCCTGGTTTTTTGAGGAATCTCCATACTGATTTCCACGGTGGTTGTACCAGTTCACACTCCCACCAACTGTGGAGAAGTGTAGTTATCCTCGTGTAAGAACCTGAAAGAGGGCCAGGGAGATGGCTCAGTAGAATAAGAGCTTGCTTGGCAAGCTCAAGGGCCTGAGTTCAATCCCCAGTACCGCAAAAACAAACAAACAAAGAACCTGAAAGAGTAAATAAGATCCAGATACAATGGATACTGTGAGAGGGAAAGAAACTGTTCAAAAGGAAAGATGAGGGGCTGAGGAGATAGCTTAGTAGAATAAGCACTTGCCTGGCAAGCGCAAGGTCCTGAGTTCAATCCCTGGTTCCACAAAAAAAAAAAAAAAGAAAGAAAGAAAGAAAGAAAAGAAAAAGAAAAAAATTTAAAAAAAAAATAGTTTTACAAGTTGTCTTTCATTCACACTATTTATTGCTAAGCCAGGTAATAGCCCTAAACATTTAGCAAGACACTAATGCTAAAAGGTGACAGATACAATAATCAAAAAATAAATGATATTTTTAGGTACAAGATAATTCAGGCTTAATTATTGGAACTGTCCTAGCAATTTGATTTGAAACTGTCTCAATGCGATTTGTTTTTCAATAAAATTATGGGAAAAAAATCCAATTAAAAAAAAAAAGATAATTCAGGCATACAGAGCTTAACAGGATTCAGTAATGTTTTGTAGTTCTTGAGTAGAGTCACTAAGATATATTTCACACACTAAGTTTTTAGAAGATCAAAGTACTTCTTTTTAAGTCACAAAATTCCAATTCATTACTATAAATTGTAATGTTGGTTTTTCAACTCTAATTGGAATCTACCTGATTTCTAAAGCCCTATATGAGGTATCATTGAAAAGCACCATAAAGAAAAAGGAAAAACACACGGATGTTTAAATTTTTTTTTAAAGTATCACAGTAATAAACATGTTACCTTTAATTCTGCCCCCCCAAATACTTCCCCACGTTTGAACACACTTATCCCACCATTCTTGCCACTTTCTAAGGCAGTTCTGGAAGTCCTCTTTCCTAAGTGTCTTCACTTGTGCTGGTGGAGCTGCTCTAACATCCTGAATGGTTAAAAATAGTTCCCTCTCATGGTCCTTTTGACTCTGGAGGAGTCACAATGCCAGATGCTGAAAGTAAGGTGGACGAGGACACCCCTGATATTTTTACAAGCCCGCCTTGCTGTCAAATGGCACTCAGCAGCAGCAGCATTCACCACATTTTTTTCATACCTCAAAAAGTACTCATGACAGAAGACTTTCAAAACTGCTTTAGGGGGCTAGTGAGATGGCTCAGTGGTCTAAAGCACCTACTTAGAACAAACTTAGCAAAGCACAGGGACCGCGGTTCAATCCCCCAGCACCACATGCCAGCCAGCTCCGTCCCCTGGTGGGCTGAGCTGGCCACACACACACACACACAACACACACACACACAAATAAATAATAATAAAAAATAAATAAATCTTTAAAAATTAACAAAAAACTGCTTTAGGAAGTGGCCAGCCAGCAAGGGGGGTTGAATTGAGGAAATGATGACAATGTGTATTTTACTCTAGCTAATTTTTAAAAATTTAAACATTCACCATATATTTGGAACACTCTTTGTGAACACGCATCATGATTTCAATTTCTGCATCCCAGTTATTTGGTAGGCGACCTTGAACGACACCACTTCTGAATGCCAGGTCCTGCACATGCAGCAATGGACACGGTCCCCACCTTCAGAGAAGCCCACAGATGGATCATTTTGTTCAGGATAAAACACGTATCTGAGCCACAGAGTCACTGTCTGAGCCATGAAGTACAGGTCTAGGCTTAGACATAGTGTAAACAGCAATAAGGAAACTCTCCGGCCTCTAAGGAAACGGATCTGCGGGTTAAAGCATTTCAGCCTGTATCATGCATTATGATTTGAAAGTTTACAGATGTTTGGGAAAGTGCCAAAGATGATGCACAGAGTAAGTACAATGGGAAAAAAAAATCAAGATAGTTTACGGAGAGAAGAAGGGAGAATTTGGCGGAGGGCACCACACAATCTCTGCACGATTTTCAGGATTCTCGGGGAGGATGAGAACAGAGGTCATGTCTCACAGCCTTTTCCTTCCACATAATCTGCCAGAGCTCTGGCTCATGCATATACAAATGTTCCTTTCACACAGAAGATGGGATGCTGACAAGGGTAAGAACTACAAAGGGAAACACACACGAAAGATGGAAATAGAACATCTTAAGGAGCACAGCATGGGCCTGCACACTGCAAACCCTTCCCTAAAATCCAGGGAAAAGAAGGAGCACAGCATGACAGGGGCTAGCTCCCTGAAATCTGTGCCTTGTGCCAGATGCATCTGAGATGCTCAGATTGTAAACACCCCTGGTTAAAAGGTATGTGTGGTAGGCAAACACACACTCACCATCATTCCAGAAAAGTTGCTTTGTGGTTTAAAATACTAGGATGTACTTTATGAATTTGGCATCTCATATAGGCTAGCTATATTTTGGTTAATTTGAACAAGTTGAAATGCTAAAAAAAAGTCTTCATCAGAACTCCAAGATGGCACCCAACTCAAAGGTTCTCACATTTGAAGGATATTTCCAGACTGAACTGTATACCATGCACACTGGGACACAGGATTAAGAATCCAGGCCCTGGGCCAGCAAGATAGCTCAGCGAACTAAAGCACCTGCTTAGGCAAGCTAGGCAAGCTCAAGGACCATGGTTTGATCCCTGGCACCACATGCCATGCCAGCCTGACCCCAGGGCAGGCTGAGCCGGCCAGAGTTCAGCAGTAGTGGCATATGCCTATAGTCCCAGCACTGGAGAGGTTGAAAACAGGAGGATCACTTTGAGTCTGAGCTGCATAGTGAGACCCTGTAACAACCAAATATATTTTAAAAATAAATAAACAAAAGAACCCAGACCCAACACTATGTAGTGCAAAGCTGGACACAACAGACAGAGGTCTGGGCTGAAAGACCTGGTTTTCAGCACTTGCCAAGCTATGACTTTGGAGAAGCTATTTAATTTTCAAGTTTGCAGTGGATTGGACTATAAAAAGGAAGAGACATTTGCCCAGCCTACTATCTGGAAATGCTGGAGAGTCTGTAATGAAAATAACATGTGGACTGTCAAGGACGAGGGGAGCTGCTGTTGGGCTGGGGGGTGTCTTGGCAGTTGTATATGCTCTCTGATATTTTTACTACAACCATCATATAAACAGTCAGCAGATAGGTATGTGATATGTTTCAAAACAGTTTCCCGCTAGTTCTAATTTCAAAGCATAATTGAAGGGAGCTAGCCACCTGCTTAGGACACACCATAACTGCATTGGTGTAGGGCACCAGAAAGGCCAGTAGGCAAATGCTTTGTCATCCCATCCCATGGGCGGCAGGCAGTCATTAGGTGTCTAAGGAGCGATTATGCCAGATCACTTCTCCAGCCTGTGCGAACTGTGACTTTCTCATTTGTTAGTACTGCTTCAAGGCTATGACTGCCAGGGAGATAGCTCAGTAGACTAAGCACTTGCGTGGCAAGCGCAGGGTCCTGAGTTCAATCCCCAGTACTGAAAAAAAAAAAAAAAAAAAAAAGGCTATGACTGAAGTCTGCCACCCGTCTACTCCACAGACAATCTGCTGACAGCCTGCTGTGCATTGGGCAGGCTCCTTTGCTCCCCCCACCCCATGGGTGAGCTGGAATTCTCAGACACTCTCCCTACTCCCCCACCAGGGACCCTGCTTTGTTTGAGAGACAAATGAAAAGACATTGTGTTCTTCTGATGTTACTGACAAGTAACACAGAGACTCATGGGGCCTCACAACTGGCTTTTGGGGGTCTGCAGTGCCTGTCTGGATCCAAGCACAGCAAGCAAAGATGTGATGGATCCACAGCCAGGCAGGGTCCACGCACTGTCCAGGCCCCGGATGCCAGAGACCCTTGTCAAAAATTCCAGAATGAGAAATACTAAACTCTTTATATGAGCTCCAGCACCCTTAGAAGACTTCATCCCCTAGACCTTTACTGTCAAGGATACAATTGCTGTATTAGTCACTGTCACATCACTGGGTCAGAGCACCAAGATCCAAATCTCAAAGGAGGGGCTGGTGAGATGGCTCAGTGGTCTAAAGTACCTACTTAGAACAAGCTTAGCAAAGCACAGGGACCGCGGTTCAATCCCCCAGCTCCACATGCCAGCCAGCTGTGTCCCCTGGTGGGCTGAGCTGGCCACACACACACACACACACACACGCACGCACACGCATGCACACACACACACACACACAAATAAAAATAAATTTAAAAAAAATTTAAAAAACAAAACAAAACAAATCTCAAAGGAGTAGAGGTCTACTTTGCAGTTTCAGCCCACAACTGGCTGGCTCTAAAGGCCCGGATGCGATGGCAGAGGGGAAGTGCTCAGCATGGCAGCCAGCAAGCAGGGCAGGGCAGAACCAAAGGCAAGAAGATGCTTTTCTGGGTCCGCACCCCCAGCCGCAGCCACCAAGAAGGCCCCACCTCCAAAGAACACATCTGGCTGCTGAGTACAGCACCCTGTGATTCAATCAACTTCCACACACAGGAGACTCGCAGAGGACACTGCAGATCTATGCTGTGACAATCGCAAAGGCTACAGTGAAGGGAGGACAGGAGAAGGGAAAGGGGGTCGATCAAGGAGGAAATCAGTATACATGTTGCTGCCTACCTGGGCTGAGGCTGGGGAGCTTGAAAGAAAAAGTTAAACAAAAACCTAGATGAAACAATGAAAGTGAAGAAATAAACCACACTAATGTCAGACTTAGCAGAGTGCCACTAAGGACCTTATTTTCCCTGCTTCGGTAGAAAGCTGACATTTCTTCATTTAATTCTGGCAGCCCCTGTGTGGGGTAGATCCTACCTATTGTTCATCTCATGGCAGCCAGAAACATGACCCAAAGATGCAGCTGCCCAGGGACACTCATGAAGTACACAGAGCATCCCAGATTTATACCCAGACGCATCTACCTCCCAAACTCAAGTTCTTTTTTTTTTTTTTTTTTTTTGGCAGAACTGGGGATTGAACTCAGGCCCTTGAGCTTGCCAGGCAAGCACTTATTCTACTGAGCTATCTCCCTGGTCCCCTCAAACTCAAGTTCTTAACTGTCCTGTATCCCATTATTCCAAGGCAGGCTTGGATTTGCCCCATTTATAGCGTTAAGGTCACAGAACGTATGTCAAAACCAGCAACAACAACAGAAAAAAAAAAAGACTACCAAACTTAAAGTTTTGAGAGGGAACATAAGAGACTTGGACTGTAAAAACTGGAAACTACCTTCTGTGAAAATCAAGAATTGATTCATTTAGTATTGGATATATTTATATTTATATCTTCTAAAATAACTTGCAGGGAGCAGGTAGGACTTGGAGAGGAAATCTACACAAGAATAAAAAGCCCTAGATTTTTAAATGGCAGGCAGGGGCTGGAAATATAGCTCAGCAGCATAAGTGCCTGCCTGGCAAGCTCAAGATCCTGAGTTCAACCCTGGTACTGAAAAAAAAAGTTAAAAGGGGGACAAGAAAAGATAGAATCACTATGAATCACCACTTTGGGTTTTTTATTTTATTTTGTTTTGGTGGAACCAGGGATTGAACTCAGGTCTTTGTACTTGCCAAGCAAGTGCTTATTCCACTGAGCTATCTCTGCAGCCCGAATCACTAGTAGGGAAATAAACAAAAGCTGAGCTATGCAAAGGCTAAGGAGTCAACTTATACCCAGGCTCGTCCTCTCTTCCGAAGTGGGCTCCATGTGTCACCCAGAGCATGCACACACACTCTTGTGACACACTTCTTTTTTTAAATTTATGTGTGTGTGTGTGTGTGTGTGTGTGTGTGTGTAGCTCAGCCCACCAGGGGGCGGGGCTGGCTGGCATGTGGTGATTGAACCACGGTCCCTGTGCTTTGCTAAGCTTGTTCTAAGTAGGTGCTTTAGACCACCGAGCCATCTTACCAGCCCCTTGTGACACAATTTTAAAATACAAGCAACCACAGGAACAGGAAGAGACATTGGGTATGTGAACATAAGGTGGGGCTGCAGAAGATTTCTTAAGGGCTCAGTCTCTACAGGCTCATGCCCACAGCAGGGCTCAGAGCTGAGAGTCAGCACAGGTCTTGTAGGGCTAGATGAGGCCTTGCAATGGGACACATAGCTTCCCCAAGATGCCCTTTGTCGCTGCTTCCCTCCCCAGCCTTCTCCCATTCCTATCCTTTAACCACTGCCCTTTTAACCTCCAAAGATTGGAAGCTGTAAAACATGTGTCTCTTTGTGTGCTAAGTAAAACAAAGCAAGCACAGCCGCCAGCACTGAAGCCCTAGGAAGAAACCCGGGAAAACAGCAAACTTTTACCTTTTTCCTTCAGGACAAGCACTGAGCGCTGCTTTGGCTCCTGCTAGTTCTCAATTCAATTCTAGCCCCCTGGGTCTGATCAAAGGCGGCCTCATGCATCCTGCACTGGGGCGAGGCCCCTGCGAGAGGAGGTAGGAATGGGATGCAGCCAGCAAGAGCCAAACTTCAGAACATGCCTTAGCTCTGAGTGCTTCGGAAAGTGCATCAGGCTAGTAAAAGCTACCAATTAGACTCCTTTTCCCTGAAAATTGCACTAGAAGAAAAGTGACCTGCATACAGCCCTACTTTCCATTACCCAGAAGCCTGAGGGAGCAATTCTGTCTCCTAGTCTAAGAGCTACTGTCGGCAGACAAAAGTAGAGAGCTTATTTTTTTAAGGATGAATTTAAGCTGTTCTTTCTCCTTTAAAACACAGTTCCTTGAACAGAGAATGTGAACGAGAGAATGTTAATTTTTCCAACTTACACCAAGAGGAACAGAAGTCCTTTCCTTGAGAGTTTATCTCCATTTATTAGCAGAGATCATAAAGACTTTCTTTGGGGACAAAGAAAACATTTTAATAGTAAGGATTTAAAACATCACAAATAGGTGCCGGGGAAATGTCTAAGTAGAATAAGTGATTGCCTGGCAAGCGCAAGGGCCTGAGTTCAATCCCCAGTTCTGCCAAAATAAATAAATAAATAGTCACAAATAGCATATGGATGGATAACTAAGCATTGTCAAATAATTTTATCAATTTATCACATCAATTCACCACAGGATTTTCTCCAGAGGTCAGAGCCATGCAATGGATATAATTTCAGTTTCACAGGCCAGAAAAGGTGTGAAGATGCTAGTCCCTGGTAGATATCAGCAGGAAGAAAGGAAGCAAAGAAAATATTAGATGTGTACATGACTGCTTCAAAATGTATCGCCAAGAGAAATACACAAATCCCAGAATACTTGTTGCCCAAAATGCATTCATTACAAAACTGAAAAAAC
>NW_004524753.1:1303186-1304115 GCF_000260255.1 Octodon degus | reverse complement strand
TGGTCTGTAAGACCCAGAACACAGGGAAGCCCGGCCAATCAACAAGGCCTGCTCCAGTGTCTTGTACTAGTTTCTATCTCGGCAGGCAACAGACCGTATTCAAGGATCAAAACACAAGCCAAGCCCCATGTGAAGTGTCACACAAATCTTGCTTCTTACCAATTACACATCTCTTTCTTCTCTATTCAGCAACAAGAGAAACAGATATCCTGCCCGGGCCAACATTCCCTTGCTTTTTTGCCTAGAGGAGAGGTGATGCTTTTACTGTGTGGCTGGAAGCGAGATTTAGATGTCACATGAAATTGGCAGCTGGAAGGGTCTTTCATTATGAACCGCTAATTCTCACTTACTGGCTTTTCCTACAGATAAGATGTGTTGTTAAAATTGCTCTTTAACACTACCCCTCCCGTGAATACTAAGGAATCAAGGCCCACTTTAACAGTTGAATAAAATCTTTCGTAAACTTTCTTATGAAGTCCTTTTGACCTCATTTCTTTTCTTTGTCCTTTAGCTGTAAAACACACAAATACAGACGGCTGTTCTTCAAAGGGTACTAATTTATGAAGACTATTTGTGAAAGGTCAAAGTGTCCCACTACATTGCCACAGGGTTTGCTTTTTTTTCCCTGTAAGTCTCAATTTGTTATGTTGGAGTGGCTTTTAGGCACCTAAATATATCCAACTTGCACTCTCTTACAATATAGAGCTCTGTAACTCATGAATCACCTCTCTGATTTCTAGACTCAAGTATAAACCTATCGTAGTGTTATTTGAAAATTATGGAGTATATTTGATCTGATCTTTGTAGTCAGCAATAAAAATATTAGATTCTCTAAGCTATCTGCCCTGAGTCCTGCCAATCACACCAACTGAACCTCTTTGGAGGCATCTCCTCAACCAATAAGATAGCTGCAGGATGAGAAGTCAGCT
>NW_004524753.1:1300617-1302346 GCF_000260255.1 Octodon degus | reverse complement strand
GAGTTCAATTCCCAGTTCCAAACAAACAAACAAAAGTCATTTTCTGCCTGGCAAAAAAAGGTCTTGAATCTGTCACTTTGCTACATGTAAGTTGGCTCTTTGCTGTATTTTTTTTTTTTAAGAAAGTAGGTCTTGTGGTTTGGGTTTTTCGTCCTTTTTTTTTTTTTTCCTGGAACCAGGGATTGGACTCAGGCCCTTGCACTTGCCACGGAAGTGCTTATTCCACTGAGCCATCTCCCAGGCCCAGGTTTTTCAGCCTTTAATCAAAGTCTATGTGGAGGACAAGCTCCATCTCTCTACAGGCTGGGAGAAACATCACTCCACGCACAGGAGAAATGCCGTGGGTCCCGAAGACGTGGCACTGCCACAGATGGTGAGAAGTTGATCCACTGAACAGGAAGGGGACACTTCCAACTCAAAAGCCATCTGAGTGGCAACACATTCAATGTGCGCATTGGAATATTTCATCCCAGTTCACCTAATTGTCAACGTTACGCTGGTTTCTGAGAAAAAAAAAAAAAATCTAAAACAAAACTGATAAATCATGGAATGACAGTGGCTAATTATATTACCACTCACTGTTTCACATAAATGAGGCTTCAGGGGCCCCTCAGCAGCTTCTACCATGAAAGCTATTTCACAGGCAAGATGGGCTTAATTTTATGAAGTAGGAATCCAGTTTCATGGATAGCTGAAAATTAAATAAAATCGAGGATATTTCCTTCTCCCGAACACATAATGAAGTTGCACTGAGTAACGAGGGGTGAGCTGCTCACCAGCAGGAGGCTCTGACCCAGGCCCTTCTCTAGGACCCCAGGGCTTCCTGAGAACACTCGGGGTCTAACAGCCAACAGAATGAGAGGCTGACCCTGAAACGCAAGGACTAGCTCACAGTCAGGCTTCAGCCAGTCTCTTAAAACCATGAGCAAAATGAATTAATACTCATCCAATAATACCTATTTATACCCAAGAAAGTCATAAATGGACAGACAACACAAAGAATTTTTGACAAGAATGAGTAGAGAATCTTTCAAATGTTCTTTTGAGCATGTATGAAAGAAATGATAATCGCTGAAGAGTATGGAGGTTCGTCAAAAAGCTAAAAGTAGAACGACCATGTGCTCCACCAAACTCACTACAAGATAACTATTCAAAAGAAATGAAATCATTAATGTTGAGAAGACATTCCATTCACACGTTCATTGCAGCTCTAATACCATAGCTAACGACTGGAAACAAATGAACTGTCCATCAACTTACAAGTAGATAAAAATAATGTGGAACACAGTAGAACACTACTCAGCCATCAAAAGGAATGAAAGTGTAGTGTTTGTGGCAACACAGATGGAACTGGGGAAAGTGAAATGAGCAGGTTTCAGAAAGGCAAGGACTGAATGATGTCGCTCAGATGTGGAATCTAAAAAAAATGATCCCATAGAAGCTGAGCAAATGATGGTAGTTCCTGTAGACTTAGGGGAATAGGGAAGGGACAGATGGCCTTTAGCTACTAAGTTAGATGGAAACAAGATGTCCCAGTGTGCCACTGCACAGGAGGGTGACTACAGACCATGATGCCCCTGGCCAGTGTTGCAAAAAAAAAAAGCAAGCTAGAAGAAATGATTTTGGGATTTTCATTAGAAAGCAATGATAGGGGCCATTAGCTTATTGAATCGACTAATCAAGTAATTATTCATTAACATATTTGGTACAGGGTCTCACTAGGCAGCTC
>NW_004524753.1:1297393-1299352 GCF_000260255.1 Octodon degus | reverse complement strand
TTTGAATCTATTTGTCTAAATGCCCAATTTGTATTTTGAAAGACAAATAATTCTCTTTTTGACTTATTTTATCAGCAGATTTGCAGCTTGTGCAGTTTTACGATCATCTTGGGAAAAAAATCATGGGTACACACTATAGCTTCTTCCTTTTTTCAAATCGTCTTCCTTTTCCTCCTCTGGCTCCCCGCCCCCTTTGCATACTTGATGTCATGCTCCACAGTGTTTACATTAACTGGGGTTAGTACATCTATGCCCACGGCACATCTTTATTCTTATTTCCCCTTGCCTCCTCCACACCCCTGCCCTTGTTCCCTGGGGCCACTTCCCTACTGCAGGAGAGCTGTCCCTTTGTCCCTTTCTATCCAGCCTGTATCGTTTTCTCTGTTTGTACTTTTCCCCACTCAGATGAGAGATACCATATGGTATTTAAATTTGTGTGCCTGGTTTATTTTTCTCAACATTATATCTTCCACATGCACCCATTTTCCTACAAATGTCTCCAATTTAAAACAAATTACTCTGACTAAAGCATCCCGGCCAATACATCTGTTAAGGCCTACCAATCTCAGATTGGCCATTATCCATGCAGGAGCCACATTGTGCGTGTGTGACAGAATAGGGGTATAGAAAGATGGGACAGAAATTTAAACACAATTCAAGGCTGAGTCAGGTTCTCCAGCACAATCATAAATCTCACAGTGAAATTTATTTATTTATTTATTGCCAGCTCAGCCCACCCCGAGGGCAGGACTGTGCAGCATGTGGTGCTGGGCCTTGAACCGTGGTCCCCTGCAGCTGCCTAAGCCTGCCTAAGCAGGTGCTTGCTTGCTTGCTTTCTTTCTTTCTTTCTTTCTTTCTTTCTTTCTTTCGTGGAAATGGGTATTGAACTCAGTCCCTTGCACTTGCCAGGGAAGTGCTTATTCCACTGAGCCATCTCCCTGGCCCCAAGCAGGTGCTTTAGAATGCTGAGCTATCTCGCCAGCCCCCTTACAGTGAAATTTAGCTCAAAAAGCAGGTGTTAACACTGTCCCTTGACACTGACGTTGTAAGGAAGCCTCATCGCGAGTCTACACTGCAAGCAGAATAACATTGGGTGCTATAAAATGCTTTTGGAGAAAGTCTAGGAAAGCTCCCAGAAAAGCTCAAGGAATTGTTTACAATAGCAGGATTTCACCCTTTACCTGCAGCTTCATTTCTCCAAACTGTAATTTGCTTTCTATACATGTACACATCGCACACAAAAGATGCCCTCCACGGAAATCCGTTCACATGCACAGAAAAAGTCAAATTTCACCAGAAACTTCACATGTTTCGACATGGTTCTAATGCTTCACTAAAATATTCTCAACTTCATCATCAGAACAAGTCAATATTAGGACTTACTTTATAGGTTAAAATTTTGTGGCAACAGAACTAAAGGAACTTGCCTGAGTCTTATAACTACGACACTAGAATTGGTTTTCCTTTAAATACGTCTTGAGCCAGCCAGATAGCTCAGTGGACTAAAGCAGCTGCTTAGGCAGAGCACAGAGGCTGGGGTTCAATCCCCAGCATGCCATTCCAGCCGCCCCTCCTCCACCACGCGCACACTGAGCCGGCCACTGAGAAAGAAGACCTCTCCTAAGACGGGGCTCTGTACAGTGCCTGTGGCTCTGTTCACACACTGAGCATTCCAAGTAGAGATTCAGAGTCCATTCTACGTTTTGTTTTTCCGGAACCAGGGATTGAACTCAGGCCCTTGCACTTGCCAGGCAAGTGCTTATTCCACTGAGCTATCTCTGCAGCCCCATCCATTCTATGTTTAGTAACCCTAAACATTAGCAAAATATAATACAAAAAAGTAAGTGTTTAAGGAAAAGGAAATGCTAATTTCCATGATCCTGATTTGATTCATGCACATCCTACACATGTACAGGAGCATCACACCACACCAGCATCACACCACACCCAATAAATATA
>NW_004524753.1:1294767-1297208 GCF_000260255.1 Octodon degus | reverse complement strand
ACGCAAAAATAAATAAATAAAATAAATAAATTTTTAAGAAAAAGCAAAACAAAATAAAAATACAAGAATTCTTTAAAAAAAAAATCTTTCAAATTACAAATGTAAAACAAATGCTCCCAGTGACGCTGACATCTTGCAAGGTATCAGTTCACTGGTCATATTTCTTTCATGGCTGCATCTTTTCTGAGCGTCACACAGAGTTCAATCTTGCTCTTGTTTCCTATTTGGAAATGGGGCAGCAAAGTCCCCTTGCCACAGCAGGAAAACTTGCCGAGGGAAGGCCAGTGGCTCCAGGGCCTGCCATAGAGAAACTGTCCCAACCCCACAAGGCAAAGCATTTACCACCACTGCCCCAATACCTCCCGGGAAGAGGAGCAGAAACCAGACCAGAGACCATGAGAAACCTGGCCCCAGGAGGGCAAGGGAACACACACTTCAGAGAAAGGCCCGTTCTGCACTGGCAGGGACGGCCCACAGCTGTGTTCTGTGGAGCATACCCACCCTCAGGTGAAGCATCTCCCAGGACAGTCCACCCTGCGGGCAGCTCCAGCTGGGTCATCGCCGTCACAAGCTCCTCGTCCAATGCAGCCAGCGCACCTGGCGTCAGGGCGAACGGCGTCAGCAGGGTCTGGTGACTACTGGCCGTGAGGCGGTCCGCCTGGGTCACCAGCAAACGGGCCAGCCGGCAGGCCATGTTGTCCACGTAGGTCACCGAGCAGGAGCCCATGGTCACTGGGGAGTAGCCTTCCGAGCAGAGGCACACAGACACGGTCACCGCCTCCTGCAGCCAGTGGCCTAGGCAAGAACACAGACAACGCTTCAGTGCAAGTCTGTAGGTCCCCCGCGCTCCCCGCAACACTGCTGGGTGCACAGCTCCCTTCAGAAGGGCAGGCGGCCAGGAGGACAGCGTGGCCTGAAAAGCTGCTAGTCTGTGTCCCCGGCAGAAGCCTGTCCCATCTCTAAAATCAGGGACTCTAAAATCACCTCTACAATGAGTGGCTCTTGATTTTAAGTCATCTGGGAGCGCCACGCACTACGTGCCTGGCTTCTCACTACTACACAGCTGTGTGCCGCAGGGTCATCTGCACTTTACGCCGCCCCTGATTCCAGGTCTTTCTGAAGGCCACTGCCCATTTCTGCTCTGCCATCTCCTCGGAAGTCATGTACTTTTACCTATGTGCTCAGTGACAGTTTATAAGGTTACACAAATACATCCTAATTCCAAAGACTTCTTTTAAATGTGAGTAAGGAGGCGTAAAGAGTACCAAACAGGAAAAAAGTACACACACACACACACACACACACACAGAGCGTGATTTTAAAAATACAATGAATTTCCCTTTAAATTTTTTACAGTAAAAGACACATCGCCATTAATCTCACGAAAATCATCTCCCTCACTTTGAACACAATCATCCCATCATTCTTGCCATCTTCTGACACAATTCTGGAAATCCTCCTGCGTGAGTGTCTGTCACTGTGCCGCCCACCACAGCAACCTCAAGGTCCTGAATCCATTCAAACCAGTTACCTTTTCTGGCACTCTGACTTCGGGGATAACCCAAAGGACGCACGGGGCCAGACTCGGTGGCTAACGTGGCTGAGGCACATGGGTGTCCTTAGGAGTCTGCCTTTCCGCTGAACAGCACTTGTAGCCACATCCACTTTATTTTTATCACAATTCATTGAGACACTCCAGAAGCTACTACCTCCAGAACTGCTTCAGAAAGGGGCGAGGATGACGGGGTAAGGGTGTCTGAGTCAGGGATGTCTCAGTCACTCTGTTCTCATTACTGGGACTAATGCACCCAAGTCCAAAATGATGGAAAGAGAGGTTTGTTTAGCTCACAGTTAATGGAGGTTTTAGTCCATACTCGGCTGGCTCCAAGGCAGAGTTGCACGCGGCACAGAGCTGCACGGCAGCAAAAAGCAACCATTCATGGCAGCAGCAGAGAGCAGAGAGCAAAGGCAGTGGCAGCAGCTCAGGCAGCTAGCCGGCCTCTCTCCCCTCTTTACGATGTAATGCAAATTCCCTGCCCCGGGGCAGGTGCACATCCACACCTACAATAATCAATCACAAACTCCAGAAGTCGCTCCATGACTGCTTTAGGGGGACTGTCAGACACAAGCCATAACAAAGGGGAAGGATTTTGAAAGAGATTAATAATGTCTTTTTCTACAATATTTTTTTAAACTAGGTATGGTGGTACATGCCTGTAGTCCCAGCATTCAGGAGGCAGAGGCAAGAGGATTGCCATGGGTTCAAGGGCAGCCTGGGCTACACAGTAAAATCCTGTCTCAAAAACAAATAAATAGGGGCTGGTGAGATGGCTCAGTGGTCTAAAGCACCTACTTAGAACTAGCTTAGCAAAGCACAGGGACCACGGTTCAATCCCCCAGCACCACATGCCAGCCAATTCTGCCCCCTGGTGGGCTGAGCT
>NW_004524753.1:1292079-1293142 GCF_000260255.1 Octodon degus | reverse complement strand
AGAGATTACTGAACCAGAAAAAAGCATGCTTAAAATTCTCTCACTCTCTGAAATTGGATAATAGATTAATTCAATGACCCAGGCCAGGCAGAAAAGTAGCCCCTTGCCCTCACAGTTCTCACCTTGTCTGTGTGGTCCACACTCTCACTCTCTATCTTCTTTTTCACACATAGCAGATCCAACACAAAAGCACTTAAGAACATATGGCCTTCAGACAGAGCAATCATACCTGAGGGAAAAATCTAAAAAGCCCTTCCAGGATACAATTTAAGAGGACCAGAAAGACCCATAATCAAAGACAATCAATAAACAGCAACAAAAAAAAAAGCTACCTGTCTATTATGGTTTAGATTGAGAATGTCCCCCAAAGTCTTATGTGCTCATGGGTAGGGTCACTGTTGTGGTTCATATCTAGTTGTCCCCCAAAGCTTCATGCAGTCATGGGGTGGGGACTTCTAGAGTTTGTGATTAACTCATGATCCCATGGGATTATGAGTAGGCATGCTGCCCCTGCCCTGGGGCAGGTAATTTGCATTACAATGTAAGGAGGGAAAAGAAGCTAGCTAGCTGCTTGAGCTGCTGCTACTCCTCCCTTTGTTACCCCCACCATGAAACGTTGCTCTGTGCCAAGCGCCCTCTGCTTTGAAGCCAGCTGAGGATGGACTGAAACCTCCAGTGACTGTGAGCTAAATGAACCTTTCCTTCCTTCATTTTGGGAGACTGCTATTTGTCCCAGCAATGAGAGAAAAAGTAACTGAGACAGTCACTGAGAGTGATCTATAAGGGTCCATCCTGCCCTTGGACTCTGTCCTTCCCTCTCTGCCTCCTGCCCAGCAAGACACAAGCAGTTTTCCTCCACCAGGCCCTTCCACCATGACACCCTGTCTTGGAGCCAGCCAGCCATGGGCTGCCAATGCAAGCCAAAACAGATCAGTCTCTAAGTTGTGGGTCATGGCTTTGGCCCAGTGATGAGGAAAGTGACTAAAACATTGGCCTACAGGTAACGGCACTTTAATTCCACCTTTGGGTTAAAGTTTGATGTCTTTTATTTTTTATTTTATTT
>NW_004524753.1:1290290-1291925 GCF_000260255.1 Octodon degus | reverse complement strand
TGAGCCATCTCCCCGGCCCCTGATGTCTTTTAAATGCATACACCTGAAGCCACATCTCAATGAAAAGACAAAACAACTTTATCTGGGAAGGGATATTAACACATAATGGCATGCATATTTACATGGATATTACAAGGAATTAAAAATTTTAAATGGGTATTTTGTCTTCTATCACCATGGTATTTGAAGAATACAAGTAGAAAAACTACACATTTCAAAATGTGAACATTTTGTTCATGAGGAGAGAAAGTTCCAGAGCCTGAGCTCCAATAAAGAAGATTCCGGATGGACACAGAACCCCAGCCACAGAAGAGAGCAAGACAGGTGACCACAGCGCTATGAGAAGGGAGACAAACTATGTTACAGGAAGACCTTCCTGAGCCAACTTGGGCACTGGGAAGATGACACGTGGGCATCATGTTTCCCCCATTGGACTGCACCCAAAGCACACCCACCCTCCAGAGCTTGGTATAGCAGGGGAATGAGCTGCCCAGATGGATGGAGCTGTAGAAAGAGCTTAAAGAACCTCATATAACACAGGACAAGTGTTTTTCCTAACGTGTCACACACACACACACACACACACACACACACACACACACGGTGAGCATGGCCTGGGAGCACCTTCACCTCTTCCTCCTGTTCTCTTCCTGGACTCCATCCAGGAGGGAATGACGCTTTTAGGCAGAAGTCCCGCCTTCCCAGCCCAACGGCCACCTCACCTGGGACGCTGGACTGCAGCACGTTGTCCTCCGTACGTTCTGCGATCACAACGTGTCTCTGTTGAGATCCGTCATAAATAAAGTAAAACTCTGCGTCTTCAGGAAGATAAACATTTTTGCCAAACTTTGCATACACTGTCATCTGTCCCTGAAAAAAAATGAACAAGTCACAGAATCATTATAGTTCCTTGTCTTGGCTCTAAGAAACCACAATAAAAGGGCACAGGTCCAAAACATTGTCACTTGCTATATTCACTTCATGTGAGAGAGCTCAAATATCACAGCCCCTCCTGGCCAAAAACAACATTTCTGACCTGTGCGAAGACACTTCCTGATACATTTAGTATAGATGTCAGAGCTGGTTTGTTCTGTTTTTACTGCTAAAGAAGTTCAAGGAATAGGGAGATTTTTTTTTTAATTTACTGGATAAATGTGATATTTTGTTGTCTTTAACTTTAAATTCCAATTTTGTCAAACATCATTGCTTGTTTTTTGGTTTTTGGTTTTTGGTTTTTGGGTTTTTTTGGTGGAACTGGGGATTGGACTCAGACCCTTGCGTTTACCAGTCAAGCGCTTATCCTACTGAGCCATCTCCCCAGCCCAAACATCATTACTTGTATTAATTTTTTTTTAATTTTTATTGATTTTCATGAGAAAAAAATAGCAATGAAACAGTTTCAAAACAGGTTAGTAGGACTGTTACAATAATTAATACATTGCATATTGTGGTCTTCATAGTAGTTATTCAGAGGACAAGATGCATATATGATATCTTGTCTAAACAATATCAGTACAAACCTTTCTTCTTGCTGAACTAATAGAAGGTAGCTGTGTATCTATCCTATTTTGTATACATACATGTATTTTTTTTCACTACAAAATGGTCCTTTATTTATATCCCCCTTTTTTGTTT
>NW_004524753.1:1281728-1290190 GCF_000260255.1 Octodon degus | reverse complement strand
TTGATAAACAGCAATGAGACAGTTTCAAATCAAATCGGAAGTACAGTTTCAACAAATAACACACTGCATATATTCTTCTTAGTGGTTAATTGCTGAAATTTTTTTTTTTTTTTTTTTTTTTTTAATTTTGTGGTACCAGGGATTGAACTCAGGACCTTGTACTTGCCAGGCAAGCACTTACTCCACTGAGCTATCACCCTAGCCCTTTCTTTTCTTTTCTTTTTTTCTGCGGAACCAGGGATTGAACTCAGGCCCTTGCACTTGCTAGACAAGCGCTTATTCTACTGAGCTATCTCCCTAGCCCCTTATTTTTTATACTGTACCTAAAATTCCATTATTAGTACAAAGGTTCATGGTAATCATTCTCAGCCTTGTCCGAATCTTTGACTGGACCACTAAATAATCACCAACTTTGTCAAATCAGTACAGACACTTGCCTCCACACCTCCTGTGCCAGTCACATTTGCTATTTACCTTGTCAGAGGATTTCCAAGCCCTCTTTACCACCCAGCCTGGCTGTACACTTTCTTTTAAAAGCTTTGGTTGGCACATATCCCTAAAAAGTGCCTTGGTCTCAAAGAGAGGGTTGGCCAACCGGGCACTCTGAGGGCAAGAACCAAAGGAAGTGGAGCAGCAGTGGTCCCAAGCATGCAGCCTGCAGAGGCTCTGTGTGGCGCTGGGGCAGGCCGGCTGGGTGGGGTGGGGTGAGTCAGCAGAGCTACGCCCTGGGAGCAGCAGTCACAGCCCAGCCCGCTGGGTCACCTCAGTGGCTTTGCAGGATTGTGGATTCTCAGACTGGGAGCCCTGAGTGGGGCCTCCGGGAACAGAGCACATTCCACCCAGCCTGCGGGAGCAGCAACAAAGTGGAATCCAGGGGTGGAAAGGGTCACCCACTTTGGAGGACCTCCAGCGCTCGCCCAGTGCAGAGAGGCACCTGGGCTTCTGGGGTGCTCACCCAACAAAAACAAACCTGCTCTCTGAGAGTTCTTCACCCCAGAGAGGAGGGGAAAGTGAGCAGAAAGAAGTCACATGGTCCCCTGCTGGGGGTGGGGTGGCGGTGGGAGGGCACTTGGATCCCTGTCGGCCTGACAATCCCTACAGCAGCGCAAGGTACCACAGTGTGAGCCATGAGTGGATGCCGAGTTACATGGTCAGAAGCAAAACTAAGATGGGTCCACGGCTCCTCCTCCTCCTGGCAGCCGTATAGGCATTTCGCCTAAAATATTTTAAGTAAAAAAGCTATATAGCTTTCGTAGCTGTTTGCAATCAAATAAACGCATGCACAGGTGTGCACAAACACACACACAGAGAGACCACACACACACACACACACACACACGTGCTCGAAATTATGAACCTGTATAAATACAAATGATAATATTCTGCCAAAAAAATCACTGGTCTGTAATTTTGTACCATTTCCTCTCTGAATATGGGCCTACACACACACACACACACACACACACACGCACACGCACGCGCGCGCGCACACACACGCATAATCAGTGGAAAGTAACATGCCAAGAAAAGAAAAGGGGCTGGGGAGATAGCTCAGTTGAATAAGTGCTTGCCTGGCAAGCGCAAGGGCCTGAGTTTAATCCCCAGTTCCCAAAAAAAAAAAAAAAAAAAAAAAAAAGACAAGACAAGACTAAAACAATAACAAATATCTGACATGACTGAAAGAGGAAACTTGGATGAAATTCCATTTCCTAAAAAAGGAAGAACAACTTGTTTTGTGTTCCTGGTTGCTAAAGGGACTGCTAATTATTAGAACAGTATCTGAACTGAGCTGCTTGTGGGTTTTTTTCCTTAATAGAAGACAGATTATATAAATAGATGAAAGATTTTATAGATCATGAAGACAGCTAATCTGCCTCTAGTCCAAGCAGTGGTCATATCGCTATTTTATTTGGTTGGGTGGGGCTGGGGAGATGGCTCAATGGAATAAGCGCTTCCCTGGTAAGTGCAAGGACCTGAGTTCAATCCCCGGTTCCGCAAAAAAAAAAACCAAACTATTTGGTTGGGTGAACGAGAACTGCCACTTAGCAAAGAGCTTAATCTCAATTTTTCCTCATGTTTTACCCCCCCCCACTTGTCCCATCCTGCAATTCGCAATGGTGCCCTCTCCAGAGCCACTCCTGTTTTGTGTTGGCAAAGATAAACAACCTTCAAGTCAGCAGTGAGAGGAATCCATTATAGAGAGAAGCTTGGAAGTCCTAGCCCCAAGTATTACATTCAGCAAGAAAAAAAGAGTCCCTGAGTTAGCATCACAGTGACATCAGGAGACACAAAGACATTGTGGAAGGGGAAGAAGGCAGAGAAAACAACAGAGGGAGAAAAGGAGAGCAAAGGTGGTGGATAGATAGAAGAGGAAGACAAAGAAGATGTGAAGATAAAAAAATAAGAATTGCAGGGGGCCACAGAGATAGCTCAGCAGTCTAAGCACCTGCCTAGGCAAGAGCAGGGACCTGGGTTCGATCCCCGGTACCAGATGCTGTGCCAACTCGGCCTCGGGCATGCTGAGCTGGC
This sequence comes from Octodon degus, assembly GCF_000260255.1. Taxonomy (NCBI): domain Eukaryota; kingdom Metazoa; phylum Chordata; class Mammalia; order Rodentia; family Octodontidae; genus Octodon; species Octodon degus. The sequence goes on along the minus strand of NW_004524753.1, from coordinate 1,287,661 downwards.
CACAGAGACTGGATGGGGTGTTGCACACCTGTAACACCAGCACTGGGGAAGCTGAGAACAGGAGGATCACTAGGAGTCCAAGCTGCGTAGTGAGATCCTGTACCAAATACATTAAAAAAAAAAAGAATTCTGAATTGAGAAAAGGAATATGAGGCTCAGGAGACACTCAAACTGCTAGAATCCACCAAGCAGTGATGACAGAATAAATAAGAAGCCACATGGGTGACACCTTCAGCCAAGACTGGAGTGTTTCTAACCACAGGGGTCACTTCTGCTGCTATTTCTTCTAAATCGCCACTTGTTTCATATACTGTAAAAATCAAGTCCCGTGTACAGAATCACATTGTACCTCTTTCATCTCCCCATCTGGATCCTATTGCATTCTTTGATTTGGGCAATCAAAAGCTATCATCTTGCCTAAGTAAATATGTTGGCATCGATATCAGACTTGCTGAGTCTCTGCTGAAGTAATAGTGATACGTTATCACATGTCTATGAACTTTATCTCCAGTACAAAACTCTCAGCTATTTCACCAAAAACTTCCAGAAACAAAAGAGAAGTTACGCTAGGCAAAGGAGTCTATAAATTGAATGTATATGATCAAAACTCAAACTGAGTATCTTCAAAAGGAATTCAGTAAGTTTATTCTAAAGTGCCTTTGAAAAAGTAAATACAAAGGAATAGAAACAAAACATGTAAGAAAGAATAACTATTTCAGCTGTGAGGAGAGGGGTGAGCACTTGTCCTGCGACACAGCAAGTAGAATAAAAAGCAGGGTAACATAAATAGTGCAGCAAGGGACCAGGTGGATCCTAAAAGATGAGGTCTAAAGACACAGGCACGCGTGGATCATAAAGGCGGTGTTTCATGGCACTGGGTAAAGAAGGCCAACTCAGTAGTTTAGGGACAACAGCTGTATATGAAGGGCAGAAACGTGACACCTACCTGATTATGAAATACTCAACATTTAATACAAAAATCCACACCAGGTGTGGTGGCACAGACCTGTAATCCCAGCACTTGAGGCTGAGGCAGGAGGATTTCTGTGAGTTTGGGGCCAGCCTGAACTACATTTTGAGTCCAGACTAGCCTAAACTACATAGCAAGACCTTGTTTCAAAAAGAACAAATGCACACACACACACACACACACACACACACACTCATAAGACAGCATATGTTTTAAAGTGTTTTTGTTACTGAACAAAACGATAGCAATGAAAAGTATCTGAATTTCATATACCTTGATGTCACCAGAAGTATTAGCTTTTTCAAGTCTCCCTCTTGCCTGACAGGTTTTGTCCACACACACACAAGTAGTCATTGTGTAACTGCACGCTGGAATAAATACATATAATCTTGTACTTTCCTTTCTTCTAGCAAAAATAGTATTCATCTTGTGCTGACCTTTAACACAATATATTTCAACAAGTGTTGGATGTTCTGGAATTCCGTGATTAAGCATCCGTCCATTGTACACTAAATGCTTCTCGTTAGTTATAAACAGTACTATAATAAATAATTTTATGTATATTCTTATGCTATTCTCTTAGAATAAAATTCCAGAAATTAGTCAAGAATGTGATAAAATTGCCATAAGCTGCCAAACTGCTTTCCAAATCTGTGTCAACTTTTATTTTTTTTCTTTTATTTTATTTTTTGCGGAACCGGGGATTGAACTCAGATCCTTGAGATTGCCAGTCAAGCGCTTATTCTACTGAGCCATTTCCCCGGCCCTGTGTCAACTTTTATTACTGTACTATTATAGATACTGGGCTGGTGAGATGGCTCAGTGGTCTAAAGCACCTACTTGGAACAAGCTTAGCAAAGCACAGGGACCACGGTTCAATCCCCCAGCACCACATGCCAGCCAGCCCCGCCCCCTGGTGGGCTGAGCTGGCCACACACACACACACACACACACACACACATAAATAAATAAATAAAATTTTAAAAAACAAACAAATATCTGTCTATTGTTAGATACTATCAAGCATATCCATTTGGTTAGGAAATTTTGTTCTATTTTTCATAAAATAAAAAGTGTTCACTTCATCCCAATCTTGTCACAAGTATCTTTTATGATAGTCCCTATGTTAGATAAACCATTCCTTGCTGATTTAATTCACGTTGTTTTAGTTGCCACCGAGATGTTGTGTGCTTTTAGAAAGGCCTATTATCAAACAGTGTGCATAGGGTCGGCGGCCAAGCCAAGTCTCTCTTTTTAAATTTATTTATTACTTTATTTATTTATTTATTTATTTATTTATTTATTTTCAGAGTGAGAAGATATGAACTCTTCTTACTTTATTTATTTATTTGGTACAGGGTCTCGCTATACAGCTCAGACTTAGAGCAATCCTCCTGTCTCAGCCTCCCCAGTGTTGAGATTACGGGTGTGCATCACTATGCCCAGTTTTGGTGGCTGGCTTGGTGCGTGGGGCAGAGTGGGCACAGCATGCAGTATCAGGGATTGAACCCATGTCCTTGCGCTTGCCTAAGCAGGCACTTAGTCCACTGAGCTATCTTGTCAGCCCCCAAGTTTCAATTTAAAGAAGTCTAACCTTCCCACCTCTTTCTTGCTTCTGAATGTGCCTAGAAGGGTTGCCCACGGTAGGTCACTCTTCACTTTCCCAAGCAAACTACTGCTGCTGGTATACATGTCAAAGCCATTTCCTTTTCCCTCTGAATAATTTTTACCTATTCACCTCCAAATAGAAAACACTCATCTATACTCATACCTATTTCATGTTACTCTGAAAGCCAAAGTATGTGGAAAATGATAAAAAGAGCAGAGCAGAAAAATGAACTCTATTTTGACTAAATGTACTTCACTATAAACACACAACCGAGGGCCAGCCAGATAGCTCAGCAGTCTAACGCGGTTGCTTAGGCAAGTTTATACAAGCATGCAGGATCCTGGTTTGATCTTGGGCACCATATGCCATGCCAGCCTCAACCCCAGGGTGGGCTGAGCCAACCACGAAAAAAAAAAAAAACAAAAAAACAAGTAAACTGATCCCATAATGCATCCACCTAGAAAAACTGTCATAGTAAAACTCATCAATCATTCTCAGCAACTCAGCCTTCTTCGGAAATGCTGGGATATATGGATTTATTTTTAAAGCATTCAAAAGTATTGCAGAGTGTTTCTGCTGCCTTAAGTTCTATTATCCAACACTCTCTAACCCTTGTTCATACAGCATCTAAAGTAGAAGTGGACCCCGCCACTAAGATGCATATTCTTTTTTTTTTTTTTTTTTTTTTTTTTTGTACCAGGGATTGAACTCAGGACCTTGCATTTGCCAGGCAGGCGCTTATGCTGCTGAGCTATCTCCCTAGCCCTAAGATGCATATTCTAAGGCTTTTTGCATTAATCTATGTCTCTATTGCCCTGAATCACAGGGTGGATGCATTAATCTAAACACCAGGGATTCATGCATGGATTTCCTCTCTCCCTTCATCCCTTCTCTCTCTCCCCTACTATACGTAATGCCGCTGCATACGGTTACTTGGTTAATAGGTATACTTGGTTAATAATATTATCTGCTAGATAATCTTAACTATTCCATTTTGAAAACATCGGGTATCAGTGTATAATAAGCAAATAGGGTGATGTCAAAGTAGACAATGAGAACAAAGGACACATCTTTTTTTTTTTTTTAATTTTATTTATTTATTAATATGTGTGTGTGTGTGTGGCCAGCTCAGCCCACCAGGGGGCAGGGCTGGCTGGCATGTGGTGCTGGGGGATTGAACCGTGGTCCCTGTGCTTTGCTAAGCTTGTTCTAAGTAGGTGCTTTAGACCACTGAGCCATCTCACCAGCCCCAGGACACATCTTTTGAGAGTGTGTTTTCTTAATCTGAGACAATGGAGAAAATCTGCACACGGACTTCAGGTAGTCTGAGTTGAGGCCCGTTTTCTGAGGCAAGGCCATCACCACAGTCTCAAAAGCGTCCAAAGATTCAGCAAAAGACCCACACTCCAGCTTTTACGGAAACAGCCAAAGCTGCAATTTAACAAAGGTTTGTAATGATAGTGATCATGTTTTCATGAGATAGGACTCATTCTCTGAAGTATTCAGGTGTGACATCAGCCTCTTATGGAACGACTTTGAGTCACTATGTTAAACATAATAATAGAAGTATGATAATATGTATCATAAAAACCACCATTTTAATAGACATATAGTGGTCTAAGTAAACTACCAAATTTGATTCTTTTCTTTTAATATTTGGGAATTTGTCTTTTTTTTTGGCGGAACCGGGGATTGAACTCAGGCCTTTGCGCTTGCCAGAGAAGCGCTTATTCCACTGAGCCGTCTCCTCGCCCCCCCCCTTTTTTTTTCCGACAAGGTCTCACTATGCAGTTCAGGCTGGACTTGAACTCACTTTGTAGCCCAGGCTGCTATTAAACTCCCAACAATCCTCCTGCCTCAGCCTCCTGGGTGCCGGGATTACAATAATGTGCCATCACGCTCAGTAGTAGAACTTCTTTGTAATAAAAAATAATTACTTTGTTCAGAGCCTTCTCTACCAAGCACAGTCCTTGAAAAGCTGGAGAGAGGGAAAAAAAGAAAAGAAAAGCTGGAAAGAGTACATTATTATTATCGTGTTTTTAGAAGAAACCAAATACAAGGGACAGCAACTAGCTAGTACTAGGACTAACTCCAGAGTCAGAGGGACACATTGCCCAACTGGATTTCTTCCCTAGCCTCCAAGTCAGCTTCCCCTGGTCAGAAACTCTCAATCTCGCCATCCACAGGTATTGTCAAAGAAACTGCTATAGGCACAAAATATTTTATCACAAAGTAATCTACTGGGCTGGGGAGATAGCTCAGTAGGATAAGCGCTTGCCTGGCAAGTGCAAGGGCTTGAGTTCAATCCCTGATTCCACAAAAAAAAAAAAAAAAAATCAAAGTAATCTACTTAACTGAAGTGTTACTCTAAAAGAAAGTACAGAGATGTAAAAACTTATTTCTTCTGTTGTAACAAAAAATGGTCTTCCAGCTAGTAGCCTTCAGTTTGTTAGTTGCCCAGGTAACAGTTCCTGTTCCAGATCCAGTCGCTCCGGTCTCTTGTAACAGCTGGTCACTGGGATGCATAGCTGTTCACTTCGATGTACGCTGCATAAATCAGCTCCCAACTGGCAAGCCGTTCTACCTCTCTACTTCCTGCTTGTTTATCCCATATAAGCCCTAGACTCCCAGATCAAAACCCAGTATTCTGGGAATGATCCCAATCAGAGCCCATAAATCTGCCTCCATATCTTGGGTGTCATTTCAGCGTGTCTTCTTGTCATTGCAATATATGTGTACACATGTATATAGACACAGATACATTCCCTGCCATGTAAATAGAATCTCCTCCACGTCCAGGACCGCACAGATTCTAAAGTGTTTCCTTGTACATTTTCTCATCTTATTCCCGCACTAATATCAGGGAGGTACGATTAGGATTCCCATTTCCAAAGGAGAAGAACATTGACGATGTCAGGCCTAATGAATGAAAAAGCCAGAAAGCCAACGTAGCCCTTCCTGTGCCAGGTCACTGCGCAAAGAATGGCTCACCTACCCTTTTCCATTTACCTCAGCATTCATTTTATACACTCAACACAGAAGTTCTCATCCTGAAATTTCATCTGACATGTAGAGGGGTGCAGCAATGTTCCTTAAGCTCTCTGAGGGCATCTATAACAGTTAAAGGCATTTGTTTGGGGAGAGTTAAGTCTCTTACTGAGAAATTCTTTAACAGGCACACAAGGAGTGTATGATCCAAAGAAAAAAGAAATTTAAGAACCACTCAATTGAAGTGTGTTTAGAAGCATCTCTCTTTGGTTTAGTGTAAAATATCAAGATTATACAAATGTATCATCCAATAAAATGGATGTGAATACAAACTAATTAAACCCCGGGAGGAAATATCAGAGTTAC
>NW_004524753.1:1265884-1272359 GCF_000260255.1 Octodon degus | reverse complement strand
ACGAGTTTGTGTTCTCTAAAACTGAAGGATGAATTAAGAGCAGAATATATTTATTGAGGGAAAGAAACCTCCTGTCCGAGAGAGGGACAGAAGGGTGTGGGGGGCGGGGAGGGCGCTGAGCAGGTTGTCCCCAGAAGCTGTCTCTTCCAGGGACTTTTACGGAGTAAAACCATGTGGTGAGATGTGTCTAAGGTGGTGGAGAACAAGGGAACTACTTGTTTAGGTGGGCATGAAGTAGAACAAAACTATGGTCACCCAATGAGATTACAAGCACCATTGCTCAGGTAAAACTGACTAAATCCAGTACCAAATGAGGAAGAGAGTCACATAGCAAGTGGGCGTGAATATGGGTCAGGGTCTCTTCCTGTTGGGGGTTGGGTTGGTGACTCTGCAGGGCTCTTTCAAGGTGATTGGTACTTATTTAGAATATCAGTCCCTGATGCCCATCCCTAGGGAGGTATGTGGCTGCATTTGTTTACTCTTTTGTCCTGAGGTCTGGCCTGCAGCGGGGAGTGTCTGTCTCTTCCAAAGTTGCAAAGTCACCTTGTCTTCCATATTGTCTCCTCGAGGGCCTGGCCCTGTCTGACTGCCTATAATATTTCTACAATAATAGGAATTCAATAATGGCTGTTACATCGCATACTGTTGTCTCCAAATTGGTTATCCAGAATACCAGATATAAGCATGCAAAATTGGTCAAAAAGATTTGGTCAAAGAACTAACTAAAAGAAGAAGAAAAAAAAATTAAGCATTAGCTGCTCCTTTCAGTACACAGTAGAAATCAGCCGTATAACTATCCAAGCTATGCTGTATATGTATACATATTTTTCACCTTCTTTCTTTTCTCCTTTCCCTCACCCCAGTTGTTCTTTCCCTTTAAACAGTTTCTTTCCCTTTCACAATATTTATTGTACCTTTCAGATTTTATTTACTCTTTCAGGTTCTTACACTAGGGAGACAATACAATGTTTACGTGCCGGTCTCATTTATTTCATGCCGGTCTCATTTATTTCACTTATGAACACGGACTTTTAAATGCCTCTCAGCTCATTTTCTTTGCAAATCACTAACTTACAGATGTCATAAGAACACAGAACAACCAAAAGCAAGTGTCTGATATTTTAATCAGCAGATCAAAGTAGGAAATGTATTGAGTTGGGTATAGAAAAATGTACACTATAATTTCCACCACTACATTATTGTAATAGTCACTTGGTCCCAAAATAATCAACCACAAAAATGAAGAATGAAGCAAAATGAAGTTTAACACTGGACACAAGCTGGGATTTTAGTCAATAAAAAATTGGCCTAAGTCACACTTGAGACAGCTACCTAGAAATGTGAGGGAGGGGTGGTTGGTTGAGCCCACCCTGGGCTCACCTCTTGTCAAACACAACTAAGCCATGGAATACTTTAATACACATTGACAACATGTTTAGAGAACAATGAAAAAGATGTCAAAGGAATGCAAAAGCCACCTTGTCCTAAGAACAATTGAAGAGGGCTGTCACTGGTTTAATCCCTCGCACCACATGCAAGGTCCCTGTGCTTTGCCTAAACTTGCCTAAGCAGGCACTTTAGATGGCTCAGCTATCTCACCACCACCACCCCTGCCCCCTTTTTTGTGGCCAACTCAGCCTGCCCAGGAGCAGGGCTGGCACAGCACTAGGGGATCGAACCTTTTGCCTAAGCTGGCCTAAGCAGATGCTTTAGACCACTGAGCTATCTCGCTGGCCCTAGAAATGCTAATTCTGCCGTATACCACACAAAGAAAAATCTCGTAAACCATTAAGAACCAATATGGTCCCAGCAGGGCTCAGTGGGGCACCTATCTAATCCCAGCTATCTGAGAGACAGAGGGGCAATTTAGCAAGACCCTGTCTCAAAATTTGAAAAGCTGGGGGTGTAACTCAGGGTAAAGAACTTGGGTTCTTCAATCCCCAAGGAAAGGAGACAGAGAGAGAGAGAGAGACAGAGACAGAGACACAGAGATAGAGACACTGAGAGAGACAGAGAGATAGATAGACTGAGATAGAGAGAGACAGAGAGAGAGAGACTGAGACTGAGAGAGACAGAGACTGAGACAGAGAAATAGAGACTGAAACTGAGAGACTGAGACTGAGAGACAAAGAGACAGAGAGAGAGAGACAGAGAGAAAAAGAGACAGAGAAAGACAGAGAGAGAGAGACAGAGACAGAGAGTGAGAGAGAGACCAAGACAGAGAGACAGAAAGACAGAGAGAGAGAGAGAGAGAGAGAGAGAGAGAGACCGAAACAGAGAGAGACGGAGAATTGGTCCAGCTCTGCTCCTGTCAGACACAACTAAGCCATGGAATACTTTAGTACATATTGATAGCATGTTTAGAGAACAATGAAAAAGATGTCAAAGGAATGCAAAAGCCACTTTGTCCTAAGAACAATTGAAGGAACTGGGACTGTTTTGCGAACTAAGAGCTGCAGGCTCCTGGGTCAACAGTCCTTGGTGCAAATATCTGAGCTTCTGTCATGCAGACGGGGATCCGACGGTCCTGCGGGCCCCAAGGGGGGTGCACAGAACAATGCGGGGAAGGACAAAGGACAGAGTTCAGCTGCAAGGCAAAGCCTCATGGGGCTCGGAGACGTGGGCCCTGACAAGCTCTGGCTCAGGAGGTGCTACCAGGAGATAGGGCGGGTGCTGCTCTTCCATATTCATTCGTTTGTTTGGTCTAAGGATGGGGTAAATAGGGGCTGGGGAGATGAACAGGGGCTCAGTAGAATAAGCACTTCTCTGGCAAGCACAAGGGCCTGAGTTCAATCCCCAGTTCAGCTTAAAAAAAAAAAAAAAGAATGGGGTGAAGGCCCATCTATTTTGATAGCCCACAATCTCTAATATCTGATCTATGACTCTAAATCAAGTGTTTTACCATAAAAAAGAGTGGCTCTTAAAAAAAAAGGAGTGGCTCTTTTTTAAAAAAATGTATTTAGTACAGGGTCTATAGGGTCTTACTACACAGATTGGACTCGCAGTGATCCTCCTGTCCCATGTCCACTCTCAATTGCGGTCTCAGCACACCCCGGGGGGCAGGCCGGGGATTGAACCTCCTCCGTCCCTGCATCTGCCTAAGCAGGTGCTTTGATCCGCTGAGCTATCTGGCTGGCCCCTAAACGAGTGGTTCTTGCTTGATAAGGATTTCTTATTTGCTTTAATTTCTCAGTTACATTTTTGCTTTGGTTTATTTTTCCAGCTCCCTGGCTTGATGCTTAGTCTATTTGCAGTCCTATTGTAATTTTCAAACTGAGATCACAGGACTCCTCATTCATTTACATTTCAATTTGGAAACATGCTTCCGATTATTTTTACATCTAAAATGATGATATTCACTTGTGTTGTTTGCCAAATTTTAAGACCCTGGGAGGATCCGAACTGCCAGGCTCAGGTGTTAGTCCACTGAGTTGACAAATGTAACAAATATCAAGCTTTTATCAAGTTAATACACTAAGGTTCTTGTGCCGCCCGTTTTATGAGTCCAAGTTTGCCACAGTGAATTAGTACGTTTAGCCTACAGAGCTGGCACACATCCACGCCGGCCTTGTCCCCTGCCCCTCCCCTTCCCCACACCTCCCTCCCACCTCCCCACCCCTGGGTCCCCCTCCCATCTCCACAAGCCTATTTCCCCGTTTCCTGTCTGTCCTTTCATTTTCCCTTTAAACTATGTACACTTCGGTTTCTCAGCTAACAGAAGCCAGGCACCATTTAACCTGCTGTTCCTGAGGTATTTCACTTAGTACCATGGTCTCATCGTGTATCCATTTTCCTACAAATGACTCAAATGTATCCTTCTTTACAGCTGAGTAGTATTCCACTTAGCGTTATACCAAAACTTCATCCATTCATCTTTTTATTTTATTTTATTTTATTTTTTGGCAGAACTGGGAATTGAACTCAGGTCTCTGCGCTTGCCAGGGAAGCACTTAATCCACTGAGCCATCTCCCCGGCCCAACATCCATTCATCTAGTGATGGGCACAGAGGCCATGTCCAGGACGTTGCTGCAATAAACAAGTTCCCCGCAATACTTCAGGAAAAGATTCTTGTCCTTCAAAGGAAAGCCTTCTGCACTCCCTGCTTGGGGCCTCTTGGGCCCTCTGATAACAGTACACCCTCCCCTGTACTGTTGCAAGACCACAAAGCTCTGTCTGTGGTCAACCTCACTAGTGGTCTAAGAAAACCACTCTCCTGGGCCTTTGTACGGTTCACACCTCCAACAAGATTTATGTCTGCAGTGCAGGAACAGGGACAGCTCGCTGATGCAGAGGCTGCCACCACACAAGCACTAGTGGCACGGGGCTGTCGTGTGACACCCAGGGTCTGTGGGTTTATGGCAAACCAAGCACTGTCTGCAGGGCAGTGTGGGACACCTGGCAGGCTTTTCACGCCAGCCCAAACCGAGGCTGCAGGAGCACAGGCCCCCTCTGTCTCTGGGAGGCAGTCTGTCCTGGGAACAGAGACACGCACGCCTGCGTTCCTACCTGGGGGTGACGTCCCACCACAGTGCTCCACAGGAGCATCCTCTCAGGGGACAGAAGATCAGGGCGCAGGGCCTTGTGCTCCCTCATCTGACCAACCTCCATACCAGTCCACCCTCAACATGCATTCACTGCGCGCGCGCGCACACACACACACACACACACACACACAGAAAAACAATGAGGATCCAGTCAAGCGATGCTCCTTACAAAATCAGAGGACTGGGGAAAGCCTCACCGAGAAGTCCAAGTTCAGAAATCTACAAAATTAGGGTCTGATCCTGACCAGAACCTTTACTGGACAGGCAAAGAAACTGAAGACCCAGAACAATAGCTGACTTGATTGTGGGCCTTCTCCCACAGCAAATCAGGGGCCAGCGCCGGTCTGTCACCCTCCCTCCAGTACCCTCCCAACCAGCCACATGGTTCTAGTCAGGAAAACCTAGAGCCTCTGACCCCCAAGCACCCCTACTCCCCCACCCCAGGACTGGGAACACAGGTGAGGAAACAGGCACGGTGCCACGCCCACCACACTCACACCTGCCCACTGCCTTGGCCTCGGAAGACCTCTGTCACCTGTGTTAGGCTACACAGTGTGTTCAAGTCCTGCAGGTCTTCTCCTTGCTCTTCTCTTTCTCACAGCAAAGTACAAACCAGGAAAAAGTTTGCTTCCCACCAGTTTTTCTCAGCCCCAGCTTGAGGGAAGCAGAGGGGAGGGTGGGGAGGAGCAGGGAGGGGAGGGGAAGGGAGGGAAGGGGAAGAGGAGGGGAAAGGAGGGGAGGGGAAGGGAGGGAAGGGGAAGAGGAGGGGAAAGGAGGGGAGGGGAAGGGGAGGGGAGGGGAAGGGAGGAAGTGGAGAGGGGAGGGGAGAAAGAAAGCTGTTGCAGAGGAAAAGTAAAATAAAGAGCAGTAGCAGAGGGCTGAGGAGGGATGACAACATCAAAGGGAGAAACAACCAGAAAGACAAAGCAACACAGAATTGAAACAAGAAAGGGCAAAAGACAGGGAAATTAAGTTGATTAGGGAACACGCACAGGAGCACAGCAGTGAGAACTGTCACCCTCTACCCAAACTGACCTCTGCAAACACTTCTGCGGACAAGGGACAGAGGGGCCAGCAGCACCTAGCCTTGGTGCTGACAAGGATGGCTTCATCTGGTCCAAATCGAGAGCTCTGGGTAAATGCGTCTCTTAGAGATGTGTGGGGTGCTCTGCAGACTGCTTACACCCAGCACACCCCAAGCCTGCGCTGGGCAAGTCTGTCTTTCCACGTCACGTGCGATCTGTGGGGAGTCGGGGAGACCACGCCCGCAGGCTCTGTACTCACTCTGTCCTTCCTTCAGCTCTGGAGGGCAGAAGCTCATCGCCTGCCCTTGGTTCACTTCTCTCTCAACCCTCCCGCCCCTTCCCCTCCCATCTCTCTCTTCCTCTCCCTCCGTCTCTCCCTCCTCCTTAGGTCAACTGATTGGGGCTCTCAGAAACAGGACCAACATCCAGAGACGCTGACCACTGGCCTCACAGAGCAGCCACCTGGCCAAAGCCGGCTGGGATCCCACCCCCCTTCCAGTTCAGCACAAAGTCCAGAGCTACAAGGGCAGCCGCTAATGCAGAGAACGAACTCCCCAGGTCTGACAGGTGACTGATCTTGTCAAGGATGCCACTTTCCAGAAGACAGAAGGCAGGAGGAAGGGGAGGGAGGGGGAAGAGGGAGAGGCGGGGTGGATGCAACCTAAATGATGTGTGTGCACGTATGGAAGGTCACCCGGAAGTCAGGCATTCTCTGTGATGAATATGCATGAATAAAACTGTTCCTATTTAAGCAAAAATTAAAAGAAATGCATACTACCTTCCACTTCCGTAGTACTGAAAATGCCCAGAAGGCAACAGTGAATACTTGAGGCGCAGGAGCCGGTTAGGCCTCGGCCCAAGGTTGCCCACATGGCCAGAAAATCTAGAGCTTCTTATTGTTCGGC
>NW_004524753.1:1263562-1265024 GCF_000260255.1 Octodon degus | reverse complement strand
TGGGAGTGTGTGTCTCTTCCAAGTTGCAAAGTCACCTTGTCTTCCATCTTGTCTCCTTGAGGGCCTGACCCTCTCTAACTGCCTATAATATTTCTGTCTAACTCGGCTGCCTACAACACTTCCACTGTTCCAACCACCAGGTTTCCTTGCTGTTTGCGGACACTCCAGGTACAAGCTGCCCCAGGGTCTTTGCACCTGCCGGCCTTACTGCCAGAACTGCTCTCTTATGTCCACATAGCCCTGTCCCACGTGACTGACATTTCTCCAAAGAGGCCGTCTCATTTCCTTGGGAGCCCATAGACAGCCTCTCTCTTCTTACCCAACCTTACGCTTACCAGTTCTTATGCATCGCTCATGTATCCGATGCTTATTTGCTTCCTGTCTGTGGCTCCCCACTTGTGTAGATTCATGAGGGCAGTAACTTCTTTTAACAATGGCTCCTAAAGTGGCCAGGGAGATAACTCAGTAGAATAAGTGCCTGTCTGGCAAGTGCAAGGTCCTGAGTTCAATCCCCAGTACCATGAAAAAAAAAAAAGAAAAAAAAAAACAAGAAGAAAAGAAAAACAATAGCTCCTACTCCATCTCAGTATGTGTCTAAGGAATGAGGAAGTCCATTAGGAGGCTTAGCTCTTACTTCTGGCCCTGGTAAAGGGCAGCTGTTCATGGAGGTAGAAAACAGCAAAACAGCAAGAGCACAAAGGGAGGAGCAGCAGCAACAGAGGCAGCAACAACAAGCAAGTCCCTTTCCCTTCCTCATGCTGCATCCAGGCTATCTGCCCCAGGGCCAGTGTAGTACTCACACCCATAATCCCAGCATCACTTACAGCCATAATCCCAGCACTGGATCCTGAATTAATTACAACCTCTAGAAGTCCACCTCATGACTGTACAAGGCTTTGCAGGGGACACCTAGCTGCAAACCATCTGGTATTGGGACATCTGGTATTCTGAAAAAGGCAAAACTAAGGAGATGAAGAAAACACCAGCGGCCTCGAGGGGTCGGCAAGTGGGAGGACAGACTGAGCGCTGAAACATAGTCATTGTCATTACACTTCCGGCCAAACCCTGAAGGCCTACAACACCAGGAGTGAATCCTAAAGCAAACTGTGGCCTCCGGGTGGTAATCATGTATCCCTGGATGTTTATCAGGGTAACAGATGAACCATTCTGGGGGAAGATGACAAAAATGAATGCGGCCACACATCTTGGGGGAGGGGGGAAGGATATGGAAAACCTCTGCACCTTCTGCTCAGTTTTGCCATGAAACCAAAACCACCTTTCAAATTAGTCTTTTTTAAAAAACACAATGATGCTCTGTGCCCAGGAGGTATGTTAGGTTGTGCCAGGCGAGGAGCCCTTTCGGAGGTAGGGCTTAGAGGCTGAGATCTGAACTGCAAGATTTCTAAGTCTTTCGTAAAGGAAGAGAAAGAAATCAGGATGAAGTGAGTGGGAGGACAGAAAC
>NW_004524753.1:1260820-1261877 GCF_000260255.1 Octodon degus | reverse complement strand
GTCTGAGCTGCATAGTGAGACCCTGTACCAAATAATAAATAAATAAACAAGATTTTTTAAAAACCTAACTGAAGAAATTTCTATACTGTAGAAGCCCTTAAGTTATCTCATTCCCAAAAGAATAGGTACAGACTTATCTGAAATGTTCAGCTGGTTCACCTTCTTTCAGACTAACAGTTCCAGTCATTCAGCCACAGAAAGAAAGCACACAGAACTCCTCTAAGTTAATATAAGTACATTCCCAATAACAGAAATTAAGAGCAATCCCACTGAAACCCAAATGGATGAAATTGTACTGAGCACGCAGACACTAAGCACAGATTCATCAAATCAGAGTACTTCAAAACCTTTCTACATATCTGGATAAGAGATTAGGGGATATTTTTAAGCCTAAACATCTGACCCATGCAATAAATATTAATAATCCAAAGACATGTATGATATTGGTTTTGAACCACCTGATTAATGACTCAACATAAAGATTAAAAAAGAAAGGCAAAAGGTTCTCAATAGGAAACTAACTTTTAGGATAATCTTAAAGATAAGTTTTTCTTTTGTGAAATCAAAAAGTTAAACCAGTAGAAAGCATCAGTCTTTAAAGAAATTCCTCCTCCTGGCAAAAGGTGTTAACCTGTGCTGATCATAGACTGGATCCATACTCAAGCCGGCAGTCTGGTGGGATGCAGTTTCCTTTATTTTACCTGGAAGGCACCTATGAAAGCAGGGCCACTCTGGAATCCAGCAAGGCGAGCAGGATGTCTCTCCCTTCTCTACCTACCTGTCAACCTGCCCATCATTCTCCCTGCCTTGCTAGCACATCTTGTGGACAGAGCAAGAAAGATTTTCATCCTGGTCACTCCTTCCGAGAATAGTACACATACACCACATGTCTGCCAGGCGCAGCATACTACTCTAAAAACTCTGAATGTAAGGATAAGTTTTATAGATTTGATTAAATTCCACTTTTACAAATCCTATAAACAGAACTAAAAGCTGTAAACATACCTTTATGCACACGTCGATCTCTTGCATTTATTTATTTATGTATGTATTTTAT
>NW_004524753.1:1256142-1259975 GCF_000260255.1 Octodon degus | reverse complement strand
CTAATCCTCATAGCACTTCAAGGTAGATTTCATTATTCTTGCCTTGTAAGTGGGAAAAGTGAGACTCAGAACAAATTAGGCCACCGCTGGGGGGCCAGTATAAGTCTAGCTGCTCTTCACTGCTTGCTCCTGTTTCAAGATTAAAAGAATTGCTAGTGTCCAGCTGGTTCATTCAAAGGCCCCTAAAAGGTAAGCAACTAACTCATCAAATGCATCTCTCTCCACACCATTGGGATGAAACTGCTTACTTAATATGATGTGGACTTTTTAAAATGTATTTGGTACAGGGTCTCACTATGCAGCTTGGACTCCTAGCGATCCTCCTGTTTCCAGCCTCCCCCAGCTGGGATTACAGGTGTGCGCCACCACACCTGGTCTCGGTGGCCGGCTCAGGGTGCCCGGGTGTGGGGCCAGCACGGCAAGTGGGGATCAAACCACAGTCCCTACACTTGTCTAAGCAGGCACTTAGTCCATTGAGCTATCTCACTGGCCCTAATTTGGACATCTTATTGGGTCAGGAAGTACCTGCCTCTGTAGTATCCGAAAGTAGCAGCCTCCACGAAATGTGGTTAGTTCCCAAACTTGAGAAAGTGAGCTTATCCTGTGTGTTGAAATAAAGGATGATACCACAGTGCAAAAGCCAGATTAAGGGATGGCAGTCTAAGTGCTTTTAGAAATAAAAAACATAGAAAATGAGAACTTTCCTATATTTATTGAGCAATATTTATTCTTGTTGCTATCCTAGAAACAAGAAGAGACAGCTAGTGACAGTGACTGTTTCAGTCTGACAGCAAATACCTAGAGTGGATGCTGCAGTCCTGGAAGTATATGCAGTCTTCCTCCTGCCCAGAGCACAAGGTCTTCACTTGATCTTAGCCAAAAGGCCGAGAAGCGATAGGGGACAAGGTCTTAGAAATAAAATCAGTCTCTACATGGCCAGCAACTCCTGTGACCACTTAGCAACCTGCCAAACCCAGCTGTAACTGAGTTCAGTGAAACAGCCTAGTTCCACAACCGCTCTTTGAGGTAGGTGTCTACCATACTCTCCATTTGTCAAATAGGGAAAGTGAGGCAAGCCTGACTAGAGAATTCGTGAGAGCACTTGCCGCTTGGTAGGAGACTCAGTCAGGCAGCCTATTACCCTCTCAGTGCACAGTCCCCGCAGAGACTCGGCTGCTCACGCTGGCAAGCCTCACCCTCTTCAACTCCCTTGAAGCCAACGATACCCCTGCGACTTATGACTGGAGCCCACCTCTCTAGGTTGCAGCAGCCCTTGCTAATGTCCGGAGGGTTCTACTATTTCCCAGTCTGCTACTCATCTCTATTCTCCACCACTTTGAACTGCTATGACACTCATTTGGATGCCTGGCACCACATATGACCACGTATCTGTGGTCAGCTGCCCTGTGTCTAAACTGTTTCTCTGAACACAGGATAAAGGGTGGAAGCAGCAGCCATGGAGAGAGCATGACTGAATGACACACTCAACCCAGAGGTGCCTGGCAGTACCCTCACTGGGTGAGCTGAGCAGGATTCCACGGAAGGAACCCTCTGCTCCAGCACACCCAGTACTGTGTGCTCAGTAGAGAGCGCTACGCTTGCTCTGTGGCTGCCAACATTCCCAGGCATCCTAAGTGTGAGCCTTGCAACTTGTCTCAATACGGGCGGTTCAAAGAGGGCCTTATTAGACTTTTTTTTTACTATGCTCTATAATTCCAACATTCCATCATATAAAACCTATATCAAATACAAATATAATGTAAAATAAGCAGTTTCCAACAAAAGATTTACACACTGCACCTGACTTGAAAGAAAAATTGAATTTTCCAATTTGCAAAGCTGGGGTTATCCAAGATCTGTAGAGGCGCCACAAATGGAAGCCACCAGTTGTGACCCTTGATTTAATCAGCTACTAGCCTGATTGTTTCCTCACTACATCAGTATAAAACAAAGAAATTATTGTTTTAAGAATGAAAAGGCTTCCTCCAAAGAAAACAAGCAGGGCTCTGTCCTTTCCTACATGCTTACTAATGGCCTCAATGCAGGCATAGATGAACTTATCACGTTTACCAATGGCAAAGCCAAGGCTGGGAGGGTCAGTCATGGTGAACTGAGGCTCAAAAAGAACTCCACAGTGCCAACGCTAACAGGAAGAACTTCCCTCCCTATCAATGAAAGCACTGTACTTAAGTTAAGAAAGCTCGGCAGCAAGACAAAGGATGGAAGAAGACCAGGTAAATACCACTGACGGAGAAAGGACCCAGAGACTGCAAATGCAATGATCTCCGGATGGGTCAACACTGCAATGGAGCTGTCCAAAAGCAGCAAGGACAATGTGAGACCTCAGGACCACATCCAGAGCAAGGGAGGTGGTCACCGCCTCTTCCTCAACATCAGGCAGAGTTTATGGGGCACTGGGTTCCATTAGAGGCCCTGATGTTGAGGGAAGCCATGGGAGAAATAGCTCTCAAAGTCACATCAGAAGAAATGCTGTTAAAGTATGGGCTATTCAGACAAAGTGGCCTTTAATGGGAGAGAATGGAAGCTCTTCTCAGAGCTTTACAGATTATGCCCAGGAAAGAGCCACGTCACTAGACAGTGTCTTAGGCTGCCGAAATGGAACTACAGTGGAGAGAATTACTAAAGATAGATTGTAAATCATGACTAAGAATTATTTTGTAACAATTAGAACCATCCAAATATGGATTCTCTTCCTGACAAGGGAAAGAGGTCTCTCTGCACTGTCAGATTGCTCAAGGGAGTCAACGCCCACCTATTTTTCTCATCACAGGAAACTCCTACACATAAGATCCCATGATGAACACGACTGTCACACCAGACACCGGGCCTTTCGCACTTGTTGATATTCAAAGAACCACAAAACCTCAAAATGGTCGCTACCGAGTCATTTCACATGCTTTCCTTTGTTCTGAAAAAGGAGACAGTAGGACTGCCCACAAAGGGCTGGAGAGATAGCTCAGCAGAGTAAAGTGCCTCCTTAGCCATGTTAGGCAAGTGCAGGGACTGCAGTTCAATCTCCAGCACCACATGCTGCACCAACCCCACCCCTAGGGTGGGCTGAGCTGGCCACCGAGACCAGGTGTAGTGGCGCACACCTGTAATCCCAACACTGGGGAGGCTGAAAGCGGGAGGAGCTCCATGAATCCAAGCTGCATAGTGAGACCCTGCAACAACCAAATACATTAAAAAAAAAAAATGCCCACAAAGATCACTAGAAAAGATTTCTCTCCATGTTTCCAAGAAGAGACTTTTAAAAAAAAATATTCTTGGTATTCCCATAGTCCTAGCATTAAAGGGAGTTCTTTCTGGTCTCAAATCTGAATTTCTTCTTCCCAATTTTATCAGTGCACATGGGTGCCAAACTGGGTCTATAATAATCATGACAGGAGTACTAGATCGGAGAACAAATAATTAAGAAAAACATTTTCAAATGTCATTCAGAGCAGTTATAAAAGCTACTCGAAGACTAGTTTGCATGCTTTCACTCCTGAGTGCAGCTCTGACCTCCTGTAAAAGAGCTCCGCTTCCGTCTCGGAGCAGAAAGAGCAGGACAGAAACTTAATGGGTGCATATTAAAGCCACCCAAGCCGAAGGGTAAAGCACTTAAGGCTGCAGGAACACAGGACGGCCTTAAAAGGCTGGTGACAACATTACTTGGGCTAGAAAATACCTAGTTAACGTGTTTTTTGTTTTCCTGTATTTTAGGGAAGGGTCTACAGAGTGTTCAGGGTCTTACTACTAGATGAGACTCACAGTGATTCTCCTCTTTTCAGCCTCCCAAGTGCTGGGATTACAGGCGTGCGCCACCATAC
>NW_004524753.1:1253209-1254972 GCF_000260255.1 Octodon degus | reverse complement strand
TTGTTTGCCTTGCAGCCAGCGGAATATGGACTGAACCCTCCAGTCTGTGAGCTGAATAAACCTTTCCTTCCTTCATTTTGGGTGTTTGGTATATGTCTGTCTTAGTTACTCTTTACTCGTTGCTGTCAGTGGAAGTTTTAGTCCATATTCAGCTGGCTCCAAGGCAGCGTGGCACATGACACAGAGGAGCCATTTGTGGTGGCAGCAAAATGCAAGAGAGCAAAAGGAGTGGCAGCAGCTCAGGCAGCTAGCCAGCCTCTCATCTCTCCTTACCCTGTAATGCAAATTATTTGCCCCAGGGCAAGCGCAGCATCCGCACCCACAATAACCAATCACAAACTCCAGAAGCCATCCCCACTGCATAAATCAGTGTGAGTGCTGCTGGGATTATGGGTGTGGGTGCTGCTGGGATTATGGGTGTGAGTGCTACACTCCCCCTGGGGCAGATAGCCTGGATGCAGCATAAGGAAGGGAGAGAGGTTTGCTTGTTGTTGCTGCCACTGTTGCCGCTGCTCCTCCCTGTGTGCTTTTGCTGTTTTGTTGTCTTCCACAGCCATGAACTGCTGCCCTCTGCCATGTGTCACTCTGCCTTGGAGCCAGCTGAGGATGCACTGAAACCTCCAATAACTGTGAGCTAAACAAACCTTTCTTTCCTTCATTTTGGGTGTTGGGGATTTTGTCCCAGCAACAAGGAAAAAGAAACTAAGACTTAAGTGCGCGCGCACATACACACACACACACACACACACACACACGTGCTTTCCCTCTTGGTTTAACGTTAACCTATTTTTTGGGGGGGAGAGGGGAACTGGGGATTGAACTCAGGCCTTTGAGCTTGCCAAGCAAGCACTTATTTTACTGAGCCATCTCCCTGGCCCCATAACCTATTACTTAGAAAACAGGAAAAACACACCTAACGTGCCTACACTTTGCAAACTAGCCATGTGAGCAAACATACTTTACTTCTCCAAATAGCAGTAGTTTTTAAAAATATCTCAGCACAAAGACCTCATTTGAATCGTAAGTGCAGGTAGTATATAAATAGCATATAAAAAAATTCCTCAGTTAATACCTGAATATATACAATACGACAGTCTTTTACTTTCACTTAAGAAAGCTAGCATGAATCCTTGCATGACAATGAAGAACAGAGGGGCAGGGGAGATGGCTCAGTAGAATAAGTGCTTCTCTGGCAAATTCAAGGGTCCGAGTTCAATCCCCGGTTCCGCCAAAAAAAAGAAAATGAAGAACAGTAATATTTTTATAGTCACTGCTCAAAGAATTGAGAGCTACTTAATCCATCTAAGGGAAAAAATTAATTCCCAATGGACTACAATTCTGTTCCAATTTGTAACACTCAAAACTAAAGGGCTATCCAGGCATCACAGGGGGTCATATTATCTCCAGCTCCTCCTAAATTAATTTGCACAGTAAACTGTTGTGCAAATAGAATTAGACATGTGCAAAAAACCATAATCAATGTTAAACTCCTCCATGCAAAGGTAACTCATGTGTTAGTCTGCCTAGTTTATGCCACTCCTGTCACCCAATTGAAACTTCAGTACTATGAAATCATTAAAATTATGCTGAGCAATGTTAAATTGTCCAGAAAAAATTTGCAAAGTTATAAAACAGTGGAAAAATATTAACCATGTAATTACAAATATGTGCAGATGAAAATATATGGGAGTAAGATTTGTTGTTAATCTTTTGGGTACTTTTCTGGGTTTTTTGTTGTTGTTTTATGTATTTGGTACAGGGTC
>NW_004524753.1:1251422-1252589 GCF_000260255.1 Octodon degus | reverse complement strand
ACCTTGGTGACCCTAGAACAGTCTGAGAGGTGGGGCTGCAGGTTTCCACGGCTCACCCTCCTAAGTGGAATTGGGGACAAGCAACTCCCTCTTGAGCTTAAGGGGAGAACTGGTTTTATTTTTGTTTCCTTTTCCTTTATTTGGATAAGCATCCAAATAATCTTAACAGAGCCTTGTTGAAAACCACAGTCACTTTTAGACCAGAAATGTGAAAACTGATGATTATAAAGTCAGAATCTATTTTCTTAAGAAATATTCTTTCTCTCAAATAGTAGCCACTTGGAGTGGAATTACGGAGAACGCAAGAGGAAAGTGGTCTCAAGAGAGACAGGAAGAATTTCCAGACAACAATTGCATTCATCTCATCCCTAGACACTTCCAAAGGATGTCACACTTTGTAAGCTGGAATGTGGACCAACTATGTCTTCATACTGCATTTAAAAAGTGTGACTAGCAAATCAAAATTCTTGAAAGTGAATACTTGGACTAATTAAGATATTAAGTTATTTTTAAGGCCTCAAGGTTTTTTAAGCTCTTCTACATTTAATTTTTTTTTTTAAATCTTTTGTTTATTTATTTGGTACAGGGTCTTGTTATGCGGCTCAGACTTGTGGTGCTCCTCCTGTCTCAGCCTCCCCGGCGCTGGAATTACAGGAGTGTCTCACCATACCCAGTTTCAATGGTCAGCATGGTGTGCCTGGGTTCTGGGCCAGCATAGCATGTGGTACTGGGGATCAAACACAGGTCCTCACGCTTGTGGGTTGTTAGGGTTTGTGTCTAGGTGTCCCCCAAAGCGTCATGCAGTCATGGGGCAGTTTGTGGTTGGTTCTGGAGTTTGTGGTTGGTTACTGTGGGTGTGGATGCTGCACCGGCCCTGGGGCAGGGAATCTGCATTACAATATAAGGAGGGGAGAGAGGCCAGCTGCTTGAGCTGCTGCTACCCCTCCCTTGTGCTCTTGCCCTTTGCTGCCGCCATGAAAGCTCACCCTCTGCTGTGTGCCGCTATGCCTTGGAGCCAGCTGAGTGTGGACTGAACCCTCCAGTAACTGTGAGCTAAATAAACCTTTCCTTCCCTCATTTTGAGTGTCAGGTATTTGTCCCAGCAACGAGAGAAGAGTAACTAAGACATGGGTGTTGAAAAATATGATTTCTTTCCCTTTTTCCTTT
>NW_004524753.1:1242695-1250733 GCF_000260255.1 Octodon degus | reverse complement strand
GTTCATTCCCTGGTTCCACCAAAAAAAAAAAAAAAAAAAAAAAGATACTACTAATCAAAACAATAATAATATACTCTCAGTACCAAATTGTGTCTCAGTTACTTTTCTGTCGTTGCTTGGACAAAATACCCAACACCCAAAATTAAGGAGGAAAAGGTTTATTTAGCTCACAGTTTATGGAGGGTTCAGTCTATACTCGGCTGGCACATGGCAGAGGGCAACAGTTCATGGTGGCAGAAAAGGGCAAAACATCAAGAACAAAACAGAGGAGCAGCAGCAACAGCAGCAGCAGAAGTGGGCTCTCTCCTTACGATGCATTCAGATTATCTGCCCCAGGCCAAGTATAGCATGTATACCCATAATCCCCAGCAGCACTCACACCCGTAATCCCAGCATTAGATTTATGAATGAATCACAAACTCTAGAAGTTTGCTCCATGACTACTTGAGGTTTTGTGGGGACAACTAGACACAAAGCATAACAATTGCCTTTAAGTAGGGCAATTCTAAATTAAAAGCTCCTAGTCTGACAAGCCAAATTCAGACTTGTGTCAAACAAAGGCCCTACCGTGCTCAAAGCAGAGGTGGATTCTGGGAGGAAATTACACCTCAAAGGATGTATGGACCAAACCACAGGCACTGAGGACAATCTGGGTTTTCCTTGCTTTTCCTCGACTTCTCAGCTCTCCAGTCTCCCCAGGAGATCTCAGGTAGCAGTGACACAAAAAGACAATGAAGTGAGATGCTGAACAAGGACATCTTGAATCAACAGAGGACCCCAACTGTGGGACCCCCCCCCACAAAGCCCTGCCACAGGAGTTCATACTACAGAGCTCCCATGGACACAGGTCAATAGTTAAAATAAAAATGAGTTGTTATAAAACAAACAGCTCCTACTCCATGCCCCAGTCCTCCCTCACACTTCACAGAGGAGTCTTAGCAGCTTCCTCTGCCCATCAAGGCCAAAAGGAAGAAGAAAAAAATAGTGGGAGGGAGGGGAAGGAGAGAATTCCAGATTCAAGAGTTCCTGTTCCTTAGAGTCTCAAAACAAAGACCTAAAAATTAAAATAATAGAATCTCTAATCTCTGTTTAAAATAATGCTGAACGGAACGAACAGGTTTGAACCTCTGCTGCTACGAAGAAATCTAAGACTCAGCACATTTCATATAACGCTGCTGTTCGGAACAGGTGTGAGCCTTTCAAGTTCCCCCAAAAGCTCTTCAGATGCTAACAGGGTCAGCAAAAGGATATAGTTTACGTCCCTTCAGTTCCGCCCCAGCCAGCACTTTGGCTTTTTTTGTGTGTGGGTCTTTTTTTTTTTTTTTTTTTTTTTTTTTTTTGGTCTGTCATTTGGTGTCAACTCTGAGGTACACGTATTCATATGCCCCTGGCCCACAGTAGTTGGTCAGTAGGGAGGGTACCAATCGCAGTTGGGAAATTTGGATCCAGGTCCAAGCAGTGAGCTTCCCTCACATCTTTCCTTAGGTCCCAGAGGAACTCCCCAAGCTGCCCTGTGCACTCTTGTCAGGCTGCCTCATTCCGCCCAAGGTCCCCTTTGCCCTCTTCCATCGTCCCCTCTCCCTGTCTTTGCAATTGCACCTTCACCGGTGGCTGTCCTCAGCCTCCCTGATCAAAGCTGTCCCTGAGGTCTTGGCAGCCACAAGCAATCTCCCTGACCTCTCTTTGCTTTTCCTTTTTGTTTGTTTTGTGCCCACTCATCTGGTTCATCTCGCCTGCCCTGCCTGACCTCTCTCTGTCCACTCAATCTGCTGAGCTACCTCCCTGACCTAAAAGTCTGAAACCTAGATTGGTAGGCTTTTTTGTTTGTTTGTTTGTTTTTCTGTTTGTTGTACTGGGGATTGAACTCAGGACCTTGCACTTGCCAGGGAGATGCTATTCTACTGAAAAATGGAATAGTATTTTTTTTTTTTTTTCAGAACCAGGGATTGAACTCAGGTCTTTGTGCTTGCCAGGAAAGTGCTTATTCTACTGAGCTATCTTCCCAACATGTCCACTAAATCTGAAGCCTGCTTCCTCTCTGAAATTCTCTCCTACCCTGACTTCCAACACACCCCTTTCTCTCCCTCCTTTCTCCATCATAACTGTCCCTTAGCTTGCCAAGCATCCGTTCCTCACTTATTCAAAGCCAAAGGAATGCTGCTTCCAGCGCTTTATGTCTATTCATGAGGCCATTTATTGTTTTTTAATCTATAAAATAAAATAATTATTGAATGAGCTCTATAGTCTAAAGCAACACAAGTGAAATCACTTATGTACATTATCCTAAATCTTCAGAGATAAGATTTTATAAGGCTATTGCCAATTCAAAGTACCTTCATTTACATTAACTTACTTGTGTTTTACAACAAAGATCTGTTATATTAGCCACTTGCCCATTAGGTAACAGAAGGTCTGACAGGCAGGTAAGAATGAGATGTGTGCCCCCCCACTCTCCAGCCCGGACTCTCCCCTGCTGTGGGTGCGCGACAGCCTTCCCTTCTCACGTGATGCTGAGCCGCTAACCTACCTACAGGCTGGTCGGGAAGCTCGTCTGCAGTAACCTCTGTTCCTCTGAGAATGCGCTCTGCCCTCCTTAATAATGAGGTTTCCATCATAGGGGCAAAACGGAGGGCTCTTAAGAACGCGTGCTTACGTGGCAAGGAAGATGTTGGCCTTGGAGACATTCGCACCATAGTACACGGGTCCCTAAAATCAGTGTGATGCCTGCATTTCTAAACTTGCATAGAAGGAGTCTTTTTTCAGTTATTAATACTTTCTATATATTAAGTTTGAAAAATAGTGATATGTATCTTGCTTTTCTTTCCTTCCGTTTGGGATAGGGTCTTTCCTTTGTCAGCCTGAAGGATCCATCCACTTCAGTTAGGGATTTTAGGGCTGGGAATGAGACCGCGGGGTGTTGGGACAAGAGAGAAGGGTCAACTTCTGGCATCTGACATTTTTTTTTTTTTTTTTTGGCGGAACTGGGGATTGAACTCAGGCCTTTGCACTTGCCAGGGAAGCGCTTATTCCACTGAGCCACCTCCCCAGCCCCATGACATTTGTTTTTATAGCAAGATACGCAGACTTTACAGAGAGCAGCCTGGCAGCGCAGATCACAGCTCTCTTCCTAGAACACAAAGCTTCTTGCTGAGGGTGGGGAAGAAGTTTGCTGGAGACGGAAACACTGTAGGGAGCAGAGCCCGGCTCCATCCCTTAGGGAGGGCACCTGAGTCGGGGCTGCTCTTCTCTGAGGCCTGTTACAGACCGGGGAGGCTGGCAGGTGATTGTGGGCACTCAGGAGTGGGCAGCGCCCAGCCGTGACGACTGGGGAGGCTGCTCCTGCGTCAGCTCCGGGGTGATCAGAGCCCAGGAAACACAGCACTGCAACGTGGCCCAGAGGAAGGCCAGTTCTTCCCTCTCAGTTTCCACTCTGCTGGAGTGCAGGCGAGACCAGAAAGCCCTATGCCCCCCAGGAGTAGAAATGATGTAGTGAGGTAGGAGGCGGCAGGCCCCACCCGCCCAGAGCAAAGAGGCTCCCCAGGCTGTGCTCCGCATCATGTGCAGGCCCTGATGCAGAGGCAAGAGAACAGCTACACAGACAAGACCGCCACCACCTCAGGCGGGACAGCCACAAGGCAGGCCACAAGGCCAGCCACAACCTCCACTCCTTCCCCAAGCTCTCCATGCACACAGGAACCCTCCTGGAAAGGAACACAGGAGGAAGTCAGGTATCAGGGAGATTGGGCACCTCACCTATGCAAAGCCGAAAGGAATCGGTTAGCTCACTGCCTGAGGCTACAGAGGTTACAGGGGACTAGCGTTGTAGTTTTGCCTACCGCTGGACTATACGTCTTACCTAAGGGTTACTTGAGAGAACCTATAATCCTGCTACCTAGCGTGCAGAAAGCAAACTCCTCGTGGACACTATTTTCAGTCTAACAGCAACAATGCGGCGGCTGACAGCAACTGGTCTTTGCTGCTCCGACTGAGTCAACAATAAGCTTCCACATGAGACCTTCATAAACTTATCCTGCAATTATGGTCTCTCTTTCTTCTACTCCTCATACCCAGAAAACCATCAGCCCTCTTCTTTCTGCACTCCAGCGCCTGGGATGATATCTGACATATAGCTGATCTTCAATAAATTTTTACTGAATAAACCAAAGTCATATTGAATGAATAAACAATAATAAAGAAAACCATAGCCATGTTCTGCATTATCATATTGGTAGAGTTCCTTTTTTTTTTGGCAGAACAGGGGATTGAACTCCGGCCCTTGCACTGGCCTGGGAAGCACATATTCTTTTTTTTCTTTTTAACTTTCTGCAAAGGAATAGGAGGGGCTCAGTCCTTCTTGGCAGCTGCCTTCCTCATGGCAGCCAGCACGTTGCTCAGCTCCTCACGCTTCCTCTTGGTGCAGATGTGCGTCCCCACCCTTTTCTTGATGAACCTGAGGGTATGTTTGTCCTTGGAGACCTCCAGCAGGTCCATGGCACACCACTCAGAGAGGGTGAAGCCGCACACCTCCCAGATCATGTCCCGCACGAACTTGGTGTGTTTGGTGAGACGTCTGCGGCGGCGGCTGTGCCTTGGTTTGCTCACATTCTTAGTCACCTTGTGGCCCTTGTTGAGGCCCACGGCCATGGGATAGCGGAGGGCCAGGGCTACTCTTTTTCAGTGGTTGCTGTGGCGGAAGGCGGAAGCACATATTCTACTGAGCCATTACATTGGTAGTGTTCTTATATCAGTAGTAATAATTATGCACACAACCTAAGTTATATTGTCATTCTACTTTTCCCAAATACTATGTCAGTAAAGACAGAGATTCCCGAGAAGGGACTAGAGGGTTTCACTACCCAGAGGACAGTGGGGACATGAGCCACAATGTGAAGAGGACAAAGACAGGATGAGATAAAGGAGTTACCGACCCACCAGGCACAAATTGAACGAGCAGATTTGTAGAAAGATCATCATGATAAGGAAGGTGGACAGGAAGAAGGGCAAATGAGGCCTCAAACTGGCTTGCGAAGGGAACAAACTAAACACACTAAATAAACGTATGGCCCACAGGGCTGCATCTACAGAGGTGGGTGTCGCTATAAACCATGGCTAGGGGATGACAGAGTTACCATGTTAATCAGCAAGCCTGAGCATTCATGTGGCTGGGTTGTATTCAGAACTTTTTAATTCATTCTGGGTTCTCTGCTTCAATAAGTGCTCTGATTTTATCAAATACTCAAATAAAAAATAAAAAATGAACTTTACACTAGTAGGGACATAAGCAGGTTGCTCCTGAGGACATCAAAGCCTTCTTTGTTTGTTTTCCTTTTCTGGCGCTGAGAACTGAACCTGGGGCCTTTCACATGCCAGGCAAAAGCTTCATAAATGAGCTACATCCTAGCCCAAGTGTTGTCCTATCTATTATGAGAAACAGGCAGAAATTCTGAGTACAGAATTTTTATTTTTTTATTTTTTTGGTGGAACCAGGGATTGAACTCAGACCCTTGTGCTTGCCAGGTAGGCGCTTATTCTACTGAGCCATCTCCCCGGCCCCCATGAGCACAGAAATTATAGAGCATGCCTCAGGACCAGCCAAATAGCTCAGTGGACTAAAGCACCTGTTTAGGCGGAGCGCAGTGGCCTGGATTGATCCCCAGCATGCTGTGCCAGCCCTGCCCCTGGGGTGCACTGAGATCGTAAAATAAGCCTGTAATCCCAGCCCTTGGGAGGCTGAAAACAGGAGAATCACTGAGTCCGATCTGTGTAGTGAGACTTTGTAGGACCTGTACTAAATACATCAGGAAAAGAAAAGAAATTATAGAGCGTCTTTTAAGCGTAGGACTTCCATCCTAAATGTGAATTGTATATAATTCATGTAACATTCACAAACTCTTCCTTACCACTTCATTTCATTAGCTCTTTCTAAGACCAATTTATTTAACAAAAACAAATAATTTCTCCGAAACCCCAGCCATGCTTCAAATGACCTTCACCTGAGAACACTGATGTAACTATGGTCAAAAACACACGCTCTGAAAAAGTCTAATGATTGTCCCTGAGACCCTGCTGGTGGCTGGAAGTGGCAGGAAAGAGAGGAAAGGTGTTTCCATAACAAAACCAACAGAAATAAACACGGGCCAGAGCCCAGGTGTCTGCTCTCCCACCAAAGGATGCCCTGGCGCCACAGTTCAGCACACAAGTCAGCCAGGTGGCTGCTCCCAGCAGGACAACTGATCCCAGCAGCACTGAGCATTACCATTACCGTCACCAGAGTCAAAACAACAACACAAGTGAAGCCTAGGCTCCCAAGGGTGAGAGAACAGGGGCGCCCTCCTGCTGCAAGCAACGAATGCACAGTACAAAAGAACGTTGCCTCTTAGGTGAGAACCTAGCTTTGCAGCACACATGCTCTCAGGACGCTCAGGCCTTATAGCTGCAGGTGGAAAATATTCCACGGGGAAAGGCTGAGTGTGTGTTGAACGCACTTAGAGACTTTCTTCTGTCGTTGTTATTTCCCAAGCAATACTACAGAATGACCACTGTCTACCTGACACGTTGTATTACATCCTGAAAAGGAATCTAGAGTTGATTTAAACATGGAACGGATGTGCCCAGTTTGTGCTGTGCACAGCTGTGGGTGTGAGAGGCTGGTGCCAAGAAGTCGCCAGCAATCAAGAAATATGGAAAAGGTAAGACTTCATGGACACACTGCGAGA
This sequence comes from Octodon degus, assembly GCF_000260255.1. Lineage (NCBI taxonomy): Eukaryota > Metazoa > Chordata > Mammalia > Rodentia > Octodontidae > Octodon > Octodon degus. The sequence goes on along the minus strand of NW_004524753.1, from coordinate 1,244,017 downwards.
GAGAACGGCAGGCGAGTCCAGGAGAGAACTGCACTGAGGAGTCAGGAAACACCACCCCGGGAACACTCCCATCAGGACACTGCAGATCACGGTGAGGAGGAGGGGGGAGGGGGAGGAGGAAGAGGAAGAAGAAGAAGAAGAAGAAGAAGAAGAAGAAGAAGAAGAAGAAGAAGAAGAAGAAGAAGAAGAAGAAGAAGAAAGTAAACAGAGCTTCTGAATAAAATTGAGTATGTAAAAACTAATGTTAGTGATCAAGGGAATAAGAGTAAAACACTTAGATTTGAAAGGAACTTTTGACAGAACTTTTGGGAGAGAGGGAAAACAGCGTTCTCTAAAATAAAAGAGGTTAGGGCTGGAGAGATGGCTCAGTGGTCTAAAGCACCTACTTGGAACAAGCTTGACAAAGCACAGGGACCACGGTTCAATCCCCCAGCACCACAAGCCAGCCAGCCCCGCCCCCTGGTGGGCTAAACTGGCCACACACACACACACACACACACACACACTAAATAAAAATGTTTAAAAAAATAAAATAAAAGAGGTTAGACCGTGCATGATGTATGTCAGTAGAAAGTTAATATTCTACTGTTAGCTTCATCACCCAGCTGGAACATAGCCTTTAATAACAATGGTAAAATAACCATAATCCTCATAGTTTATGCCCGACACTACACCATTTTACATAAATGACAGGAGCACCTGCAGACCTGGTGCTCAGGACAAGGAAGGAAGGGGCTGAACCTCCTCTGGTATCAGGGCAATTGTGCTCATACTGACAGGAGCATCTGGTACAGCAGCCAATTTAAACACAGAAGCAATGGTTCTCAGTGCAGACATTTAAGAAATAAATGAGAGGCTGGTGAGATAGCTCAGCAGACAAAAGTGCCTGCTTAGGCAAGCTTAGATAAGCACAGGGATGCAGTTCAATCCTGGGCACCACATGCCATGCCAGCCATGCCCCTAGAGTAGGCTGAGCCGCCACAGAGTCTGGTGTAGTGGCATATGCCTATAATCCCAGCATCGGGGAAGCTGAAAATAGGAGAGGATCAGTAGGAGCCCAAGCTGCATGGTGAGACCCTAAAACAACGAAATACATTTTAAAAGAAGAGGAAGAAGAAGAGGAGGAGGGGGGAAGGAGGAGGAGAAGGAGGGAAGGAGGAGGAGAAGGGGGGAGGAGGAAGAGGAGGAGGAGGAGGAGGAGGAGAAGGAGAAGGAGGAGAAGAAGAAGAAGAAGAAGAGGAAGAAGAAGAAGAAGAAGAAGAAGAAGAAGAAGAAGAAGAAGAAGAAGAAGAAGAAGAAGAAGAAGAAGAAGAAGAAGAAGA
>NW_004524753.1:1238969-1241825 GCF_000260255.1 Octodon degus | reverse complement strand
GGAGGGTGAAAACAGGAGGAGTCACTATGAGTCCGAACTGCGTAGTGAGACCTTGTAGAGCCTGCACTAAAATATATATATATTAAAGAAAGAAAGAAAGAAGACTAGCTGGCAGGGCCAGGGAGATAGCTCAGCAGAATAAGCGCAAGGGCCTGAGTTTAATCCCCAGTTCAGGGGGTGGGGGGAGAAGACTACGTGGCAGTCCAGCAGCTTATTTCAGCACCTACTGGACCACGGCAGCTGATAATTCACAGAGGGAATTGCTGGCACTTCAACTCTCAGTTACGGATCAGTAAGATGCCTTCGCAATGCCCACATATTTTTCTGGAATGGACTCAAAGGAAGGACACCTAAAGAGTTGTATGTGAAAACTCACAGCCCAACACTGAAGAGATACTTGCTAAGGGCTCCACAAACAGCTCCATATGCAAGTAGACAGCATATTATAATAGCTTTTGGAATCTGCTACCCATCGTGTAATGACTGATATGTGCAGTCAGTGACAGGTTTACAAGATCACGAATCACAATAATACAGTAACTATCACCGAAAGGAACCTTGTTCATGTGGTGGGCACTGGTCTTTGGAAATGTTTATATAAGGTCTACAGGGCCTCACTACACAGATCAGACTCCTACCGATCCTCCTGTTTTCAGCCTCCCAAGAGCTAGGATTACAGGCACATGCGACCACGCCCAGCCTTGTTTGACTTCTTATCTGAATGCCATCTAAATCTTATCATTTTGAGGGAATCACACACTGTGTGTGTCTTGGGGGCAGAAGAGACCCTCCCTCACCACACGAAGTAGGCACTTCCTCTCCTGGTTCCCAGTAGTCACAGAGCCTCGGCCCAGCCCCGTGTGCCCCCTCCCCCGCCTTGAATTGAAGTGAGCGACACAAGACCTAGAGACCTTAGGTGTCATTCACAAGAGTAGCACAGGTACAGGGAGGGGGTTGGCAGTACCACACAGCAGTGGCAGCAATGCTGGAGTCAGATTCATCTGGGACAGGGACACTACCACATGGTCCCCAGCTCAGGCCTCTTGCCATCCCTCTATTCCCAGCTGGAGAATCCAGCCATCCGGTTAAGTACTTTAGGTTCTAAGTCAGACTTCTGCTGCAAGAGACAAACAGTTCACCTGAGTGATAAGAATGAACAAATCTCAACGATGGGCGTTCACTTTGAATGAAGAGTGACAACAGATTGTGGGCAATAATCACAGCTGAGCTCTCACTTCATTTCTTTTCTATATGAGCTACGTATTTGGGGGTCTTGATGAACTTTCACTTTCTCAAAACTAACATGTTAGAAAGGACAGCATTCAATTTAAATCTTCACCATATGAAATTAATCTCTCAGATGGAAGTTTAAATAGAGTTTACTTTTAGGGAGAGGAGTGAAGGGAACAGACCTGAGGAACACATAAGATGCTGGAAGATTTAATGTTATGTTTTGATCTGGGTGACAGTGACTCCACGTATACAGAGTCACACACATGGAGATGTATGAACATCAGTCCAAGCATTCTGTTGTCATAGATGTCATCACAGTGATGGTAAAGCAAATTGATGATTTCAATGGCTTTCATTTATGCTTTCTGTCTCCCTTGACCTTCAGCCTTCCTGGGCTTCCTATTTGGAAGACAGGTTCCCAGTGGATGCATTCCAACACCCAGTGTCATTGCTCGGTGCCCCTTGGGGATGGACATGGATCCGCTCTAGTGTCACTTTCCTTCACACCTTCAACCTGTTGACCAAACGCCTCAGGTGGGGTCCCAGAGGGGCAGGCTCAGTGCCATGTTCCCACCTCACTGTCTCTTAGGCCCCAAAGCTAACAACTGGTTTACCTGGTCTTAAGTAGACATTTCCTTTTCTCATAGGGGACCTTGGTCACCTCCCTATCTGGTCCCTGAGGCGATGGTAACAATTACCATGAGTCAGTCACTGATCCATGCACTTTACATAGCCAACAACTGTCACCCTCCTCACTCCCTGCTGGAGGAAGCTACAATGCGTGGAGGTTACATAAATTCCTTGTGTTGCAGCTAATACGGAATCCCGGACCAGCTTGACCTTGGTCTCCCAACTCAACCTTTCTGCTTTGAACTAAAATCCAGGTGGTATGCAGCCTCTCGCTCTTTCTCATTTGTCCTGATGATGAACCAATGAACTAAGGACTTGTGTTAAAGATGGCCATTTGTCATTCTATATTTCTGTTCCCCTTCCCTGTCCCACCCTGCCTCCAGTAAGGCGTAAGTAATGCCAATGAAAGAGGAAGGCAAACTTCAGCTCCCATAGTCCTTCCTTCAAGACGAGAATGAAAATATTTAACTCGCCATGCAAAATCCCATGGGCATCTCCAAGTTACCAAAGTCTACCTCACTTGAAGCCTACCTCATTTACCAACAGCACGATTCAGAATGGTTAGCCCTTGGCTGACGCCCCCACCCTACTCCAACACCTACCATCACCTTTTTCTCTCCAGATCTCCGAAGGGTGATGTTCCTGGATGTCTCAGGACTACCTCTCCAATAACTCTACCAGCAAGTTCTATTTGCTCAGAACTAAAATCCACAGGTCCGTAGAGACCTGCACCTTTCTGTGATCTTTCTTATCTCACCATTCTCGGTCCTCAGTCAACAACCACTTACCTGGACCAGAAGGAAGAGCAAAGTTCTGCCAGCAAGAAAAGCCACGTCACCTGGGTCTTACCACTGAGCCCTGAGTCTTTGGCATCAAGTCAATAGCCAGAGGAAGGGGGCATGAGGAGGGCAAAACACAATGGAAGCTAAGAATGTTTTAAAAAATGTAGCAAGGGGGCTGGAGAGATGGCTCAGTGGTCTAAAGCACCTACTT
>NW_004524753.1:1236413-1238850 GCF_000260255.1 Octodon degus | reverse complement strand
CTCTCTCTCTCTCTCTCTCTCTCTCTCTCTCTCTCTCTCTCTCTCTCTCTGTCTCTCAAATAAATAAAATAAAAAAAAAAATGTAGCAAGGAGACGGAGACACCAAGCGGCCCTGGGAGAGGGGCCGGGTGCTTATGAGCACAGTAACAGCTCCAAGCTCCGACTTCCCACTACACAAACAGCTAAGTTCAAAATATAGCTGCTCAGTGCTCACACTGTGGTTCACAGTCGAACTAAAAATCTAACTGGAGGAAATCTGCACGAGCAAGAGTGAGGAGCAGGGTGGATTTTGTAGTGCTGGACTGGTTCGAGACAGCAGTCACAGCAGCCAGTAAAGGTCTACATCTCAGCTCTGCTGCCTAGAGATATTCCTAGGTTTTCACTCTAGAGGGAATTACAGTTCTATTCTTTGTTTTTGTTTGCATTTTGCTTGGTTGGCTCAGACCAAATGAACATCTTTGGTGAATGGAGAGTCACTGTTTAGAGACAGTGCACAATCGTGTATGTTAAAAACAACTTCACAAGGCCAGGTGTGGAACACGTCTGTAGTCCTAACTGCGGAGCATGAGGCGGGAGGCTCACTTGAGGCCAGAGGTTTGTTTTTTTATTGAACTCAGGACCTTGCACTTGCCAGGCAAGTGCTTAATTCTACTGAACTATCTCCCCAGAGAGGCCAGAGTTTGATGCTTGCCTGCACAACATAGTAAGGACTCCACCTCGGAAAGCAAACAATATGCAACTTTACAAAGTCTTGTGGATGATAGGAATCTATCAGATTCCCTCTGCATGCTAGTCAGGGATGTTAATTAAGCTGAATACATAGTTCTATTCAAGAATATAATCATTTACCCTTGCAATTTTGGGAATTCCCAATTTCTGTTGAGATTCTGTTCTAAAAGATTTCCTGTAAGTCTTATTGGGAACTCCTTAGCAGCCCCCTCTACCTGCCCTTCTCATAATTAAGGATTGACCCAAGGATGCCACTTCCTGGGCAGAGGTGGAACCAACATCCCCACCAATCCTTGGGTGGCCCAACCACAGCCACGTTTATCAGCTGCCACTGTTTCCTCACACACTTCCCCCACATCCTCCTCCACGATAACCACAAAGTCAAACCACTCTCCAAATATCCCAAACTTCTGAATTTGACTCTAGTCTTCGGTCATAGGTAACTCCAAGGTGTGACCAGTCAGGAAGGGCCACCTCTGCCTACAAGGGACACTGCCTGCCAGGTCCAGCACTGCTGAGGTGCTCATGTAGGGTGAAACATGAGATGCTGTACCAAGGGTGGGCAGAAATCCCAGGAGACACCGGGGCCAGGGCCCCCAGAGAGGTCAGACTCTTGTGGAACAGAGGGTTTCAAGACCGATTCCTGGCTCTGCAGATAGCAGGCAGCACAAGGACACAGCTACTGGCCACAGCCCAAGGCGCAGTTTCAAGGTCCTTGCAGATTGTGCACCCTCCTTGCCCAGCAGCCCTTCAGAGGAAGGGTTCAGGTCACAGCCACTGACTCACATGCCAGGACAAACACAGGTACTGAGGCCAAGGCAGGAATGTGTGTGGAGGAAAAAGGAAAGAGACACAGTGGGAGGCCAGTAGCCACTAAGCTGTCCACTGTCTGGGAGCACCCAGCTTTCCTCTCAGTCACCTCTTCTGGTGACCTGTCTGGGACACAGGCTGAGATTGTCTTCTCCATCTCTTAGATCTGCTTGACCTTCCTTCAAACTTGGGATTTGCAAATGAAAGCTAAGCGTTATTTATCTCCATCAAATAAATGTTCCCGAGATTGTCTCAGGCATGCAACATGAGAAACAGGGCCAGGTCTCTGCCCTGCCAGACCTCACCCACAAGAGAGAAAGCAAACGGTAACAGATGGAGGGTAACAGAACCTTTTGAAAAATGATCTGCATTTTCCCAGAGGACATTTAACTTTGGCATGGAGAAGTCAAAATCATGGTCATGTTGCTCTGTTTGTCGGGTGGTTTACTTTGAATGGCCTTTGTTTGAATACCACAGACACTAAGGACAGCAAGCGGGATTTCATCGGCTTCCTCTCTGGCCTGTTTCTGTCCCTCTGGCCAAGGAGCATTTCTGCAGCGCCCAGGGAGTGAACCGCTCAGACCTTTCCCTGGACCAGCTCCATGGAGAGCTGGATGGCTGCAGAGCCCCTCTGTCCAGGCATCCCGAGGCCAACATTGCCCCTGTGCGAAGCCAAGAGGACCACCCTGACACAGCGGCAGACTCGAAGCAGCACACATTCAGTGCTCTAAATGGAGACGCAAAGAACACAGTGTGTGTGTGTGTGTGTGTGTGTGAGTGTGTATGCGAGTGTGTGTGTGTGCAGCTGGCTCAGACTGCCCTGAGGGCGGGGCAGGCGGTATGTGATGCCAGGGGTCAAGCTGCAGTCCTTGTGCTTCCCTAAGCTTGCCTAAGCAGG
>NW_004524753.1:1230130-1236148 GCF_000260255.1 Octodon degus | reverse complement strand
AAAAAAAAAAAAATCGTTGAAATCCCGGGCCTGCGGTGCCAGCCCTGCCCCCAGAGCCCAACTGAGACTGGGCGTGGTGGCGTGCATCTGTAATCCCAGCTCTTGGGAGGCTGGAAACAGGCGGATCACTATGAGTCTGATCTAGTAGTGAGACCCTGAAGGCCCTGTAGACCCTTCCCTAAAAAATACAAAAAAAAAAAAATCATTGAAATTAAAGAGTAGAAGAAAAAGAGGCCAGATACATAGCCTTCCCTCCACTAGCATCTTGAAAGTAGCTAGTGAATGTCACTAGCAGCAGTGTACGTATGGCTCCTGTGGCCACTTGATGTCTCCTCCCCACTGGGAGTCCCTGGGCTGGCCAGGACCAGGACCGCAGAACCCCCCTGAGCACCAACCCACCGAGGACAGGTCCTCTTCTATTTTGATGTTGTTGTTTTTCATACTTCGTAAAGACTTGCCTTCTGGGAATCAAAGTAAAGAATCAATAGAGTAAGGATGAGAAAAACTCAAACTCTGAAAAGGAACATCTTGATCTGATTTGCAAGGCACTATCCGAACTTATTTTGTCTTAAGCACTTTTCAGGTGATCTGACCCAAGGTCATCAATTCAACCATGAAACACCGAGCTGCACCCCCGGGCTGGTTGAACTTCCACTGCTCTGCTGTCTGGGTGCCAGCTGGCTTTAAACGAGAGATCACCTCTCTAAGCTCCTTCCTCCTGTACCCCTGACACTCTAATTGGATTTAACATTTTTTTAGAAATATAAATATTTATATACTTTGCTACCTAGACTCTCACATTTCTACACAGATTTAGAATAATCCTTCCTGCAGAACTTACCATATGAACTTGATATTTCAACTTAAGATCAAAATACATTGAGGTAGTGAAGTAGGCCTAGTTCAGATTGATGCATGAATTAACTTTTTATGCTACCCTGAGGCAGGGTAAAGATTTGTTATAATTTGAAAGGGTTGAGGGACCCTCATCAGCAATCCCTACTTTAAGAAATGGCCGAAAATATCACTTTAGGGGCTGGAGACATAGCTCAGTAGACTAATGCGCCTGCTTAGGACTGTGGTTCAATCTCAGCACCACATGCTGCACCAGCCCCACCCCCAGGCCTGGCTGAGCTGGCCAGAGTCCAGGTGTAGCAGTTTATGCCTGTAATCCCAGCACTGGGGAGGCTACAAGCAGGAGGATCACCCTGAGTCTGAGCTGTATAGTGATACCCTGCAACAACCAAATACATTAAAAATTGTATATATATATAGAGTCATATATATATATATATCATATATATAGAGAGTCATATATTATATATATATATGACTATATATATGATATATATGACTCTCTCTCTATATATATATGATATATATGACTATATATATATGATATATATATATCATATATATATATGTAGTCTGATACATATTTTTGGTAAAGATTTTCAATTTGAAAATCTTTACCAAAAATATGTATCAGACTACTTCACACTCACTGACGTGGCTATTGTCTAAAACAAAACAAAAGCAGATCACATGTTGGTGAAAACATGGAAAAAACAACTCATGCATAGTTGAATGTAAAAGGGTGTATGTAAAAGGGTGTAGATGCTGTACGAAAGGACTTGGCAGCACATCAAGAAGTTAAATACAGAATTACCATATGGTCCAACAACTCGGTTTCTAGGTGTACACAAGCAAAATCGAAAGGAGAGACCCAAACAGATCCCCGTGCCCTGATGTGTCCGGGGTTGTGCAACACATAGAGACACAAAGGGCCGTGGTAGCAGCCAGGAGCTGTAGGAGGGGCAGAATGGGAAGTCAGTGTTTCGGGGACACAGACTTTCAGCTGGAGAAGATGGGAGAATCGTGGGGGCTGCTGATGGTGGACACAGCCACATGGCTAACCCTAATGCCACCGAGCTGGTTAAAACGATAAATTTTTGTTACATATGATATATTAGAGTCACAGTGAAAAATCATTATCCATCTATTTTAATAGCTAAAATAAAAAACAGCGACCATGCCACATGTTCATGAGCAGGCACAGAACCTGCATCTCTCTTCTATTGCTAGAAGGAATGGAAAATAGTTTGACAGCTCATTTAAAAACGAAATGCTTTGCCATCCTGTGCAGCAAACACGTACACCACAGAAGTGAAAATTGCGTGCAGACAAAAACTCATACTCGATGGTAAAAAGCAACTTCATTTATAACAACCCAAACCGGGAAACAACCAAAACATCCTAAAATAGATGAAGACTTATAATAAAAACCTATATACCACAGAATATTACTCATCACCAAAAAGGAATGTAGAATCGAGGGCTGGCCAAATAGCTCAGCAGATTAAAGCATCTGCTTAGGCAGACTCAGCGGCCAAGGTTCGATCCCAAGCATGCATGCCAGCCCCACCCCCAGGATGCACTAAGATGGCAATAGAGACTGGGCGTGGGGGCAGACGCCTGTAATCCTAGCACTTGGGAGGCTGAAAAGAGGAAAATCACTACAAGTCCGATCTATGTAGTGAGACCCTGTCCTAAAATACAAAAGAAAAAATGAAGAGAAGAAGAAGAAGAGGAAGAGGAAGAGGAAGAAGACGAGGAAGAGGAGGAGGAAGAGGAGGAGGAGGAGGAGGAAGAGGAAGAGGAAGAAGAATTGATATATGCAACAAATTGGCTATCTCTTTAGGGCATTCAATCTCAAAAGATCATAGGTTGGTTGTTTCCATGTATATACCATTTTTAAAAAGGATAAAACTATACAGATGCCCAATTATCAGGGCTTACAGAAGGTGTGTGAGGGAGGAGATACATAAATGAGCTGTAGTTTATGAAGCTATCCCAACTTGCACTGAAAACAATGGCAACTAATAAAAGAAATTCCTTTGTCAACTTGTCCCGTGTCACCTTATAGCCTGCCCCAATTTGGCCTACTTCCCTTTCTGTTTCCCTGCAGAGGCCTCCTATTGCATCCAGTCAGGTGTTTTGACATAGTATCATCTATTTTAGAGGATGTTTAACCTTCTAATACCTGTGTACGAACACCTTGCGCTGGCACACGCCTGTGATCCCAGCACTTGGGAGGCTGAGGCAGGAAGATCATGGTGAGTTTGCGACCCACCTGGGGTACAAAGTGAGCTCAAGGCCAGCCTAAGCAGCATAGTGAGATCTTAGCTAAAAAACACCCCCCATAAAAAATAAATCGAGAACACTAAAAAAAAAGTACAAGACACTCAAACAAAGCTAGTATATAAAAACCTGAACTTAAGCATGCAATTTCATGGGTTGGTCACCATTTATGACATGTTCATCCCTCGTTTTATCTAAGAAGACACTTTTTTGGTACAAAGTTATTTTACTTAGAAGTGACTTCTCTAAAACACTTTTATTATTTAATAAAGAATACAGAAAGATTTAAAGAGCTCTAAAGTTAGAATTCCAAATAAGATAGAGAACTGCGTTTTTATGAGAATTAACTTTTTAACCTTCTTACTCCTCAAAAAAGTCATCCAACTGCCGTTGGTTCCGCCAGCCCCTGGGACAGTCTCATACCCCAATTCATGCAAAGTGAAAACTGAAAAGTTTCTGATTGACGGTTTTTTCACACAACCTGTTGTGGTGAGCTTAAATCGCAAGATCTATGGTTCATGCTTGAGCTGCTGCTTTTCTTAAATCTAATTTGTGAATGACCAAGTACCTTTAAATGGATTAATGCTTTGACGATGCAGCTTGATTAAGTTATCGGCCAGAAATCTCGGCTGAAAATGAATACGTCAATAATCACTTCATGCTGCTCTGTAGGTTTTTTGTTATCTGTTCTCGGAGGAATACAAGAACCTACGCTTCCGCTCCCTAGAAAGTCACTTTCAATAATGACTGCCAGAGTCTAAACAATAAATGATTATGTCACATGCTTCAATGGATTCAGTTTGAGCGACCCAGATTTTCAAGGTCCCTGCCATCGACTCCCCCTCGGTTCAGCACTTCCCACAGCCAGCGCACCCACAAACTCTTCCACATGCTGTGGCTCCACAACTCTTCTTTTTATTTCAACTCCTGGCAACTTTAAAAATGATAACCTCGGTCTTGGACCTGGTTATCACCTGCCACCATTTCTAAGTTAGTGTGTCGCCCTTGCTCTCATTCTCAGGGGTAAATCCGACTTGCTTAAAATCCAACTTGCTTATTCTACCCATAACAATTTCACCATTTGTCAAAAAAAGGTCACTGTTCATGTTCTTTATGCTTAGAGGGGAAGAAGGTCAGCAAAGGCAAGTTTAATACCTCAGAGACTATCTGGTACAACATACGTGGTGGATTAAGGTAGTGTCAGGGGCCTGGGCTCTGAAGTCAGCAGAGGTGTGACGATAGGCCCTGCGTGCTGCCTCCCACGTGCCTTCCAAATCCCTGCACCCTCTCCCTGGAGCATATTATCACTGGCTCCTGACTAACTCTACTCATCTTTCTGAACCCAGCCCCAGGCAGGCTCCCATGCAAAGCATTCCCTGAGCCCTGTGCTTCAGGAATATCCTCCCCAGGTTTCTACCCAGCTTCTCCCTTATTACAACCACTACACACAATCACATCTGAGATGTGTGGTTACTTCTGGGCTAGGACGTTCTGAGCTGATGGGCCTCTGTATAAGGATTTTTTTTTTCTCTCTGAATGCCTTCAGGGCAGCTTTGGCTGGCTGGAGTTGTGGGGATCGAACCACAGCAACCTGAGCCTGACTGCTTTGTGGAAGCAGCCACTTCAAGAGCTGAGCTAAGGGGCAGGCCCCCAGGGCCTCTGTATAAACCCTGATCCACTAGGCAGATTCACTGTAGCAAGCCAGTGAAATCTGGGGGCTTCTTTCAAATCCTGGGAGGTGTCCCAGCTGATGTTCACATAGTCTTTTTGTCTTTTTTTTTTTTTTTTTTTCTAGTCACAACAGTAAAATGTTCTTCAAAATGGAATGACATTTTTAATCTGCACGAGTCTTGGGTAGTCACCAGTTGGCCACTACAGGAAAAGAACAATAATACATGGCTATCTGTGAACCAGTTTGTAAACTGAAGTTTAATCAAAGTGTTTGGGAAAAAATTAAGTATAATTATTCAATACTGAGCTTACGCCAGGGTGGCAACAAGGGCTGGATTTTTTTTTTTTTTTTTTGCAGAGGTTTTAACTGCCGCTGGTTATGTTGTTTGGCCCTTTGCATTCTGCTTTCCCTCAGACCTCCTCTTGCCCCTGTGGCCCTGCAATGTCTGAGCATCTTTATGACCGAGAACAGCAGGTGAATGAGCATCTTTTTGGGTTTATGGAATTTGCTGGCTTTGGAATTTTGTACGTTCTCACTACAAATAAATACTTCCGATGTTGCAGCTGACACTTCTAGATTCCCATTCTGAAAGAGAAGCCTTTAAATGGAACATGTTTTAAGCCTCACAACATTGTCCTGGATTTGCCTCTCTGTCCCTTACTTAGCGCATGTCACAGAAAATCTGCCGGGGGAATGAATGCCGGCACCAGCCCCACAAGGCAGTAATGCAAAGCCATAATAAAATATGTCACTTGGAACAGGTAAGGCAGCGGTTCCATGTTTTTTCAAGGATGTTAAACAACTAGGAGTCATGGGAGATACTAGTAAAGAATGTTAACGAAGTGGTTAAAGATAAGCAAAAGAGCTGATGTGACCTAGCTACCAGAAATATCTTCCTTGAATTGGGGAATCCTTCAAAAAATCTTATTTTTAGAAATAAACTTTTCTCTCCCTGCCACTTTCCCACAGCTTCTGCCTGTCAAATCTAAGTTTTCAGCTAGGAATTATCTATCTTGCAAAAGCTGCCTCTTTATTTTTATTTTTTTATTTTTTGGCCAGCTCAGCCCACCCTGAGGGTGGTGCTGGCACAGCATGTGGTGCCGGGGATGGAACTGTGGTCCCCTGAGCTTTCCTAAGCTTGCCTAAGCCGGCACTTTAGACTACTGAGCTATCTCGCCAGCTCCAAAAGCTTCCTCACTTAAAAA
>NW_004524753.1:1219219-1229645 GCF_000260255.1 Octodon degus | reverse complement strand
GCCCCCACACAGGAAAATCAGTGGAGAAACACTTTTAAATTTCTATTGTGTTGTGGCTTCCAAGTTTAAGAGACCTAGACAAAATAGCAAAACTCCTTCAAAATATAAAACATAAAGTGGAGCATGTGGAGGATTTTGCTTGGGGTATGCCATCTGAGCGGAAGGCCACATGGCAAGAACTTGATTAAGTAAAAGGAGAGGGAGCATGTGTGCTGGGGAGAGATAACACACATGCAGAGGTCCGGGGGTGCAGAGAATGTGGCAATGAGAAGGCGCTGGGGGCAGGCAGTGAGGCTGGGACCTGCAGTGCAAGGGGTTTCTGCCACTCCGCATATGGAGCCAATGGTTAAAATGGTTTGTAGCTGTGTCTATTGGACCCTTCCTGTGAGGGCCATAGTCACTGCCTGGGCTATGGGTAGGGTCAGAGAGCAGGCTTGCCTCCCTTCAGCGATTCTCCAGAAATTCAATCAACACATATTTAAGGCTAGCATACAATGCAGACTAATGAAGGGCAACCTTCTGCATTCTGCAGGGCTGGGCTATAGTGCGGGGCAGTCTACACCGAGAATCGGAAGGTGTGGGGCTCACTTGCAAGCTTGTGGGGCAGACCTCACTTGGCTCTGTGCTATCGCATTCCCAGCCCGGAGTAAATTTAGGCAGATGAGGGTCACCACCTAGCAGTCTCCTTACCTGCAAATGGAGAACAGCAACTCCTACCTCTCAGCAGTTCCCTCGAAACTCAATGAGAAGCCAGGAAAGGGCACACAGTGCAGTATTTGCATATAATTGGTACATTTAACAGAATTCTTTTAAGCTGTTTCCCTGGACCCAAGCTACTATTTTGCTGCAAATCAACCACCCTCACGGGCCATCAAGCTTGGGGCACTACATTTTTTGACTGTATCCAAGGCTGGGGAGGGGGGTTGGCAGTACATCCCGATTGCTGTTCACACCCTCTGAGGTAGGAGGCAGCGTGCACGCGGTAATCCAACCCATAAGGTAGGCACACGCCTTGGAAAACTGCCCCCAAGACACCAAATGCACACCTGCCCAGGGTCAGAGCCTCTATGGGACTTCACACCCCATTCCTAGGGACACTCCTGGACATGGAAGGGAGAGGCTTGAGGAAAGTCCTGGGGAGAAGATGGTGCCCACAGCCCTTCAGGGCAGGGCAGAGAGAGCATGTCTAATTAGCACAGAGAAGGGAGGTGGCTATACAGTGAGAGACGAACGCCAGGAAAGGAAGGACACCTGAGGGGAAGAGCCAAGTGTTCTCCCACATGGAAGAAAAAGGCAACAGCAAAGGGCTAACGGCAAAACCCAAAGATAAATTGGGGTCACGGCCGAAGATGAGCATCTGCGGCCTGATGACAAACTAGCTGTGAGGACAAAAGACAGGAAGCAGGGAAGCTCAGGCTGCACCTGAGACCCCTGGGAGAACGGGGTAGGTAACAGAGACCAGCGAGACAGGAGGGAGCTGCTTTAATGAACTCAGAAACCTCTTAAAAATACAGCCAGCTGGGCCGGCTAAATAGCTCAGCGGATTAAAGCGCCTTCGGGTGTTCGATTCCCAAGTCTGCCGTGCAGGCCCCGCCCCGCAGAAAGAAAGAAAGAAAGAAAGAGGAAAAGAAAGAAAGAAAGAAAGAAAGAAAGAAAGAAAGAAAGAAAGAAAGAAAGAAAGAAAGAGGAAAAGAAAAAATACAGCCATCTGGATCTGAAGTCAGCAAAAAGCCCCTGGGGATGGCAGAGGAGGAGGCAGGGGTCAGGGCTGAAGGGCATGGGCTGAGACCCCAAGGAGGAGCTGTGGTGGGGAGGGCATGCCTAGGTCAATGGCCTAAAAGAAGGGTGGGCAGCACCCTGGGGAGACCCACACCACAGGGAAGACAAGCACAACAGGCAGAAGTTACTGGAAAGGACTCAGCAGGGGTGAGAAACTCCAAAGCAAGGCTGCACATGTGCGCTACTGGAGACTGAACCCAGAGCCTTCACACTCATCTACATGTCCCTTTTTTTAAAAAAAAAAAATTTGTTTTGAGACAATGTCTCCCTGTGTTGTTGAGTTGCTCAGAGGGGGCTGGAGCCTGCCATCCTCCTGCCTCAGCCTCTCAGACCAGGGTGCACTTTTTTAGTACAAACAAGATCACTCACTGCTCCCCACACCAGCGACCACCCAGTGACTGCCCCGGCAACCAGTGCGTTACCCAGGCAACCAGTCCTCCACTGCAGGACCTGGTCCCGCCCACCTCGGACCTGGCTTCCTCTGCCCCACCCACTAGAACATGAGTTACTTCCACTTTCAGGGACTTGATGTTTTCTGATGACTGTATTAGGGTGCTCTCCACAAGCGCCTAGATCACTGCACCCCATGACATGCACATGCACACATGCATGAGCGTGTGCATGAGCACACACACACACACACATGCTTGCACCCATGCACGTGACACACACACACACACACACACACACATACACACACACACACACACACACAGTCATCCTCATGCACCACATCCTCCAGAGTGCACTGGGCAGAGAATGGCCTGGGTATTGTTTCTTACTCCTTATTAAAAGACATCACAGATTAAAGAAGAAAAACATCAGTGCCATTTCACAAGAGGGGAAAGCCAGGCCCAGTCAAACGGTGGAAAGGAAAATAGAGGCAAGAGCTAAGACGCCTGTTGATAGAGGGTTGGACAGCGATGCTCGCCATGCCGCCTTGGAGAACAGCACCCTTTCTACGAAGCAGATAAAGCATGTTATCTGGATCACATCTCATTTCTCCTGCTGGTATTTCTCCCAAGTGCATAACTCCTGTCTAGCAGGCCTAACACCCTTGCTTTGCTGGCAATATATTTTTTAAAAAATCAAAAATGTCAATTACTTCAACTTCTTTATTAACAGTACAAAAGTGCACATCACTCTGATCTGTGGGAGTGTTGGTGGCAGATGGAAAGTGAGCAGCATCCGGCTGGAAGAACACTTGGTACTTACTTCCCCCCAGAACCGCACCCACAGAGAAATTCCCCTAGAGTTGGGTGCTGGGCTAATTTTGAGGCAGTTTCCTACTGCTCTGTATTTTTCCTTTGGACTTTTCCCAAGATGCCTGTCACCCAGCAGTGACAGGAACAGGGAGCACCGCTGCGCTGAGAAGAAAAGGTGCTGTTGCCTTTGGAAGGCGAACAGGGATGCAGTGAGTGGGGAAATTATAAAAATTTCTAAGTCAAAGCTTTTGCTTGAGCCTGACTGGTTTTCCCCTCCAACCCTGCCAGAACTACCAAGCAATCTCCTGCAGCAGCTAGAGCTCAAGACATTAGAGGAATTGACCTCTTGTGGCCACCAGCCAGGCAGGGGAAAATACTCCTCATAGTCCTCTGTGCTCCGACACGATGCTTTGGAATTTGTCTGCCCACACAGAAAGCAAACAAGCAAAAAAGGCAGAGAGATAAAAGCCAAGCAGAGAGAGTACAGTGAGGTGGAGTTAAGTCAGCAGAGAGCCAGAGCCACTAACGAAAGCCAACTTCAGCTGGCAATGCAGGAATGAGTGCTTCAGAGGCACCTGATGGGCCGCAATGAGCCCAGATACGAGTGTTGCTGTGTTTAAGTCAACACGCAAGTAATGGTAATATCACTTGGTCAAAAAAAAAGTTTACACAAAGTAAACATGCGATCCACAAGTTGATTTTGGGCAGAAGGTGCTCCTGATTCTAATCCCTGAACCAGAATTTGCTGTAGTGGTACCTTTTAAGAGACAGTCTCTTGCATACAGTCTAATCTCAGGGCTAATGAACTGAGCTGGGGAGCTTGCTGGGCAAGCGACAGCCAATTACTGGGCGCAGGCTTTAGTGATGAATGAGCCTTTTGAAGGTCGGACTTGCCTAGACGTAGTCTCCAGCAATACTCATGGCAGCGGGGTCCAGGAAGGGGTGCCATTCTTCATGTTAGAAACTCAAGGAGCCTGAGGGGCAGAAAGACCCAAGTGGCATCCTTAAGCACCCAGCCACTGGCTGAAGCCATTTTAATTAATTACATCTTAATCATTCAAAGGTGGAACACTCCAAACTGAGAATGTACTACAAACAAACTTTACAAGTTAAAAAAAAAAAAAAATATATATATATATATATATATGTGTGTGTGTGTGTATGTGTATACATATATATATATATATATATATATATACACATATGTATATGAATTCCAAGAAAGCATTGTAAAGCAGTGCCAAAATAACTGAGTAAGCTTAGTCAAGTAAATCACTCTCCCTCCTGAAGACTTAATTTCTTCATGGGCAAAGTGAAGGTGGTACTGGACTATATTGGGAGATTCTTCTAAATTCAAGCACCTACAATATTTAAATAACAATGAAATGCCCTTCTCTGACAACACTAACCAAAAAAGTGGTATAGAAATGAACGACCCTCTTATGTTGTATACTCAAAATAGGATAGATATACAGCTCCATTCTCTTAATTCAATGAATGGAGAGGTTTGTTATAATAGTGTTTGTAAACAGGATATCATGTCTGCATGTTGTACAATGAATAACCACTAAGACAATAATATGCAATGTATTAATTATTGAAAATATGCCAGTAATCGGTTATGAAACTGTGTCATTGATATTTGTTTCTCAATAAAATAATTTTTTAAAAAAGTGAAGGTGGCCAAGCAAAGACCTCCCAGGGGCCCCTCACAGACAGAGTCTGATCTAATGGTCAAAAGAGGCAGCCACAGATGCAGAACCACAGAACAGGGGCAGGCTGGGAGGACAGGATTTCTTTCAGCAGGAGCCAGAGGTCAGTGGAACTCTGGGAGTTCTGAAGAAGGCAGCTGTCAGGTGAACACAGAACAAAGCCACCAGGTCACTTATTGCCTCAACAGAAAGCTGGTTTGGACAAGGAAATGGTCTTGGGGCTGCAGTCCCCCCAGCTCACCTTGGGACTGGTCCTCAGGCCCTCCTTAGAAGGCCAGGACCAAGGGGCACAAGCTGGCCAAGAATTCTTACACCAAGACCCAGAAAATGGGGAAGGCTGAGGGGGAAGGGTTTACCTCAGCAACTGAAGTCTCTAAAGCTCATATTATAACTTCAGTCACTGCACACAGTGAGCCTAGCAGCGACAAACCTCCTTAGCACCAAGCACAGCAGGACACAGGGACTCAGAATGAAAGTACATTTAGACAGAAAAAGCTAGTGGAACAGAGGAGCAGCTTAGATTTGGCTGGCAGGAAGCTACTGAAACAAGAACACCACTGCCCAGCATAACACAGTCTGCCATCTCCTGAAAAAGAAATATTTTCCTCAGTGCAGGGCTGCAATTCACACTGAAGGACCCAAAGGAGCAGGAACCCAAGCACCAGGCTCCCAGCTGCACCCACGGCCTATGTGACAGAAACCTCCAGAGACTAGATGCTCACGTTGGCCAGAATTTGAGAAATAAAGTGCTGAGAGGGGGGACAAAAGGAACAAAAAAGTCAAGGAATTTCTTTTCCATTTTAATGTTTATAAACTTGACGTATAAAATTTCACATTGCTTCAAAAATGAAAATGAGAAGATAATCCCCTACTTCATAATTAAAACTAAAAAGAACCCTTAGACATTATATATTTCTGAAAGTCATAAATCAAATGACAACTACTACATTTCATTAGCAAAACAAATCTGCCTCATGAAAGTGTTAAGGTATGAGGGTGAATGACCAGGTTGTAACTCTTCTTGCCAAGAACCAAAACAAAGATCAATAGAGAAGTAGCTTGAGCCAAACCTATTCATTAAAAGAAAAACTTAAAGCTACACTCTATGGCTGAGTTTAAAAGCGCATTGAGCTGTAAAACACACAGAAACCCGCATAATATGATCCAAGTTTTTTTTTTTAATATTTATTTATTTATTTGGTGTGTGTGTGGCCAGCTCAGCCCAACAGGGGCGGGGCTGGCTGGCATGTGGTGCTGGGGGATTGAACCGCGGTCCCTATGTTTTGCTTAGCTTAGCTTGTTCTAAGTAGGTGCTTTAGACCACTGAGCCATCTCACCAGCCCATGATCCAAGTTTTAAAAATCATCCTATTACAGCATCATCCACATGAATGTGCATGAACATATCACTACGCGAGTACAGAAACACTGGGAAATATTTACACTGAGTCAGTGCTTCTCAGACTAGCAAACATCAGAATCACTGGGAGCTTTTCGGAGACACCGTCTGGTTTCGTAGGTCTGGGGTGAAGCCTAAGAACGTATGTGTCTAGTGAGTGCCCAGCGCAGTGCTGGAGCCACCCTCCTCACTAAGAGTCGCCGGAAAGACTGAGAGGGAGGAATGGAAGAAGGGGACACGGGGGCCTGTCTATGACAGAATGACAGCTTTACCACATGCTCCCATGTATAGAGGGCACTGTGCGTGCGTGTGTGTGTGTGTGTGTGTGTGTGTGTACACGTGCAAAATCAAATTCCTAAAATTGTCACCAGAAAACTAATGGAAGGTATTTCAGAAATGTCAAGTAATTTTCATCCCTTTACAACTTTACTCATTATATTCTTCATTATAAACAAGTATTACTTCAATGATTTAAAACAAAACCTTTTGGGCTGGGGAGATGGCTCAATGGCATAAGCGCCTGCCCGGCAAGTGCAAGGTCATGCATTTGATCCCTGGTACCACAAAAAAATAAATAAATAACGTTTTTATAGAGAAAGAGAGAGGAAAAAACCTTTGGAACCAACAATTTCTTAAGAAAGAGCCTTTCTGTTTTGTTCACGGCACTAAATTAATATCTTAGGAAGACTAATACTAAATTATATTTTATATAAAACTAAAAACGTACTGTAAAAACACGCTCTTTAATAGATAAATAAGTAGAACATGTGTTCTCTTTACAACTTTCTGATTTGCAAACTTTAGAAAAAGGAACAAAAATTTTTAAAGTTCACTTTCAAAACTATATAACTGCATTCTAGATGAAAAACATTTTCTTCTTTTATTTTTTTATTTTATTTTTTCTTTCTGTATTTAGGACAGGGTCTATAGGGTGTACGGGGTCTTACTCCGGTAGTTCAGACTCACAGTGATCCACCTATTTTCAGCCTCCCAAGCGCTGGGATTGCAGGCGGGTGCCACCACGCCCAGTCTCAGTCACTATCTCAGTGTGCGCTGGGGGATGGGGTGGGGAGTTATCAGGTCAGCCCCGTTTTCATCTTTTGAAAATCCAACTAAAGTCAGAGGTGGCAGTGCATGCTTGTAATTCCAGCACTTGGGTGGTTGAGGCAGGAGGATCACCACGAGTTTGAGGTTAGTCTGGGCTACCGTGTGAGTTCAAGGCCATCCTGAATTACAGAGTGAGACTCTGTCTCAAAAAAATAAATAAATAGTAAACAAAATGACTCCTCTTAATCTGCCTGTGATCACTTCCTATATATTTTTATGTACAGACCAGAAAAAAAAAAAAAATAAGGTTAGGTTAATAAGCTAACATCAAACAAAATCAAGATAACTCTATCACTTATAGTACGGGATTTTCAAGCACCCACACCATGACACGAAGAGAGCTCTTAGCCACAACACAAGCATCCCAGACAGGTTGCCTGGAGTCTAAGCCACCCTCTCCTAGGCCTCCAGGTTCCTGAGACTCTCCGCTACATCTTTCATGGCTTAAAACACCTCCTAGGATCAGCTGACAACCGAATATAAAAATTCAGCCTGACTGTCAAACAGACCACAAGCCTCTGGTATGTTTTATTCTAGGAACCAACAGCCTGGCCTTCCACAGCTGGCTTCTGGGGTTCCCTTGATGCGGGAAGCAGCTAAGAGGCTTTCAGATGCAGGAAGCAGCTAAGAGGCTCCAAATTGGGTTATGGTACTCACATCCTGAAGTTCTGCAAAATGATATGAAAGTCTTGGCCACCAGTCTTGCTAGGCCTGCATTTAGCCCAGCTTTTCCTTTGGACTTATCATTTAGTCAGTCTTTCTCTTCTCCTGCAGTAGTAGCTCATGCAACGACCCAGATTACTGCATTTTACAAATCAGGATGAAGCCTGTGGCTGAGCTCAAGACCATCTCTACATCCCCAAGACCAAGACAGAGTCTTTCTAAAGATGAGGAAACAGGGCTGGGGAGATAGCTCTGCAGCCTAAATGCCTGCCTGGCAAGTGCAAGGACCCAGGTTTGATCCCTGGTACCCCATACCACAGCCCTGGGTACACCTTGCTGGCCACCGAAATCAAGCTGGTGGTACACGCCTGTAATCCCAGTGCAGGGGAGAATGAGACAGGAGGACCACTATGAGTGTGAGCTACCTAGTAAGACCCTGCATCAAATAAATAAATAAATAAATAAATAAATAAATAAATAAGAGGAAACAGAATGAGCCAGAAAAGTCTATCCCACAAGACACAATCAGAGCTGCACCTTCTTCTGAGACAGATTCTTGGTAACAACCATTACTAGAAAAATCATGTCAGGGCCAGGGAGATGGCTCAGTAGAATAAGCACTTGCCTAGCAAGCACAAGGACCTGAGTTCAATCCCTGGTTCCACGAAAGAAAGAAAGAAAGAAAGAAAGAAAGAAAGAAAGAAAGAAAGAAAGAAAGAAAGAAAGAAAGAAAGAAAGAAAGACCATGTCAAATTTTTCAGCCACTTGTGTTCACAATATAATACATAACCTCTGTAAAACTGTGGACACCAGAAAGCCAACCCAATCCAAAAATGTTACATAGAAGTCAAACCAGTAGAAGTTAAAACTGTGCTGGCAATCAGGAACAAACAAAAACGAGACCCAAGGACACTTATTGAAAAAACAAAGATAAAAACCTGGCTCAAGCATTTGACCCCAATTCCTGAAAGACAAAACAGTTCAATCCTTGAGTATTAATTATTCTAGAAGGAGAAAGCAACAGAGCGAGGTAGAAAAGAGAAAATCTTTTAAAAACTGAAAGTTTTCTTCATAGATTCAAGCAAGTTACATGGGGAACTTAAAAAAAAATTAAAGATTTACATCTACAAACTGTCTATAGGTATAAAGCCATCTGTCATCTTTAGGAAAGGTTCTCTGTAGTGACCTGTGGCTGAGAAAGAGAGATATTTTTAGTTATAAGAATACTATATATATATATATATATATATATATATATATATTTTTTTTTTTTTCCCCCCTATATTTTAGGAAAGAGTCTACAGGGTGTTCAGGGTCTCACTACTAGATCAGACTCATAGTGATCCACCTGTTTACAGCCTCCCAAGTGCTGGGATTATAGGTGCACACCACCACACCCGATCTCAATTGCTGTCTCAGAGCACAGCAGGCCCAGGGATGGAACCCCCAGCCCCTGCTCCTGCTTGCAGGAGCTTTAATCCTCTGAGCTATTTGGCTGGCCCTAAGAATGCTATAAAAGTTCAGTCAAAACAATTTATAGTCAATGGGATTTTAAAAAATGACTTATCAAACCCGTTTGAGCAAGGTAACCTTTTCAGAGAAAGTAGATAGAAGAAATTGGAGAATGATTTCTACCATTTTTTCTTCCAGGATGATTCTTCCATTTATAAATTTGTTTTCTTTCTTCTTCTTTTTTTTTTTTTTCTTTTTTGCAGTACTAGGGAGGGATCAGACTCTGGACCTTGTACTTGCCAGGCAGGTGCTTATTCTACTGAGCTATCTCCCCGGCTCTTTTATTTTATTTTTTTTCCTTTCTTCTTTCTTTTCTTACTTTCTTTCTCTTTTTTTTTTTTTTTTCAGAACCTGGGATTGAACTCAGGCCCTTGTGCTTGCCAGGCAAGTACTTATTCTACTAAGCTATCTCCCTGGGCCCCTCTCTTTCTTTTTTTACCTAGGAATTAAACCAGAGCCTTCACACTGAGCTACATCCATAGCCTGTTTTATTTTTTAAACAGTGTCTCTCTAAGTCACTAAGTTGTTCAGACTAGGCTTCTAGTCTGAACTACTAGTCTAAAGTACATGTTTCTAGTCTGAGCCTCTCAGAGTACTTGCATTAGTCCTCCACTACCATGTCCAGTGGGTTTACTTCTCCTTAAGAAAATTCTTCTTTAGTGATTTTTTTATGAACAAGAATAATTTTATTTCCTTTTATAATTTACATGACCTTCATTTCTATTTGTTTTTCTTACCTAATTGCTCTAGATAGGATTTCTAATACAATCAGTAAACACTTTTGGGGTTTTTTCCTCTATTTTTTCCCATAATTTTATTGAGAAATAAATAGCAATGAGACAGTTTCAAATTGAATTGGTAGGACAGTTCCAATAATTAACACATTGCATACTGCCTTCCTAGTGGTTATTTGTTGTACAAGATGCAGACATGATATCCTATTTACAAACAATATTAGAACAAATCCCTCTATTCATTAAGAGAATGTAGCTATATGTCTATCCTAACCATTTTGAATACATGATACAAAATGGACATTCATCTGTATCC
>NW_004524753.1:1213025-1218794 GCF_000260255.1 Octodon degus | reverse complement strand
AAGCTTGTTCTAAGTAGGTGCTTTAGACCACTGAGCCATCTCACCAGCCCCTATTTCTTGTTTCTTTTGATTCTTAAGAGTGTTGTGGCTGAGCATGGTGGCGCATGCCTGTTGTCCCAACACTTGGGAGGCTGAAGCAGGAAGATTGTTAGGAGTTCAAGACCAGCCTGGGCTACAGAAAGAGCTTAAGGCCAGCCTGAACGGCACAGTGAGACCCTGTCTCAAAAAGACAAAAAAATAAAGACAACTTGTACTTGGTTATTAAAGAGTGGGTGCAGAGCCCACAGACACAATGGACCAACCGCAAGTTCTTAGAAGGGCAGAGCGGAGGCCCCCACCACACAGAGACCAACCGTGGCATAGCTTTTGTATCTGCACTGGATACATATTGCTCATTTGGTGAAATTGTATTTGAGACAATTTTTCATTACAACAGACTCCTGTCCACTTCTTCCTGGGGAAGAGGCCAAGTAGCCAGATGGGCCTAAGGCAGCTTGCAGTCATTTTTACCATAAAAAACAAAACAAAATAAACAAACAAAAAAACAACGTAAGGATAAAAAGCAGGATGCAACCCACATAGGAAGAGTCATTTATGATACATATATTTAGTAACTTTCATCTACAATACCATCAATTAGAATACGCATCATATAATCTACTAGCAAAGGAAAGTGTCTAGTACAACATGTTTAATTACCTCGAATTATCAAATAAGATATACTTATTAAATAAGCTTTTCTAAATCAATTTATACATCACTTATCATACATTATGCTGCTGTCGCATGTCCATCTGAGTACATAACAACTTAGCCTTTTAGTGCCAAATCATGGTGAAATCATTGCAAAAGCAATTAACTTATTAAGTAAAATACAAAGAACTTAAGTAAAGTGAAGTGGCAACACTGTGACTCTTGTGACCAAGGTCCCAGGTGCAGAAAGAATCTTCCAGACGGCACAGTGAATGTCAGAGCTTCTCGGATTCAGGATAAAATAAGAAAACTACACCTCAGAATTGATAGATTAACATCTCAATGCAATACTTATGCAGGGTAAACACTGACATATTTCCTTAATACTTCTGTACTTTTCATTTTTTTTGAAATGGGTACATTTACTCATAAAAGCTTCCTGTGTGTATTTGATTCATTTAAACGGTTTATCTGTTTAGGCAATGTGTACTATTAGCCCTTCCTTGGTCTGGTCCTAATCTAATAGGTCTGTGTTCAAACAACCACACAAGGATGTTGATCAACTACAACGTTTTACATCATGGTTAGGTTTGGAGACTGGTTGTTTTGAGGCAGAGAAACAGGAGGGCACCCTCCCAGGAAGTGACAGCAGGACTCGAGAGTGCCTACCAATCTAGCCTCAAGTCAGACTCTTATTTATCTTTAATTATACCCAGGCTCCCAAGTATATTTGATGTTCTGCACATCATAATAGAGAGAACTACAGACCACTGGGTAACCCCGAGGGCAGCTCTTCTATTATTATTCTGAAATCCATTTGTTTTATTACCTTGTCCTCCTTCTGAGAACAGAGTGGTCTGGTCAGTGTGTGGAAGGAGGGATGGAGGGTGTGTGCGTGAGCAGGGTGGTGAAGTGTGGGAGACTGCACTTCTCTATTTGTATCAGTTGAAGCTTCTGATTGCCTTCCTTCTGCTCCTTAATATTTGGTTCTCAACCACGGCCAGCCAGCCGTACCCACCTGTCCAGTCCCACCTCCAACACAGCTCCTTCCCACTGCAGGAGCCAAGGTGAGCCATCTGCCATTTTGTCTGAGGAGCGAGTTTCCTTCCCCACTGCACCAAGGAACTGGTCTCAGAATCAGAATCCTCCTTTGGCCTAGAGGGCACATCTGACCAGAAATCTCATAGATTATCTGTCCCCAAGCCCGCATTTCTTCTGCATGTGCCCCAGCACTTTGCCTTTTGAGTTCCTACCTCATATTTTCAGACAATATCACCAGCAAACTCCCCCCCCAAAAAAAGTACTACAAAGATACTTTTGACCATCACTGGATATTATAAAATAATATGTTCAAAACTTACCCCATCAGGGAATGGAATGCTTATGAGTTCAGAAATTATATAAAGATATTATTCTAAGGAAAATACAAGTAAAACTCAGACTTTGGAAACAAGAGTCAACCAGTTGCAAAAGGCTCAATGCAAATACTTGTATGAGATGTTACTGCTCAGTGCGCCTCAACTCAATAGCAAACAAAGCATTTCTCATCATGTCAGGCACAAGGTTCAAGTTAGGAAAAGGCTCCATGGACCGGAAGCCCAATGCTTGGGGACTTACATAAAGAGGAACTTCCCTGCAGCTCAACTCCATGGCTTCCGCATCTGCAATGAGAGCAACAAAGGACAGCAGTTAGTGCAGGCTGAGCAACCAGCCCTTGCATTCTCGGTGGCCCCAGTTCAGCCAACCGCATCACTGAAGGAGGGGAGTACATCAGGGAAACCTAACCAAGGGATAAAGAGGACCTAGGGATGGAGCGCAGTGGCAGAGCCTTTGCTAGGAGAGACACAAAAGAGGACCTCCAGAGCAGCTCCAGAAAGTGCAAGAGCAACAAGACACGTCTGACCCAGAAGGTCGCTTTTGTGTCTTTGGTTTCATTATGGTGGCCGTCTCCTTGCCCTAAGTCAACTCAAAACCTTAAGCCTATGTAGGTAAGAGCTAGAGGTCACTCAGTGCCGGGTCCAGCAAATGAGGTAGATGAAGATACACCCTCAATACTTAATGGAAAATACCTGTTCCATGATATGCCAAAGATGTTTGATATTTAGACAGATAGGGTAAACCGAATTGCATATATTGCAGATTAATAATAAGCTTCTCTTCTGGAGGGTTAACAACCTAAGTTAGCAGATCAAAATTGGAGAAAAGGAAGGGCTGCAAGGTCAGCCAACCTTTTGGCCCTAGCCTTTCAAGGTCAGTGAAGACTCGGGACATAGGAGACCTGTACTGTAACATCATGTAACTCAGTTGTGCTCCAAATTTTCTGATCAAGGAGATTATGGAGCCACAGAGGACTGTGATTGATGATGTATAGTGTGCCTAAGAAGAGTCACATGGAGAGAAAACATTCTCTCAGGCTTTCACGGGGAGCACATTGACCAAGCAACGGCTGTGACTCATCCTCATGGCTGACACTGACAAAGGATCTACAAAGTACGGTACAGGTCTACAGGATAAATCCTGAGGGTACTTGACTGACTTTATCAGGTGCAAAAGTTACATTTCTTGCTATATAGGTCTTGCTTTATCTTAGTCTTAACCATCCAGTAGAAAAGTATAAAAATGAGGTATATAAAGTAAAGCCATCTTAATATGATGAGCTGTAAAAGGCTCAAGTCAATAACTTCTGAGGATAACCCCCAATATTATAGACTGCTAGACAGAGTTGGATTGTTTAGCTGAATTCAAACACCTATAGTATTTAGATGCCAATAGAATATTCATCTGACAGGACTAAACAAAAAAAGGAGGATACAAAGGAAAGATCATTTTGTATTTATATATACAAAATAGTTAGGATAGATATACAGCTACTTTCGCTTAATTCAATGAGAAGAAAGAGGTGTACTAATCGTGTTTGGACAGGATACCCTGTCTGCTTCTTGTACTATGGATAAACACTAAGAAGATAACAATGTACAATGTATTGATTATCAAAACTGTCCTATTAATCAGCTGTGAAGCTGTCTCATTCATATTTATTTCTCAATAAAAATAAAAAAAGAAGACACACCCTGCCTTGCCACTGGATGGCACCCAGCAACAGCACTCACCACATATTTTATCACGCCTTGTAAAGACACACACCAAAGAGGACATGCAGACCTGCTGTGGAAAGTGGCAAGAGTGATGGGACAAGGGTGTTTGAAATGAGGCATATTTTGAGGAGAATCTGTCATGTATCTTTTTATTTTAATACATTTTTTAAAATTTATTTTATTTATTTATTTTACATTTATTGTGTGTGTGTGTGTGTGTGTGTGTGTGTGTGTGGCCCAGCTCAGCCCACCAGGGGGCGGGGCTGGCTGGCATGTGGTGCTGGGGTATTGAACCGCGGTCCCTGTGCTTTAGCTAAGCTTGTTCTAAGTAGGTGCTTTAGACCACTGAGCCATCTCACCAGCCCTATTTTTAATACATTTTTAATTTAACCATTTGTCACAGATTTCTATCATCTCTTCTATACTGTTTGTAGAATGAACAAACGGGATTATTCAAAGAAAATTTATTATAGTGTTTAACATTCCACAGTTTCTTCATTTTGTGTGTTTCAGAATGTACATTAGCACAGCAGTATGATTTACCAATAAACACATTCAATAAAATAGATGCTCTAGGATCGGTGAGATAGCTCAGTGGACTAAGCACCTGCTAAGCAAGCACAGAGACTGAGGTTCGATCCCCTGCACCACATGCCACACTGGCCCCGCCCTTGGGCACACTGAGCTGGCCACCAACTCAGGCATAGTGCCACACACCTATAATCCCAGCACTGGGGAGGCTGAAAACAGGAGGATCACTAGAGTCCGAGGTGCATAGTGAGACCCTGTGCCAAATCTATACGAGGCCTTTTATTTTTCCCTACTTGTCCAGCCTCAGGGTGGTCTTCCCATGGTTTCCTCCAGTTAGCAGAATTAGGCAATGACTGCGAGGCGTGCTGAGATCGCAGGACCTGTGTAGTTACATGTCTACTGGGTGAGAAGAGCCGCATGTACTGGACTCCAGCGGGACACGCAGGTTCCCTGGGTTTTAAGGAGGCTCTGGCTTCCCCATAATTTTGTCAGCCAGAACCAGGTCACCGGCATCAATAAACCTGCCCCAAATGTGGACTGTGACACGATTCTGCACATCTGACCTGAGACTTAATAACTCACACCTTATTTTTCGGGTCAGCTCTACCTTTTTCCACTTATCCCTATAGACACTAAAAAAACAAAACCCATACTGGGAACAGTGATTACTGTGTTTTTCTGAGAAGTCACTTAAGTCACTTTGCACTCCTTGAGAAAAAGAAAGTAAATTATGTATCAGCATTCTTTAAAATCCTGATTTAGTAATTTTAACACTTTACAACACTTCAGTTTGAGAGTCTTGTTCCCAGGACTGTTTACTCTGAAATCGGTGTTCAAAGTGTTCCGTGGCTGAAGAGCGTACCTGGCTCTGACGCACGCACGCACGCACGCACGCACGCACTCCAGCAGCAGCAGCTAGGGAGCTCTGAGCCTCAGGCCTGGTGCTTCCAAAAGCCCTACGGAATTTCTGCAATGAGCTGCAGAGAAAATAATTTGGAGAAAATAATGTACCCGATACAACTAACAAATTTCAAATTGAGTTGTATTTTAATTTATATTCTCGTTTGGATTTCTCCCCAGATTAGTTCCTCTTTCAGAGTAAAAAGCAGTAAATTGCGTGCTCAGGTACCGAGCAGTGTGCTACACTACCGCATGCCTCTGCGTCAAGTTCAGCAAGCAGGCTTGCGTCTGCCAGGCAAGTTACGGCCGCCGAAGCTCTTCAAGGAGCGCGTCTTCTCTCTGTATGTGCGTCAGGCCCTACACTCCATTTCATTTCCCAGTGTTTAAGTGCTCCACCTGCGCTTAATATTTTACATTCAATTTTTTTTATCATAATTTTTTCAAAATACTTCTTGGGAAAGCAAACATCAAAAATATTTCCAGGGGCTGGTGAGATGGCTCAGTGGTCTAAAGCACCTACTTAGAACAAGCTTAGCAAAGCACAGGGACC
>NW_004524753.1:1182864-1212866 GCF_000260255.1 Octodon degus | reverse complement strand
AAATAAATAAAAATAAAACTGACATATTAAACTTGATTTAAAAAAAATATTTCCAAAGTCTTGCTGGCAGAGTCTAGGGAATGATTTGGGCCCTAGAAGACAACCATACTTTTTAAGCTCATTCCCCCAAATGGGAAAGAAAAAAAACATAAAAAGACTATCCAGATGCAAAACTACAGTATTTTAGATTGACTTTATGAGGAATATATAATATCTCAATATCTGTGATATCTAGGTAACTCCTTAAAAATTAGACCACTTCAAGCAGCCTAAACTTGTTTTAAAGAAGAAAATAAACATTCAGATTATAAAAATCAATTCTTGACTTTATGAAATTCTGGGTTTCTCATATTGGTGAATTGAAAAGGGATATGCGAAGGCAGACTGAATATAAAAACTCATGACTTTAATTTAAAAAAACAAAAACACGCCTTCAATTTTGTCTGGATATGCTGAAAATCACTGTCTAAAATGCTTCCCGTAATACCCGTTCACAGGTCATGCTCGAAGAGCGTCATCAACACTGGTCACAGCTCCGTTTGGAGAGCTAATAATAACCCAGACGCCGAGCTAAACATTCCGCGTGCGTCGGCTCAGACGTTCCTCTCAGGCACCTTGAGAAGAAGGTGCAGAGTGTGCTTGTTATGCGAACCTTCATTGCCAACTAGCTGCCGCTGCAGATAAAGTAAAAGCTGCAAGCAGGCTCAGGGGCTGGTGGTTCGATTCCCGGGCCTGCCATGCGGGCCCCGCCCTGGGGAGGGGGGCACAGAGATGGCAACGGAGACTGGGTGTGGTGGCGCGCACATGTAATCCCTGCTCTTGGGAGGCTGGAAACAGGCGGATCACTGTGAGTCCGATCTAGTAGTGAGACCCTAAACACCCTGTAGACCCTTCCCTAAGATGCAATAAATAAATAAATAAATAAATAAATAAATAAATAAAGTAAAAGGTCTTTAAACATAAAAATCCTCAAAAATGAACTGGCCATCTACCAATCAGGTCCCAGATAAGCACTGCTCTTCCTCTTCACCCTCCTGCCCTCTCCCTCCGCTGAATGCCAGCACCAGTCTTCCACTGATCCATCCAGTCTTTGCCTGGAAAGAGGGGTTGGGGCAGGGTTTTGTTTGGTTTTTGCAATTTGTTTACTTTGATCTAGGTGTGGTTACCAAGTGGTGCAAATAGAACCCAAAATCATTGCGAATAAAATTGGAACTACTTTTGAAGCAGGATAGTTTTCATAGCGTGGAAAAATATAATTGGAGAACTGCTTGAACTCTCTGTGAAGGCACTGAGAATGAGAAGGGGGCAGGGCAAAGGGAAAATTGTGACAAGGCGGAACCTTCAAAGATAATCATTTCAACAGTGAAGGAGGGGCTGGAGAGATGGCTCAGTGGTCTAAAGCACCTACTTGGAACAAGCTTGGCAAAGCACAGGGACCACGCTTCATCCTCCAGCACCACATGCCAGCCAGCCGCGCCCCCTGGTGGGCTGAGCTGGCCACACACACACACACACACACACACACACACACAATAAATAAATGTTAAAAAAAAATTTTTTTTTAAAAACAGTGAAGGAATAAGATGGAGATGGAAGAGCTTGAGTGAGACCCATCATCATGGTTTCGCAGTCGATACAGCAGTTGTGTTCAAAAATTCTCTGTCTCTCTGTCTCTGTCGTCTCTCTCTGTCTCTGTCTCTCTCTCTCTGTCCCTCTGTCTCTCTGTCTCTCTGTCTCTCTCACACACAAATTCATTTTCTGTTCATCCTTAGAACTACTATGAAGTTGAAAACTACAGCTTGCATAAGATCACACAGTTAGCAAATGCTAGCGCTGAAGTCGAACACAACTGCAATCCTAACCAGAGAAGTAAAGAGCAGCCCACGACAGGGAGGTAGTAAGGCCAAGTCTCAATAAAACCCTTCAGTGCCAGCACAGTGGAAATGGGTAAGGCGGAGAGGGGTATTTTAGCAATAGGCCTGCTATGGAGTAGAGCGCAATGACCACAGCTACGTTTCACGTTAGAGTTATCCACCTGAGTATGCAAGCCTAAGCAGCTTTAAGTGAAAAAGTTGAATTATTTGGTCAACTCAGTGGGAGAGATGGCTGAAGACTAGAAAGGAAACAACACAGAAACTATTCAATAGGACCTCATTAATTCAAACTAGTGGGGGTGGTGGGGGCGGGGAGGACAAAGGGGAGCCAGGCAGTCTGAAATGGGGCGGCCTAAATTAGAGGACATTTGTAAAGTACAAGGAGGCTCACGAGTTAGCTGCTAACAAAATGTTCTGCCAAGCCTGTCACACTCATTTGTATTTCTCAGGATATATTTGCACACAGACAAAGTGATTAGACTCTTAAAACCTTCTTCCAAATCTATGGAACATCTCCTTTATAATTTTACTTACATTATGCATCTAGTGCATGTTCTGCTCACAGTCAGCGCAAATCTCAGTTATCCCTGAAGCATCTTGGGCAAGACACAACCTATCGAAGCATCACTTAACTCATCCCTGATAGAGCCCTAACATCCTCTTTCCGCATCCAGAGCCAAGTGACTGTCATGTACCATGTGCAAAGCACCACGGATGCCATCTTGGGATGGACACTAAAATGTTAGAAACGCATACTGTTGATGATCTCGCAGTCTGTCAGAGTGATAAGAGCTACATCTGCGAGCCACTGGAGGATAGAGGAGGAGGCTGTTCACCCAGCCGACCGAGATGGCACAAGAGAAGCATGAGAGTACAAAAGCTCTCTAAATGGGTTGGAGTTCAACACAAGGACAGACATGAACGGAGACTTGGAGTTCGAGAGGCTGAGGCGGTAGATTTGCGAGCCAGAGGCAGCAGAAACCAGTGACTGCCTACGCTAATCTATAATCAAGGCTTAAAGCACTACATCTGGGACAAAGGAGGACAGGCTTATAGGGGGCAGGGGTCCTTTGTCAAAAACTTAGCAATAACATCCCTACTTACATAAAAACTTTACATCAGAATTTAACAATATCCCAGCTACTCCTACCTGTTTTCCTTTTGCATTCTCCTCATAATGGACAACATTATCAAGTTCAACAAAGGCCCAACTAATACTGATGGTACTGGATTTAGACCCAGCTACTGATTGTATCAATAGTACAGGTACTACAGGTACCTGTGCACCTGTACTGCCTGGGAGGCTGAGGCAGGAGGATTGCGAGGTCCAGCCCAGCTGGGGCAACTTAGTGACTTAAACAGGCTGGGGGTGTAGCTCAGTGCAAAGACCCTGGTTTTAATCCCTGTTTTTCTTTTAAATTAGACCCATGAATCTATCAGTATCTCATTTCATTTTCTTACTTTCCATGTTAATAAAATTAGAGTAAGAAAATAATAAATCACACAGCATCTTGCTGCTAACAGACAACTGGTGGTTATAAAAGTCTCAAAGTTCTTTTATCCGCTGATGCCTAAAAGCCTATCGTCAGTGTAAGAAAGCCTGTGGTGTAACTGTTCATTCTACAAAAATCTAAAGTAGTCCCTTGGCAAGGTCTCCCTGAAGCCAAAGAATGTCTTACCAGGAAAAGGGCTCTTGGGATAAATAAAACTTGGCCAGCTTTTCAGCATGCTCCTACCCTGTAAACTACGTGGTTTTCCACTTTCCACCTAGGGGAGGGGAAGGTACCTCTCCTTGGAGGCGTCTGTGGCATTTCTAGAAAGTAATGCAATGTTATTTAAGCCATGAGCTCACAACATATGGTCCGCGGATGGCCTCACACAGTCCAGCAGGTCCATGAAACTGGTTGCAAAATTCTGGGCACATACACACTTTTCTACAAGTGTTTACAGATTTTTTATCAGATTCTCAAGGGACCATTAGACCCTAAAAAAACCTAAAAACTACTTCTTAAATCAGGTTAGACATCAAACTTTTTGATCTGTGTGGAAAATGAAAGCATGTTACGGGCTGGAAGGAAATATTTGCAAACAACACAACAGGTAAAGAATTCTCAACTCAATTAGTACAGGACTACAAGGACAAAAGACAAGAGAGATTTCACTGAAGAGAATGTGCAGGCGGCAAGCACATGGGAAGGTGCTCACCATCATTAGCCAGCAGGGACATACAAATTAAAATCAGAATAATTGATCCATACCATGCAGCATGGCTAAAGCAAAATGCACAGGGTCACCCAGTGCTGGAGAGGGGGTGCAGTGAATGGATGACTCAGACATGCTGGCTGGGAGCGTAAAATGACACAGCTGTCTTGGAAAAGCTCAGCAGTTCTCAAAAACTAAAGGACCGGCCACATAGTTCAGCAGATTAAAGCGCCTGCTCAGGCAGACGCAGCAGCCGGGGTTCGATCCCCAGTGTGCTGTGCAGGCCCCATTCCCGGGGTACACTGAGACGGTGACTGATACTGGGCATGGTGGCATGCGCCTGTAATCCCAGCACTTGGGAGGCTGAAAACTGGATGATCACTACAAGTCCGACCTACATAGAGATCCTATAGACCCTGTACTTAAAAAAAAAAAAAAAAGAACAAATAGCACTAATAGCTACTTTCCTTCTGAAGACATAAAAATTCAGATTCACATATGTGAATTCATTCATATTTGTTACAACCCAATGCCAGAATAGTCCAGATGGCCTTCTACAGGTTAATGGTTAAACTATGGGGCATGTGTGCATTTATAACACAGAGCCGACCCTTCTCTCTGAGCTCCACCAACTACAGTGGTGGTGTCCATAAGCATGTCTAGACTTCTTTTCCTTGTAATTATTCTCTACAAAATCTGGTATGATAAAGGGTATCTAGAAGTAATTTGCACTGAGCAGGCAGCTGCAGTAACTACAGTTTCAACTTCAACTCCACAATGTTTCCCTTGGCCAAAAACGCATTAGGTCGTTTTCCAGTGCGAAGCATTCAACAAATGGTAGCAAGGCAGAGCCACCAGAAACGGACACCTGATTTCCTGAACAATAAGGTAATGCTATATTAGTTGGTGGAGCCACATTCTGTATTGCTGCATGGACCTACACAGCAACACAAAGTGGAATAGAATGGAACCTGTCCCCTGTTGGCAGAGTCACCCCCAAGGGATGGAGAGATCAGGAATCATGCCAGCTGATATGATACAGCTAAATTATTTCTAAATGAAATCATAATTGATGCCAAGTAAAAGTGCTGTGTATCCATTAAAATATAGCCTACTGAAGAAATAAAGTACGATTGAAACCTTCAAAATAAATATGGTATGATAACTATTTGCGTAGCACTTACATTGTATTAGGCATTGATCTAGAGGTGATTCCAAGTACAAAGGAGGATTGCGTAGGCCCTGTGAATGCTAGGCCAGTTGCTGTCAAGGGCTGGAGTATGTCTGGGTTTGGATTATCTCTGAGAGTCCTCGAGCCAGTCCCCAAAACATACTGGGGACAACCACATACCAATCAATGAAAAAGAGCAAATTACTGACACAGCCCACATGGTTACAGGGCATGTTATTCCACAAAAGTAACTTCAATTTAAAAAAAAAAAAATGCATAGAAATGGAGGACAGTTTAGTAGCCACCAGGAATTAGAAACAGCTTTGGGGGTAGAGGAAGCTGAGAATAAAAAAAAAGAGGAACACACAAGGTTAAGGTTTTGAAACCATGTAGCGTCTCAGCTATAGGGGGGAACACTGAAATACACAGGTGACAAAGTGATATCAAAAAAATGTTAGGAAATATGCAAGATTCTGTGATGTCATTGCTAAGTCTTCTAGAGAATATCGTTGGTCTGGTTCTTTTTCACATTGAAATTTATAAAGCGCATGCTGGTGTCATAAAAAGAACTATGGCAAAATCATACATAAACTGATGTACAACTGGACTGTATTTTGTTCCAAAATTTGATTTTCTGAACTTAGCTGATATATGAGCTAATTTATTTTGCCTGGGAAACTTTTGAAATGGACATGGTTAGGAGAAATATGTAGAAAAGATAAGAGGTAGTGAACTTAGCGTTTGCTCTGTGTAACTTCAAGAAACTGGACTACATTTGTTGCCTACAACAAGCCCAGTAGACATCATTACAAATAAAAATCCTGAGAAATTAAAAAAAAAAAAGAACTATGGAATCTGAAGATGAATAAAATGTATCAACATCCATCCTGCTTGAGAGACTAGCGCTACAATTTGATAAAATGTTATCCTTGAGGGCAACTAAGCAGAGTATATGAAGTATCTTTTTTTTTTTTTTTTGGAAGTATCTCTTTATCGTTCTTTCAAATGCATATGAATTTACAATTATCTGAAAAAATTTCAATTGAAAATCTTGCTAAAATGTGTGCATTCTTGTCACCATTTTGTAGTAGCTATCAAGTGTTTTTATTTTTTCTGTCCCATTATTCTTTTGTTTTTTTCTACTAATCTTTTTTTTTTTTTTTTTTTTTTTGGTGGAGCCAGGGATTGAACTCAGGCCCTTGCACTTGCCAGGCAAGCGCTTATTCTACTGAGCCATCTCCCTGGCCCCTAATCTTTTTTTTTTAAACCTATTTTTCATTCTTTGTATTTAGTACAAGGTCTACAGGGTCTACAGGGTCTCACTAGTAGATCAGACTCATAGTGATCTGCCTGTGTTCAACCTCCCAAGAGCTGGGATTATAAGCACATGCCATCATACCCAGTCTCAATCCCTGTCTCAGCGTGCCCCAGGGGCAAGGCAGGCATGGTGTACCTTGGATCAAACCCCAGCCACTGCGCTCTGCCTAAGCAGGCACTTTAATCCGCTGAGCTACCTGGCTGGCCCTACTAATGTTGACATTACTTAAAACATTTTTAGAATTTCTTTTATACCTTGTGACTTTTTAAAAATTATTATTTTGCATAGCAGCAAGGCTTCATTCTGTAAGAATAAGTTTTTAGGGCTTGGCAGATAGCTCAGCATTCGAAGCACCTGCCTGACAAGCACAAGGACCAGGTTTCGATCCCCAGTACCGCATGCCGTGCTGGCCTCAGAACTCCGGGCGCGCCGTGCTATCCCCAAATCTGGGCATGGTGGCACATGCCTGTAATCCCAGCACTGGGGAGGCTAAAACATGAGGATCACTATGAGTCCTAACTACATTGTGAGACCCTGTACCAAATAAATAAATATTTAAAAAATAAAATAAATGAATTTTTTAAATATCACAAGAAGTTTTCTTCTATCCTGGGTAATAAAGTTAAATAACTAATTTAGAAAAAAAAATTTTTAAATGGGACACAACAAAGGAACTGTGCCAAATCATAAAACTGGTTCCCTACTTTGGAGTCATGGGCTTAGTTTAAGGATTTAAGGTCCAGGAGGGGGAAAAAAAGACACCTTCTTCGGGTTGAAAAGCCCCTTTTAGAGGCAGTGGTAAGTCAGGGGTTTGAGTTTGTAGAATAACCTCACTGACATCACATTTCTTTTCTTTTTTTTTTGGGGGGGTGGGGTGGGGCTGCTGCTCAGGATGCCTTCAGGGCAAGTCTGGTTTGGCATGAGGATGACAGGATCGAACCACAGCATCCTGAGCCTGACTGCTTTGTTTCAGCAGGTGCTTAAATACCTGAGCTAAAGGGCAGGCCCCCAATATTACATTTTCATAAGACTGATCCAAAGACTGCTGAATAGACAGAAAGCAGTCGCGGCAGGGAAATACAGTGGGGGAGTCACTGATGTGTGACAACCTCACCCACTACTTGGATGAGGGCCTAACCGGAAATGGAGCCTCAGCAGTCAACAAAGACAACCATTAAGGAGAGACAGCTATCAGCTCCCCTGAGCTTTGTGTCCACACTTCATTCAGGCAGCCGACTGTGGTCTGCGTGACAACCCTTGTTCCTTTCCATCCCCACTCTAGCTTCATGCAGTCTTTACGGGAATGGAAAATTACTTCCCTTTGCCCATAAAAACTGAAATATGCTTAAACTGGAGTGGCTAATTACGGTACCCAAGTATAGACCATAAAATGAACAGACAAGAGTGTAAAAGCTGGGGAAAGTACAGAAACATACTTTGACATTTAGACATATGACCTTCAAGCAAAAATGAAAAGATCTAAGATTTTGCCATAGACATACAACTAGCCTCTAAATGTTTAGTTATTCAGTGTTTTGTACTCGGTAATAAATCAACATAAAAGGTCTCTCTCTCTCTCTCTCTCTCTTTAAATAGCTTTCAACCTATTTGAAAAGGAAGGATACACACATGTGAAATAGGTAAATAATGACTTCCAGTAACAGACATGCCATGGATAATGTAAATGCTCATTTGCATTGCAAATATGTACTGAGTTCCCATTCCATACCAGGAACTGGAGATGCAAAGACAAATCCCACCCCAGAGGGAAACAGTGAAACTCCAAAATGTGTGTGTGGTCCAGGGACTGGACAGATGGAAAGTGCCCAAATTGCTCAGCAGCGGGTACCAGTTAGGACTTCCCAAATTAAGGTAAACCTAAGATTTCTCACATGGGTATTCCTACCATGGGAAATGGGGTAACCAGCTTTCGTGGATCTCATAAGATGAAGGAAGAGAAGGACGGGGACGGGAGCTGCTAGTGGCATTCAACACCCAGGTCACAAGGGTGTTAAGTGCCCATCACTGCATGAAGAGCTGTCCCACCCCAAATGCCAACAGCGATTCCTACTGCAAGTGTTCACCAAGTAGAACATGACATGGGAGGACATTTCAGCACCATTGACAAAAGAGGTCAATACAAGTGTATGGAAGAATAAAAGCCCTGTTCATAGAACTACAAAGGCCTTCAGGGCCACCAAGAAGGGCACATAGACCTGCCCTATCGAAGAGAACTATGGGAGCTTTCCCACACGGCGATGAGGTATCACAATAAGAAGCATGAACTGCAGACCACTGCATGGATTTCTACGGGGTTGCTGATGGGACCCGTGTTTTAAAGAGATCACTGGGGCTGTAGGTTCTAGAAGGCTCAGGAAGAAGGCAGAGCACGCTGTGCAGGCAAGCAGTGCTTTAGAACAGAATAGAATCAATACCACAGGAAATGGGGCTGGGGAAATGGCTCAGTAGAATAAGTGCTTGACTGGCAATCACAAGGATCTGAGTTCAATCCCCGGTTCCGGAAAAAAAAATAAAATAAAATAAATTAAATTAAAAAAAAATACCACAGGAAAGGTAAAGACCAATCCAAGAGACATTTAAGTGATAATATTACCAGGCCTGGGTGCAGAGCTGGACATGGGGAGAGAAAGACCAGAAAGAACCCAGGGCAACGCCTTAACTCCTAGGATGGGAAGCACCACTGACAGATACAGAGTGGCAGCAGAATCAAGGGGGGTAGTTAGGGAGAAGCAAGCTGAGGTGGGATGCCTGTGCCCAAGGTGGGCTGGAAATAAGAGCCTGGAAGCCAGAAAGATAGATCTGGGCTGGAGACCTTGAAACAGAGACTTGGAGAGCTCCAAAAGAAAGGAAAAAGAGCCCATAGAGACATCGGAGAAGAGCAGTCCCCAGGGCAGCACCCGGAGCTGACGCTTCTCTAGCACTGTTCGGTCTACTTGGGCATGACCTAGGTGCCTCTTAACGTATCTCGTCCTCACCACTATCCAGAGCACCTGCTGATAAGCATCCCCATTTTACAGATGAGGTGTGTGAACCACTGAGGGTGTGAGCCCCTCCCCCACAGACCCCAACCTAGCAAATGGCAGAACCAGGATTTAAACCCAGGCGCTCAAGGTCCAGATCCTTCGCTTCGATCACCTCATTCTACCACTATGATAGAAATGTAGGAGAAGAACATGACCGAATGCAAGGAAGGAGACAGTTTCAAAGACAGTGCAGTAAGGTAAATGCAGTAAGCCAAGCTGAGGATTGAGACGGACCACAGGCCATGCAACTCGAGTAATGGCTGGCCCCCGGCCCACAGCTTGGGCAGAGGAGCAGGTGATAGGAGCCGGTAGAGCAGAAACCAGGAGGCAGGAAGTGGAGGCAGGCAGATTATGCGGTAAAAGCTGTAGAGACTGAGCAAATGAAAAAGCTTTCGGAATGAAGGCATCAGAAAAACCCACACACAAAGGGAATGGAATCATGAGCCTGTTCTAAAGAAAGGAGGCAGTCGGAGAACAGAAGGTCAGAGGATTTCACTAGAGAAAGCAGACTCCAAAAACTGTTGGCGTGGGGGCCTGGCCCTAGCTCAGGCCTTTAAGTGGCTGCTTCCACAAAGCTGTCAGCCTCAGGTTGCTGGAGTTCGAACCTCACAACTCTCCCGCTGGTCAAAAGTGCCCTGAAGGCATTCGAGGAACAAAAAAAAAAAAAAAAAAAAAATCCTTATCCACAAAAACTGTTGGCGTGATTGAAACTGCTCTAGGGCCGGCCAAATAGCTCAGCAGATTAAGGCGCCTGCTAGCAGGCGCATGGGCCAGAGGTTTGATCCCTGGCCTGCCCTGCCAGCCCCACTGAGACTGCAGGATTGAGACGGGGCGTGGTAGTGCACACTTGTAATCCCAGCTCTTGGGAGGCTGCAAACAGGTTGATCATTACGAGTCCGATCTAGTAGTGAGACCCTGAACACCCTGTAGACCTTTCTCTAAAATACAATAAATAAATAGATAAATAAATAAATAAATCTGCTCTAACCATTAAACACTGCAAAGAGTTACAAAGGCACCTGCATGTAACCATTTCTTCAATCATACTGAAAAATCACAAACAGCAGAAAGAAGCATACGGCCCTACTCTTGAGACTTTACAAGAAGACAGTCCCGTTAGCAACAATCAAGAACTGAGGAAAAAAATTACCAATAGGTAATTTTTTCAAGCTTGCCACAGACCGCAGTGCGATTATAAAGAAGGAGGTGTTGGAAGGAGCCATGGTCTACACAGGTAAGGAAGTTTCTAGACACCAGCTCAGCTGCAGGGGAGCCTACACACGCTCAAGAACGGAGGCATCACAGGTGCTGGGCCAAACAGGCCCTGGCGCTTGGTGACCAGTAGCCTGGGACGCAAAATGTTCCATCCCAGGGACGGCCCTAGATGCTGAAGGATTGTCCCACGTCCTTCCCTGGAAATTGGACAGATTTCAGGTTTGCTGATGGCTTTCGCTCTTTTCCTTAAATGAAGAGCAAAGGCTAGATGCCCCTGTAAGTCTCCTTGGGAAAGAGGACTCCCCAGTGGTTATTTGCTACCTTCTAGGAAAGTCACACCGCCTAACCGCCATCCCTTGGTGTAATCCCTTGGGAAAAGAGAACACAAATTCTTTTATCTAAAAAAGCCAGTGCATAAAATACCTAACATTCCTAAATGTTTTATTTTACATTAGAATCTCAATAACATAAATATATATATATATATATATATATATGTAATTTTACATAAAATACAAAGGCAATATTAATTTTACTGAACCATTTCAAAAATGCTATGTTAAAAATTAACATGGTGGACCAGGGAGATGGCTCAGTAGAATAAGTGTTTGTCTGGCAAGCACAAGGGCCTGAGTTCAATCCCCGGTTCTGCAAAAAAAAAAAAAAAAAAAAAAAAAAATTAATATGGTCCATCTAAACAGAGTCTACTGGGGCAAGTGGCTATATTTATGATATATAAATTCTTTTTTTAAATTTTTCTTTAAGAAATTGTTTTGTATTTTTTCCCATAATTTTATTGAGAAACAAATAGCAATGGTACAGTTTCAAACCAAATTGGTAGGACAGTTTCAATAATGAACAAATTGCACACATTCTTCCTAGTGGTTAATTGCTGTAATATATAAATTCTTCATGGTCATTCTATCCCCTTAAAAAGAAAAAGAAAAAAGCAGTGTCTGTCCAGGCAACCCTAACTTGGACAAGCAAGTGACCTAACATTGGCTCTGCTCCCCAAAACCCAATGTCTGCTGTGAGGCAGGTAGGTTTTAAGCCTTTTTTCTCTTCACAGTATTAACTTACATGAAATCCTAAGGAAAACCAGGGGGCCTGCCCATTAGATCAGTTGTTTAAGTGCCTGCTTAAGTGAAGGCAGTGAGCCTCAGGATACTGTGGTTTGAACCCCAGGTCCTCATCGGGGAGATGGCTCATTGGGGAGATGGCTCAGTAGAATAAGCACTTCCCTGGCAAGCACCAAGGGCCTGAGTTCAATCCTTGGGTCTGCCAAAAAAACAAAAAAGAAAAGAAAAGAAAGAAAGAAAGAAAGAGAACCAAAGATCTCCTTCTTGAGTCATGTTTTCCATGATTCTTAGATATTGATGTGCTTCCTGGTAGCACTTCAATATTTTGAGTTCACTATTTTGACCGGTACACTGTTAGAAAGGAACTAGGGTTGGGGGTTCGGGTCAGTGGTACTGTACTTGCCTAGCGCGTGCAAATGCCCCAGTTCCATCCCCAGCACCAGGAAGGAAGGAAGGAAAGAAAGAAGGAAGAAAGGAAAGAAGGAAGGAAGGAAGAGAGAAAATAGGGAGAGGGAGGAAGAGAGGAGACAG
Organism: Octodon degus; assembly: GCF_000260255.1. Classification (NCBI taxonomy): domain Eukaryota; kingdom Metazoa; phylum Chordata; class Mammalia; order Rodentia; family Octodontidae; genus Octodon; species Octodon degus. The sequence goes on along the minus strand of NW_004524753.1, from coordinate 1,200,432 downwards.
ACTGTGTTATGCTTTATAGCACATCCACTGTCTACCTGTTCTAGAAAACAAATATATTCAAACAGCTAACATTGAAAACAATAGGCTATGCAGATGCTACATAGAAGTATGTGGTCAGTGCTTATTCCTCAATTTTCATTACATTAATAGGACCAATTTAGTCCGTCTCAACCCCACTGCCAACACGAGCACATACGCACACACAAAAGCCATACAGTTCATCTATCCTGTTTCACCTATGTGATCACTTACCCAAGTGATAGAAAGGAGGTTAACCCGATAACGGGAAGTAACGAGAGTAAAGGCTTGATCTTCTCCGCAGGTGCACTAGGACCCAAAACACGATTAAAAGGATGCAAACTCAGGAGCAAAGAAAGTCACAATTTGAGGCACAGCTTCAGGCAAGCAGACCTCTTAGCCAAAATACACAAAGTGTACTATTTCCTCACATTGATACGGTAGCCTGTATGTGTGTACACACACACGCACACACACACACACACACACACACGTAGCCCAACACACATGCTTCTGGATCTATCACAAAGCAACTTACTTAGTTGTGTGGCCTATAAATTTAAGTGACATGTTTATGGATGGAATCTCATTTTAGATGAGGGTTCAGAGAATGTTCAGAAAGTCATGTCACATACAGTCCCCCAGGTGCGGAACATACTACACAAGCTTCAGTAATAACAGGTGAGTGATTTATCACTTGGCAGCCTGCGATACCAATTCCAGAGCAGTTGTTGTCTGCTCCTGGGCTACAGATTCATGTCGTGTTAGGTCCCAATAATGCAATGTCATCTTTCTAACTTCATTACATTTTTAAAAACAACAGTGGTTCTTTCTATTTTTCTCTAGCTTTCAGATGTCCCTCTACTCTGAGCTATAGATGCCATTCCTTACTTTGATATCTGTACTTATGAGCAATTGGACACACATCAGATCTTCAGAGCTCTTTCTTTTGGGCTCGTCACCTCTGCCCGCACCCCTCTCTCTTGCCATCTGGGTCCCACGTGCTCCTAACGTCAGCTGGGAGGCTGTGTGCTCACCGTCCTCCCTTCTCCAGTGTGCTGAAGCTGTCCGTCCCATTTCAGGGCTCCCTCCCTTCTGCCCAGTGTTCAGCACTGGGAACTGTAAGGTGAATAAGCCAAGGTCTCTCTGTCCCTGGGAAGTCAAGGTCTACGGGAAGGAGCACACTAATAGCGAAGGGCGTGTGCAGAACATTAAAGCCAGCGATTGGCTGCTGCGAGGAACACAGGAAAGACACCAATCGTGTGGGGAATAGGCAGGTTAAGCTCCTAGGACCAGCTGAAAAGAGCTTATTCTTCAAATGTTTTTAAAAAAGGACTTCCTTTCAGTCTCTATTGTGGATTAAATAACCTCAAAACCCTACAGCTCAAAGCAGTGGTTGAACTATGTTTAAGAATCACTTAAGGGGCCAGAGAGATGGCTCAGTAGAATAAGAGCTTGCCTGGCAAGCACAAAGGCCTGAGTTCAATTCCCGGTTGGGGGGAGGGGGGGAATCACTTAAATGCAAATTGAACTCTTCCAAGAAAATAAGGAAACACTCCAAAAGCCATCAAATATTCACTGAAAAGCAGAGCAATAGTTTACTGAGAATCTTTGCCCTGAAGAGAGCTGCTGGTTTTAGCAGCTCAGAAGGTTTTAATGACACCTCAGGACCCGCAGACAAGAGAGTGCCTAGCTGAACTGACCACCCTGCACAAGGCAGAACCCCAAAGACCTGTACCCTTAAACAAATAATAGGAGTAGGAAAATGTGGCCGTCAGCAAAAGAAAAGGGCAAGACACATTCTCTGTCTCTGCCTAAGTCCTAAGTCTTAGACAGAGCAGGGTAGTATCTTCTGGAATGCTTTAACTGGAAAAGTAACATACAAAAACAGCACCACACTGGAAGGGCATTGGGCTTCACTTGGATGACAAAAATCCCACAGTTAAATCTTGCTGGACACAGGCTCACAATGCAAAGTTATAGAACATTCCATTACATGCAAGACTGTGCAAACAACAAAACGAGACCCTTGCTAACTTCAAATGAGACACTAATCCAATATTCTATAAAATGTGTTTACATAAAGATATTTCTAAAAATACTTAAAAATAAACAGGCTATTATTTATAAAGACCAGGCTGACTTGGCAAAGAACTCAATGGAATTTTTTAAAATAAAAGATAAAAGTGTTTGAAATTTTGGTGAACAGGCTAAGTAGCAAAGAAGGGCAACTGAAAGGATAACTATGAGATAACTAAACTACTGGAACTCGAATCTTTAAAAATTACCCATATAGTACAGGGTGACAGCAGGTAAAAAAATATGAAAAGATGTTAAGTAATATGAAAATATTTAACATACTTTATATGACAGTTCCAGACTGAAATGACTTAAGAAATATAAGAGAGCTGAGCCGGGGATATAGCTCAATGGCACAGTACCTGCCTGGCACAAGTAAAGTCATGAGGTTGATTCCTAGTACCAGGAAGTGGGGGTGGAAGGAAGAAAGGAAGCAAGGAAGAAAGGAAGATATTCTTGAGGGCTGGGCAAATAGCTCCGTGGATTAAAATGCCTGCAAGCAGGCACGGGAGCCAGGGGTTCGATTCCTGGGCCTGCCATGCTGGCCCTGCCCCTGGGGCGTGCTGAGATGGCAATTGACACTGGGCATGGTGGCACGTGCCTATAAGCTCAGCTCTTGGGGGCTGTAAACAAGCAGATCACTATGAGTCTGATCTAGTAGTGAGACCCTGAACATCCTGTAGACCCTTCCTTAAAAAATACCAAAAAAAGGGAAGATATTCATGAGAATTTCCATGAATAAAAGACAAATTCTCAGATTCTAAGAATGTATTGAACACCATAAAATTCTCATTTAGTCAATCACAGTGAAAGCACAGAATACAAGCAATCTCACGCAATTTACAGTCCTGTCAACTATGGAATTTTATTTTAGCAAATATTTTGCATGAAGACAAAGAGAAGCATAGGAAAAATATGTAAATACTTAAATATTGGCTGTCTTACAACGTGGAATTGCAAAGAGTGATACAAAAGTCATTAGCTTTTTAAAAATATTCCTAAGACCCAATGCTATTATGGGCTACTGAACTCTTTTAGAATATTTTGCTGAGTTTACACACCTATAATATTCAAATAACGGAACTTAGAAAAAAGGGGTATACAGATGAATGTCCATTTTGTATCTGTGTATTCAAAGTGGTTCGGATAGATATATAGTTACATTCTCTTAATGAATAAAATGATTTGTTCTAATGGTGTTTGTAAATAGGATCTCAAGTCCGCATTTTGTACAGCAATTAACCACTAAGAAGAATATATGCAGTGTGTTAGTTATTGAAACTGTACTACCGATTTGATTTGAAACTGTCTCATTGCTATCTGTTTATCAATAAAATTTTGAAAATAAAATATATTAAATAACAGAACTTAACAAAAAAGAGGGATACAAATGAATGTCCATTTTGTATCTGTGTATTCAAAGTGGTTAAGATAGATAAATAGTTACATTCTCTTAATGAATAGAGAGATTTGTTGTAATAGTGTTTGTAAATAGAATATCATGTCTGCATCTTGTACAGCAATTAACCACTGGGAAGAATGTGTGCAATGTGATAATTATTGAAACTGTCCTATCAATTTGGTTTGAAACTGTCTCATTGCTATTTGTTTATCAATATAATTATGGGAAAAATTAAAAAAAAATTCCTGTTTATCATTTGACTTGTTGTGACCATGTATTCAATTTGCAAATTTTTAAAACACTTCATTCATTGTCAAAATTTTTAAACTTAGCTTTTTCAGATTAAAAGTGTATAATGAAAAACATTTAAATTCACATTTAAGCATGTAAATTTGTATTTAATAAATTAAGTTTTACACTATAATTCTCAAAATTTTTAATTTTATACATATTAACCATAAATTTAAACATACACACACAAATGAACAACCTTGATCTTGAACTTTATAATTTGTAAGCTCCAAGACCTCAGTCTTCTTATCTATGAAAATGGGACAATAGTATCTATTTTATAATAGCATGCAGAAGATCAAACGAGCTACTGGAAGTAGATTTCCTAACATTTGTACTTTAATCAATTCCTTATTCTAAAGCAAAAATCTGCCCCCCCCCATTTTCATCCACTAGGTCCAATCTGTCCTCTGAAACTATAACCTTGGAAGATTGTATGCCTCCTGAGCGTGTCTCCATGTTCCGTGTCTCCTCTAGGAAAAGAACTGCTCCTTTCTCTCCTTCATATTATTATTTGGGGGAGCTTTTCACTATTTCAGACCCAAAACAGTCCCCGTCCACTAATGCTGGCACTTTGGTTAAAGATGCTGTCATAGGGCCGGTTAACTAGCTCAGCAGATTAAAGTGCCTGCAAGCAGGCTCAGGGGCGGAGGGAGGTGGGGGTTACAGGCAGCAGCCCCTGCACTCCTAACTCACCCTCAATATTGGTGCCACGCTGAACACTCAGTAGTCAAAATCACAGTTACTATTCTATTCCTCTGATCAAAAGCAGACTGCAGCCTCTGACACCTCTCAGATCAAACGCAAGCATCCCACTGGCACCCATAGCCTCCCACAATGCTGTTCGATTCACACACAAACCACCAATCACCACTTGGCCACATAAACTCTCACTTGACCTAAACTGATTCTCGGACATCCGGGCTCCCCATGAATTCCTTTTCGACTTCTCACTGTGGTATGTGATATCAGATAGAATCTTGGCTCAAACACCTCCCTGCTCAATTACCTCAGGCTCCCTCGCTTGCACCCCAATACCTGACATGGACATCGAATGGAACCCTGTAGGCAAGATCGATAGGGCAATGTGGAGGCTCAGTGACCTCCCTGTATTTCATTCATCCTACAATCTAGTAATCTACATCACAGCACTATTTGCTAACTGCTCCACATATTTATCTTCTCTCTCCAGTTACACTGGTCCCCTAACATGCTTTACTGTCCTCCTTACATAACAAACCGTAATTAGAGAGCAAGTCTAATCCTATGCTTCGACTAGGACTGCAGGGGCGAGGGATTGCTTTGAAAACACTGTATATTCATTCAACAATATTTGGGCATCTGCTGAGATATCACGTACTGGATAGAAACATAATTAAGAGAGATTAGAAATACCAGCTTTTTTGAAATTTATAATGTACAGATAACCAATAGGTTCTATACTTATGTATTTATTTTTTGTGGCCGGCTCAGCCCACTCTGGGAGCAGGGCTGGTGCAGCACATGCTGGGGAATCAAACCATGGACTCTAAGTTTGCCTAAGCAGGAGCTTTAGACCGCTGAGCTATCCCACCAGCCCAACCAATAGTTCTAAAACGAAAGTTTTACAGCACATGAGAAGGTGATAGCCGGCATTTGAAAAAAATGCAGTAAAGGAGAGAAATAAATAAAGTCCCGAGATGACGCGGGAATGGGTCCAGAGCAGCAAGGAGGCCCTGAAGCAGAGCAGAGGAAGAGGAGTAATGAAAGATGGGGACAGAGAGAGTGACAGAGGCTCGATCACAGGTGGTCTGGCAGGGCACACAGGACCTGGGTTTTCTTCTGAGAGCATCAAGGAACAGCTGTGGGGTCCGAGCGGAGCAGTGCCGCAATCTGACATGCGCGGTGACCAGGTCATGCTGACCTCTGCTCAGCGTGCACGAGGAGAGGGCCAGGAGCAAAGCCAGGGGCCAAGAGGAGTGGCGGCTGCGCCCAGGGCGCACAGGGGAGGGGGCGCAAGGTCATTGGGCTCCGGGTACAACCTGCAGATAGATTCAACAAGGTACCTGGACAAACCAGAAGTGGGCTGTGAGAGGAAAAGATCACCGTCAGCCATGCGGGATGTGCGGGGGTGAAAGGGGCAGTGGCGTGGACGGGCCAAGTGGAGTAGGAAGGCAGGAGTTCGGTGGTAGATATGTGAGGGTGCAGCGATCACGTGGGACAGGAGGGAGACACATACGCCAGGGCTTTGTTCCGCCCACAGAAGGCTTCTGCCATCTCCGCATCTTCTCTAAGCATGGGTGAGGCGACCAAAAAAGGTCAGGAGGAAAAAGAGGAGAGACCATGCCTGGCCTGGAGGAGATGAAGAAATTAGAACAGCTGCATCTCCCTTCACACACCAGAAAGGCATCCCCAGGCAGAGGAGACAGGGATGCCCAAAATGTGGCTTGAAGGGACAGAAATGGGCTAGGCTGACCATCTGGTTATCAGCTACCGCAGCAACCATCTTGTGAGAAAGCCATCCCCAAATGCTTCCCTCTGACACATCTGCTCTCAAGGTAAGAGTTGGCCTATGCAGCTATTTTCCTTGGAAATTGCAGTTATTTTCTAAAGGAGTTTGGCTTTTCTAGTGATCAAGAAAGAGGACCAGAGTGAGAACTGAGGGGCCCAAGTAAGCCCTGGTGCTAGGCCATCCTGCTTAGTTGCTCCGTGTGTAAATACTGCCTCAGGGAAAAAATATGTTCCACTGCCCACACGTACAGTGTTTTGTTTTTGTTTTTGTTTTCTAGTTCATGAATTAATGTTTACAGATCACTAGGAGCCTTAAAGGACAATGAAACTTTATTTGTAAGTTTTTGAGGTCCAGACTGAAATTTTAACTATTTTCTTTCAAACCCCACAGAAAAGTAGACTAAGATATCAAGTTATCTTGTATGGGCCTGTGGACACAAAGTGAAATAACAAGAGAAAGCTCGTGGTGAGACCCAGTCGTAATATAAAGATGTTTAGGAATGATCTCTCAAGATAAGAATGCAATATTAATCAGGTCAAAAGTCATTAAAAACAAACTAAGAAAAGGCTGTCCACTTAGAAGGGTTCCACGAAGGGCTTAAATGGTTTGACCTGTGAACTGCAGTTAGGCCAAACTCCTATTTGTTGTACAAGCTAAAAGTATGACAAAATCCTGAGAGAAAACAGAGACTTTTGTCTAAGGGACATAGAATCAGGCACATTGAAAGCGTCACCCATGAAAAGAGCTTTGTTGAAGGCGTTTTCCCTTACTTTCTAAATGCTGTTCAACTTCATTCAAATGGTGACAATTAACATTGAAGTGAATAGGCCACTGTACAGCTTCTGTTCATAATTCAAAATAGATGGGTTTTCCTATCCAGTAGGATTTTACATCAGTATTCAAATAGCCTTTCACTTTGTCTCATTCCTGGCCCAAAACGTGGCACAGACCACGTGAATGCACAATCTAGAGGCAAAATCTCTCCCTGACGAAGGAAGGATGTCCTCAGATTACTGTGCACGTCAGGTTCCACACACCTCGCTTTTCATCCCAGAAAACAAAACTAAGTAGTGGCTAGAAAATTATTGGGCACACAAAGGAAAGAAATACGCCACAAGCTAAAAGAGACACCACGATTAGCCTGAATCTAGACCGAAGATTTTAATTAGTATTTCAATAACATGGCATGGAGTGGGCCAACAAAATTATCCTGTGGTGGACTCCTGAGGCAAGAACAGTCTTCAGACTTGTCCAAGGTCAGAGAGCGCCAAGCCCTCATCTGCTCATGACTCTTGATAAATACAGTATTCCAAGCTCTGTGTTTACTACACACTGACACTAATCTCCTAACTGGTCTCCCTGCTTTCAGCCCCAGCTCGTTCCAGTCCACACAGCCCAGGACTACAAAATCCAGCTACTGGCCCCAGATGTATAATTCCAGCACTCTGGGAGATTGAGGTAGGCAGACCACAAGATTAAGCACAGCCTGGACAATTTAGAGACTTCACAAGACTCTCTTAAATAAATAAATAAATAAATAAATAAATAATCAGCTAGGAATAAGTCAGTGCAAAAGCCCTTGTTTTAATCTGAGTACTGGGAGGGAGAAAAAAATTAAGCCACTGGAATTACTACTCTGGGCATTAGACCATTCCCCTATGCTAAATCCCACAGCAGTTTCCTGCTTGCTAAAGAGGAAATGCCAGGCTCCCCACCCCTTCAGCCTCTGCCCATGGCTCCTTCTTTTCTTCTCTAGAACAGAACTCTGTGAGCTGCTGGCTACCTTGGCATCCTCGTTTCCTTTGTTAGCATCTGGTTCTTCCCTCTGGTGAATCTCCTACCCACTTACCCACCTACACCTCACGGTGTTTAGCTCTGACAGGAAGTGGGATCCCATTTCCCTGAGAAACTGTGACACTTCATTATCCCTCCCTTCCCAGAGCTGGGGGCAGGAGGGGTTATCAAGGTTCTATGTAGGCACCAATGCCTATTTCTTTTGTTTGCAGCCAAGAAATATTTCTCTCAGACAGTGTCTCTCCACCCAGCGCAGCAAGGCGCTATCCCCCAACACCACCTATACAATCCCACCCATGTCAGCTTCCCAAGAACACAGAGCGGAAGTGCTCTGGCAAGGGTAGGCACAGATCAGGAATGTCAAGCCTTGGCCCGGGGCTGGGGGGGAGTGGTGAGGAAAGCCTGGGGAGGGGAGGGGACCAGCTTCTGAGCTTTCAGTGATGCATACAAGTGTGCTAGACTAAAGGGAGGGACAGAAGAGGCTAGAAGGGGAGGCCCGGCTCTACCATACACACTAACAGAGAGCACATCACACTGTTGGATTTGAAATTTCTTCCGCATAGCTGTGTGTAGCGTATGAGGGAATTGCAGAAAGTAGAGATGCTGTGTGGGCAATCTGATTCTCCATCCTCTGATTAAGAAGGGGCTCGGAAGAAACTGAAGCAAAGATCTCTAAAATTTAAGAGATCAAAATTCTGTTTTCCCTAATCAGATTTTTGAAAGTCCTGATATGCACTCTTAATGTACTATAAGACACGATGTCTTTTTAAGGCAATTCCCCCATAGAAGGCATGCCAAAGAGACAGTGGGTGGCAATGAGATGCGACCTGGAAAGGTCATTCGGCCACTGGGGAGCTCAGTTTCCCCAGGTGTGAAATGGGGATAATAATTCTTTTTTGAAATGGGGATAATTACTAAATGTAAGCATTGAATCTTGAAAAGGGTAAAGACTCTAGATCTGTAAACTATTAGCATTATTGATGATATTTGTGCGTTTATGAATGACTCAAAGAGAGATTTCTGACGCCGTTGTCTTTGAATTTCCAGTTCATCCACTTTCCACGTGTTACTCATAAACCTACAAAGGATCTTATTGCTTATTATGCCTTCCAAAGCGCTTGCCTTCCAACCCTCCCAAACCTCCTTACGGCGGCCCCACCCTGCCTATTTTTCTAGTGTTATTTCCTCCTCTGCCCCAAATGTTCTTGCTTTCACACTCATGCTTACAGGTTTCCCACTCCTGCGCTTTTGCTCACACTGAGAGGCCCCAAGCAAGTCACTTTACTTCCTCCATGGAGCCCTCTTTGATTACACCAGCAGCAAGGATTCTCTGAATCTAAGAGTTCTGCCCTTCTAGTCAAACTTCCGGTTGGTATTTCTGACCTGACTAAACTCTGTTTTTTGCCTGCTATTGTTCTCTTCTCAACTGGATAACAAGCTACTTGAGGGAAAGGAGCCTCTCCTTGGTGACGTCCTTGTCCCCTGTTATTTCAGAAGAACACCTAAGACACAAAAGAGAACATGAAGTGGAAGCTTGTGAGCTCCTCTGTAGTCCTAAAACTTGCCTCAGTTCATCTCCACAAACCTTTAACAAGTGCTTGCTCTGCATCTGATGTGAGGGCAAGTCTGAGGAGGAGCAGAGCAACTTCTGGGGTCCACAGGCTGTGGGACAAACACCAGTGACAAAAGACAGATCATCAGGAGCTGAGTCCTCGACAGTCATAGCACCAAATTCTAACCAGACTTTCATCTACGCCCACAAGTGAAACACAAAATTGCCTTCTGTCTTGTAGGAATGGAGCCACATTGCAGATAAATTACTTCACACTTCACAAATTACTGATGACAAAAAATATATATATATTGAAAACAGTACAGTAATGGAGAATTTTATTTATTTATTTTTTCCCATAATTTTATTGAGAAATAAATAGCAGTGAGACAGTTTCAAATCGAATTGGTAGGACAGTTCCAATAATTAACACATTGCATACTGCCTTCCTAGTGGTTATTTGCTATACAAGATGCAGACATGATATCCTATTGACAAACACTATTAGAACAAATCCCACTATTCATTAAGAGAATATAGCTATATATCTATCCTAACCATTTTGAATACACAGATACAAAATGGACATTCATCTGTATCCCCCTTTTTTGTTTAGTTCCATCATTTAAATATTATAGGTGTGTGAACTCAGCAAAATATTCCAAAATAGTCCAGTAGTCCATAATAGTATTGGGTCTTCCACTTGACTGGCAATGTCAGAAGTTGTTGACCTGAGTCCCTACAGCTCAACATAACAACATGGCTTTATTTCTTATACTTCGTTGTTATACTTTTCTGCTGGATGGTTAAGATCAAGATAAAGCAAGACCTATGTAAGAAGAATTGTAGCTTTTGGATCTGATAAGGTCAGTGAAATCCTCTCAGGATTTATCCTGAGACCTCATACCTCAGATTGTAGATCCTCCATCAGTGTCAGCCATGTGGATGAGTCTTGGTGGAGAATTTTATACAGACATTGAAAATCACTTTTGAAGAATATTTAATGGCATAAAATCTACTGACTTTAGGTTGACTATTACCAGGCCCTGTAGGTTAGTACTTCACAAAAGTGGCACAAACAAGGGCAGTGTGGGTGAGGATTTCAGTAGCCCCCAAAACCTCTTTCAGTTTCTCTGAAATTCTACAATCTAAGTAAAATAGTGTGCTTGGTTTCAAGGCAAACGTGTTCTAGTACACCTACTTTCCCTCCATTCTTGTTAACTACAAAATCTGGAGTTGTCTCTTAACCTATATAGTACATTTATTCTGCAGAACAGTCCATAAGACATTATTTCCAGAGCATACGGTGGACCCAAGTTCACCTGCTAAAACCCAGTGGAGCTGGGAATTAAGTCATCTCTGCCCCATCCCACTCCAGAGTGCATGACCTGGACCACCCCACTGACGGCCCTTTCCATCCGCTTTACCTCAGGCCCCAACTTAGCAGCCAGCAGAAAGCCCCCTCCATGGAAACAAGTCGGGGCTGAACTCTCCTGAAATGGCACCCAAGAACCAAGCTCTCATTTTAAGTTCCCTAAACATTTTAAAAACCATCGCTAGCATTTGTCTTTCAAAGTATTTTGATTTCTCTGAATGAGTTTCAGAGTTGCCATTCTTAATGCTCTAAAGTATGAATGATCAAGACATAAGCCAGCTTTTCCTTGGCACATCATTTGAATACCAGGTATACATGTAATTCCCACCATTAGGACACATCTCTAGCATTCTGAAGGGGCCAGGCCCCGGGGACTCCAAAACAAGGCAGCACGCCATGAAAGAGCAGCCTATAGGAGCCACTTAACTCCTGCGCTGACCCAGGGCAGCATCTTACATAGTTTCACAGGAAAACCAGAATCAGAGTTTCCATTTAGAATTACAAAACACAGCTCCTCCTGCTGTGTCCCTGATGGTGGGATCACATAGGTACCTCTTCCCGTCTCCATGTACACAGAGCCAGGGAGCAAGGACACTTAGGCCAAGTGACAGGGCCTGGGGATGGATCACAGCATGGGGGCCCCTGCTTCCGTTCCCTGAAGAGGTGCCCAGTACCTGTCCTACAACCCCCTGCCCCATCACTGCCCATCGTTCATCCCCCTTGAGCAGTCATAGAACAGGTTTTCCCAGCGCCCTGTCACTGTTCCTCAGGCAAGCACATGCTTCCTTCTGCTATCTTCCAGGCACCTTTCCTACCAGCTGCAAGTAGAAACAGAGTGCAAATAACAAACAAGGGTCAGTGACGAAGCTTTAAAAGGTCACACTAAAGCCGTGTAACAAAATAAAATTAATTGCAACCAAAGAACATGTTGGCAGACGCAGCTCATTTTCATTTACTCCTTGCAAGGACACCCTTGAGCCAATCACCTCACATCTCTGAGCTCTGCTTGCCTGATCAACTCAAGGACAGTTTGAACTCTCTGTGGCTGCATTTCCTGTATCTTCTCCCCATAAATGAGTGTGACATTTTTTGCCCCTTGTTTACCAAGAAATCATTCTCATTTCCAAAACCCCATGCACACCCTCCTTGACCTTTTTCCAGTCAGGATCAGCTGCTCTGCTTTTCTCTCCTGGCCTCCTTCCTTCCCCATCACCACCCTCACCAACACATGCACATGTTGAGGGAAGGGAAACACACGTGACGCACTATTTAGAAAGCAGACTATATGATGGTTTGGAGCCCAAGATTTAGATTTGGACACAGATTTCAATCCAGTCTAGCAATTTACTGGCTTATGACCCTAGGCAAGCTGTGACCTAAGCCTGTTTCCTCAACTATGAAATAGGGATCCTAACAACATCTATTTTATAAGATAGTTGGAAGGAGAAGTGAGTAACGTACATAAAACCCTTAGCAAGAGCTGAACACACGTACACATCACAGCATATGGTCACGGTAATGGTGGTGATGGCTGTTAGTAGTATAAATGTTATTGTCCTGAAGGATGCCACAAGTTGACGGCAGTGAGACTCATCCTAGAACCACTTAGGAGAAAGAGAAGAGATGCTTCCATTTGTGGGAAAGACCGAGAGCATTTACTCTTCTCCTTTAATGCTGTTCTCACTGGTCTGGCCCCTGGGGACCCACTTCTGTAGTCCTGTGAGGCAGGAACAGCCTGTTACCTCCAGAATTTAAGCCATTCAGAGAACATTCTGCCTCCCATTTCATTTAATGAGAAGCTGTGTTTGTGTTTCATTTAATTCCAGGAATCACTGATACATTTTGCTCACATATTGACTTCCGGTGATTCTGTATTCCACGTATAAAATATTGTCCTCTGCCTCCATCTCACCATAGCAACAGATTCATAAGAATGTTTTCCAGAAGCGACACTTTGTCCTCAGAGACTAGACAGCAACTTTCACTGGAAGGGCCCCGTGAATACAGCTCCATATTTTCTTTCGTAGTACAGAACTACACTTCATGACAGCAAGACTCAATATTTTAGAGGAAATATGAATTTTACAAACACTGAACATATTTTCTAAGACATTATTTGTGAGGGCCAGGAATATGGCTCAATGGTAGGGAGGCTGATTAGCAAGTACAAGGCCCTGGGTTCAATTCCCAGCACCACCAAAAAACAAAAACCTGAAACATTATTTGTGCAACCCAAGACTCTGCCATCAAGCCAGGATGTGAATGCCAACAAAAGCATCCTTGAATGTGAGTTAATGGCAAGTCTGCCAAACAGAGCCCAAGTAAATAAATACTTCTCTCTTGGCTTATAAAAAAAAAAAAAAGAGGAACCAAGTCATGGCAGTTGACTATGAAAAATAAAAATAGTTGAGTAATTTGTGCAATCTCCATTTAATTACTTTATTCACTCAACAAAAATTAAAATATGCTAAATATTGGGCAAAGACCTGGAGAAAGGATCACTCAATCTTTTTCTCCCTCATATGCTTAATCCAATGGGAACAACACACACAAATAGATAATTACATGCAGAAGGTGTCCAGCCAACACCCAATAGGATGACGCTGGAGCAGGTATGAGCAGAGACTGATTAAGAAGGACATGACCATGAGTACCAGTTGACCTCGGTACTGATTCTCCCTGCATGCCAGCAGTAGGATCCTTCAGCGTTCACTGGGATCCACAGTGTTCACTGTGGCCCACCAGCCGAAGCTTTACTGCCTGGGAAGGTAGCCGTTAGCCATGTATGAGCTCCAAGCACTGCCAAGTAGCTAGAATGCAGATAGCCTTACGTGTCTACGTGATAATATTTAGCAATAGCGGGTTAAATGTACTGGGTTAATATTACTCACTATTTTTTACTTAGAAACATCATTATGGATTATATACACAGATCACATATTTTCAGAAGACATGACTGAAATAAAGACTGGATCGCACAGCCTGACCTGATGTTGGCTGTGGCCATACAATGAAGTTGAGGCTAATGGGATCTGAAGAGGAATGAGACACACAGGGTCGGGGTTAAGCTCTTCAAAGGAAAAGTCATGCCCTCCACAGCGTCTTCCTCTGGTCTTCAGACTCGAAGCAGATGAGTGGTGGGGAGCCAACTGTAAATGTGCCAATGAGGAGGATAGCCTGGGGGTGCCGGCACAGTGAGGGAGAAGGACTGTGACCCCTAGAGAGCTTCAGAGTGAGCCACCCACTCTCCAGGTACCTATGGGCTTAGACCTTTACCTAAGAGACACTGTCATTAAGATGCTTTTGTTATTTGTAATTAACGGTTTAAGGTTCATTATAAAGTAGACCAAAATGTCCTAGCTAATAGAGGAAGGTACAAGAGAAAGGTTCCTAAAGCAGATAATACCTTTAAGGCCATCATGAAAAGCAGATGTCAACCAAGGAAGAACAGTGGGCATTGGTCATAAGGGCCACAGGCATGAAGGAGGGGCTTGGGGGCAAAAAAAGGCAAGGGCAGGAAGACAGAAAAGCAAGGGCCAGTGGATCTAATCCACTTGGATTCGAATACTTCATTTTCCCCAATTTTATGTTTTCTAAAGATCACACATAATTCCATTGAAGTTTTGTCCAAAATTAAAATCAGTCCAAATAGGATTAAAATGTATAGCAATTTTTTACAACTCTGGACCACAGGAATATGCTCCTTTACAAAATTTGCATATTTGTTTTACCCATTTTTAAAGAAATAACCTGAGAAGAAATTCTTCTCACCTCAGAATTTTAAAAACTGCTAGTGGTTGAGGATCCTAACAACTTAATTATATAAATAGCTTTCAAAAACATGATCCCAGCACTTGGGAGGCTGAGCGAGTTGGAGGCCAGCTTGGGATTCACAGAATTTAAGGCCAGCCTGCATAGCGAGATTCTGTTTTTGAATAGCTCAATAACCAACCCTGAGCAAGGCCACTTAAATTTTCAGTTCCTGTTTCCATAACTTTAAGAGGATGCTATAATCCGACCCACCTTCCTGCTTCCCAGGACTGTTATGGGATGTTAATAGGAGCTCTCTGAGCACTGTAAGTGGATATAAAAACTTTATTGTCTTGTACAGGAGCAACTGCAACACCACTAAAATCACTTGCATGGACCAAAAAGCAAGTGGGAAAGCAATAGCAATAATGAGCCATAATTTCCATAAAAAGGTGTTCAGGCAAAGCAATAAATCTATTGCAGTGGAGTTTGACACAGTTCTCAGACTCGGCCTGCAGGGAATCTGAGTCAAGTGGCCCCAGTCAGTGCATAGGGTTTGTGTTTCAAAGAACCCTTGGGTGGTGTTAATGACCAGCTGGTTTGGACAACTCCATTCATGCTAGAATAGACTAACTGGAGCACAGACCCTTCACAGCCTCGGGTGTCCCTCAGATGGCTGCAATCTGCAGCTGTCAATCTAAGTCCTCGTGCAGTATCAACGGTGCCCAGTCTGTAGATGCACTAGGCAAGGTGCTAGGAGCCCATGGTTTAGTGGGGGACACAGAACAGCACATAAGCCATGGAGCCCATGGTTTAGTGGAGGCACACATCAGCATGTAAGCCACGATGGCAGCATGGCATGCTAAGTGCTGGGGCAGACACGGACATGGGTAATTATGCAAGCACATGGAACAGGTGGTGGCTGACTCAGGCTCTAGGGGTCCTAAAGAACAACATCTTGCCAGGTCTCTCTCTGCAGGAAAGAGTGAAAGGAAAAAGGGAAGGTAAGCAGAAGCCACAGTAACTGCAAATGCAGAAAGGCCAGGTGTGTTCAGGGTACTCTGGGGTAATCCAAAATGCAGGAACACCAGAGCCAGACCACCAAAGGTCATGGGGGATGAAGACCAGGAGGGAGGGGGAGGCCAGCCAGAGAGCTGGCGTGGTCAGGTCTGTGCTTCTGAAATGCCACGCTGAGAGCACTGAGGACTATGTAGGGGGTCCGGAAGTATGCAACACAGACAGAGAGAAGGGAGTCTGGAGTTAGGAGCGGGGTAGTCAGGGTCTGGAGTGAGGAGGACTTTGCAGCACCCCGAGAACTGATAAAGCCAAAACTACAGATCAGCACAGCAGAGGTAGCAGGAAGAGTTCCAAGCAAATGAACCTAGGATCCACTAATTCATTTTTTAAAAAATTTTATTGCCACATTTTAGGTCTACAAGACGATCACAATCATCATAGGGAATTTATACCTCTATACCATATATCTTTTTTGGCAGAACTGGGAATTGAACTCAGGCCCTTGCGCTTGCCAGGGAAGCACTTATTCCACTAAGCCATCTCCCCCGCCCCGGATCCACTAATTCAAATACATATCCACAACCCAGATTCTCGCTAACTTCACAGAGCACAAACAGCAGGAAAATAGACGGTGACACTTAGGGTGACCCCAGCCTGGTACATCAGTGTATCTCATACTCACTTGGGTGGGTGGCTTCATATCCTCCAGGTGACAAAAGCATTTTCAGTAATATTCTTAAAGGGAAATGCATAGTAATAACAGCCAGAAAAGAAATGCAGTGAAGATTTTATTGAAATACATGTGAATAGGGCTGGTGAGATGGCTCAGTAGTCTAAAGCACCTGCTTAGAACAAGCTTAACAAAGCAGAGGGACCGCGGTTCAATCCCCCAGCACCACATGCCAGCCAGCCTTGCCTCCTGGTGGGCGGAGCTGGCCACACACACATACACACACACACATACACACACACAAATAAATAAATAAATTTAAAAGAAATACATGTGAATAATCAAACCAGCATAAAATAATAACCACGCAAATGTCAACGAAGCTCTTAAATATCGTCAAAGCTAGCATGAAGGCAACCACTACAGTGCGCTAGTCATGTGCTCTTCATTCACCTCTTAGGTTTTTTTTCTGTTTGTTTGTTTGGTGGAACCCGGGATTGAACTCAGGCTTTTGTGCTTGCCAGGGAAGCGCTTATTCCACTGAGCCATCTCCCCGGCACCTCTTAGTTTTAAAATATTTTTAAATTAAATTCCAATTTGAGAGTTATTCATAAAATTTAAATTCATAAGATATTCATATTCTTAAAATGTTTCGTGTTTCACGATTTCACTTAGGAAACAACAATATTAAACGTCACCGATCTCACTCGGATTCCGCCCTTCCCATGGTCAGTACACAGACTCCAAGTGGCCCCACAATGGCAGATCTAAAACAACTCAAGCTCCGTCTTTGGTCTTCATGGCATTATGTGATTATTGCTTAGTTCAAGCCTGTTGTTTAAACACGGGGACAAATAGTGCTACAAAGACCAGATACAAGGCACACCTGTGGCAAACCTGAACACCACCAATCCTTTGTGAATTTATTCACAAAACACACCCAAGTAGCATGTGCAGGGCCCTCCTATATACTTGGAAGTTGTCAGGCTTAAACTGAACTCAACATGTCTTAAAGAATAACTCCCTAGGGCCGGAGAGATAGCTCAGTAGAAGAAATGCGTGCTTGGCAAGTACAAGGTCCCGAATTCAATCCCCAGTACCACTACTACTACTACTACTACTACTACTA
>NW_004524753.1:1179794-1181819 GCF_000260255.1 Octodon degus | reverse complement strand
TTTTTTTTTTTTATGTATTTAGTAGAGTGTCTACAGGGTCTCACTACACAGATCGTACTCATAGTGATCCTCTTGTTTTCAGCCTCCCAAGTGCTGGGATTACAGGCACGCACCACCACAGTGAGTCTCGAGAGAACATTTTAAAAAGAACCAACTTCCTTTTTTTTTTTTTTTTAACCAGGAAAGGGTTAGGAGGACTAAATAAAACAAATCCTCAAATACAGACAGGTATCTTACACAGACTGTGCCAGTTCTAAAGAGATGAAGCCCCTACTTCCACTACGAAGATATCTGAACATGTAGAGTCAGATAAAACCTTTTGGACCAGGTGACAGCTAAGTCATAACCTCTTCCGGTCTCCTTTACATCTGGACAAGCTGTGTCCCCCCCCCTCCCCCAGCCTTCTGCAGCGACCTGGTCGACATGAGATGTAGTGTGTAACAAAACTGGCTGGAGAAGTGGGTGGGCCCTGTCAAGATCCCAGGGAGATCCCGATGATTATTGGGACTCGTGAGTAGAATTTCTCTGGCGCTCCCAGTTGCTGATGGTGCAAAGACTAGCCCCAGAAGGGGCTTGCTATCCTGACTGCTCACAGTAGCCAGACCCCGGGGGTACTTTTATTTTTGCTCTTTTTCTTTTCTCTCTTTGGTCTATGTATGCTCTACAGAGCTAGTCTTCCCCTTACCTCTTACCCCTTCATTTTTCTTTCTTTCTTTCTTTCTTTTTTTTTTTTTTTCTATGTATTTGGCTGTTGCAGGGTCTCACTACACAGCTTGGACTCATAGTGCTCCTCCTGCTTTCAGCCTCCCCAGAGCTGGAATTACAGGCATAGACCACTATACTTGGACTCTGCCTAGCTCAGCCCACCCTGGGGGTGGGGCTGGCATGCCATGGTGCCCGGGATTGAACCATGGTCTCTGCTCTTGCCTAAGCTTGCCTGAGCAGGTGCTTTAGTCTGCTGAGCTATCTTGCCAGCCTACCCCCTCATTTTTCAAATGAACTTTGACACAGTTTTAGCTTGGCCTATCCAGTTGTTGGAGTTCAGAAGGACCTGGAATAATTTTGTTTGGCCAGTCATTGCTAAAGGCATTACCCAACAAGACCAAGGGAAAGTTTAGAGATGAAGGGCTCTAGAGTCACCTAGACTACGGATTAATTTGCAAGTTATTGGACCTGGAGCTCCTTAGTTCCCTTATTTGACCAGAAGTTTGTTGTTTTTTTTTTTGTTTTTTGTTTTTTGTTTTTTTTTTTTTTGCGGAGCTGGGGATTGAACTTAGGCCCCTGCACTTGCCATTCAAGCATTTATTCAACTGTAGCTCCCTTATTTGAAAAAGAGAAATACATCGTATGGTTGGCATTGGAGTTAAAGATAAATTACATGAGCACCCATGTGCTGGGAAGGGAAAACAGAGGGAACAAAGCCGCTTTCCCCCTAACAAACAAATGTCATCATCATAGTCATTATTAACATCCAACTCCAGAACTCCCAACCGAATTAATTCTCATAAGCTGATGAAGGTGTCACAAGATACTCCCTACCACAGGCCCCAAATGCTGGCACAAATATTCAAATGGCTGATCAAACAGGGAAACATAACATTTGCAAATGTGAAAGGCTGGTCACAGGCCAGATAGACCAACAGAGACACTGCCTTTTGCAGAAGAAATGTGATGTAGCCCCAGAAGGCAAGACACAGAGAGAATTTTTTTAATATATGAAGAAGCCAGATTCTTTCCAAGGAGGCAATAAAAACCCAAGACTCCAGAATAGTAGAAGGTAGTGAGCCCTACACATTTCCAATATGGTGGAGCAACTGATGCTTTCAAATGCATTGTTGCAATTCAGAATTTAGCCATGACTCTAAATCCAGAAGCAATGAGCAAAAAGCCTTGTTGATCTTGCCATCACATTTTCACTGTGTCCACTGATCTAAGACAGAAGGGCCTTCGGGTCACTAGGTATGAAAAAATGAAGAGATCAGTGCTTTGGGGCCATAAAACTTGGTTTTTCAAAGAGCAAGGCCA
>NW_004524753.1:1177585-1179039 GCF_000260255.1 Octodon degus | reverse complement strand
TAAATTAACACAGAGCCTTGGGAACTGGCATGGTACCAGCTTATCCTTTTCACTGTTCCTCCACATACGTATTTACAGCAATAGGAAATCTAAGCCCTAAATAACTTTCTGCAAATGGAGCTCTAGTTTTCAGTTTATATTTATATGTCATCTGAGCATTCACAGTGTTTCCATCTATAACTTCATTTGATCAGCAAGTTATTCAGCTCTGCCTAAAGAGCCGGTGTTATTTCATTACATAGGTGAGGAAACTTGGGACAGTAAACACTCATCTAAAGTGAAACTAGGTTTGCACCTCTAATCTCGAGTTTAATTTTGAGACTCTGCATTTTGAGATTAGTTGTATTCTAAGCACAAGTAGCTTGTTAATAAATAAGTACCTGTCCGACTGACTTATAGAGAAGCCCTAACTGGCTGCTTTACAGAGAGAAGCATTCTTTCCTTCTTTATCCAGTTTTTTGAACCTTGTTCACATTAGTTATACAGAATGAAGTTCTGTTGCAGTAGAGCATATGATCACCCGACCTTTACTCTTGGAACTCTTCTTTCAAGCTATAAACATCACAGCCTTGCCAAACTGATACTTAAATGGCATTCTGATCCACAGACATGAAATGCGCTTAGTCAGTCCGTCTAACTTCCTTAGGGGCTCTTCATGTCACACATGCTACTGGTGGTGCATTCGTCACAGAATCACAGAAGGTGACAGGTGAAGACGCCAAGGCCTGAGGCCAACATCACTTAAAACATAATATAGAAAGCTAATTTGGGTGCAATTAAAAGCTTATCCTGATGAGGAGTAGTAGGATTGTCTCTAACTACAAAAACACCAATTTTCACAAAATTGATGCCTTCTTAAAATCCATTTATAATCTCCAGTGTTACATGGGATGCAGGCCAAAATTATGTCTTTAAATGTCCTGTGCTGTAATGTTCACTTCTATACTATGTAATACCACATTACAAATAGAGAAGGATTATGGCATTAAAAAATAGTTTTTATATTTTAAAATGCTATGTATTTGTCCCTTCTGTGTTTGTACCTAAAACTTGACAATTTTATATTCACTAAAGAAATATATGGGATATAAATCAAAACTTATCCTAGGTAGTCAATCACTCTTTTTAGATCATGCACACACAAAAAATTGAGCTATAAAAGCCAGCTTATAAAAATCAATAGAATTTGAAGGGCCAGCCAGATAGCTCAGTGGATTAAAGCGCCTGCATAGGCATACGCAGAGGCCCAGGGTTTGATCCTTCATATGCTGTGCTGGCCCCGCCCCCAGAGCATGCTGAGAAGGTGACTGAGACTGGAGCGCACTTGTAATCCCAGTGCTTGGGAGGCTGAAAATAGGAGGATCACTATGAGTCCGATCTGTGTAGTGACAGCCTATAGATCCTGTACTAAATACATTTTTTAAAAAATCAATTAGGGTCAGCAAATTGCTCAG
>NW_004524753.1:1154075-1176685 GCF_000260255.1 Octodon degus | reverse complement strand
GAGCTAGAGGATGAGGAAAGGGAAAAAGAACTGCGAAAGCGTCTCCCTAAGGAAACGCAGCCACATATTTGGAATTCTGAGGGAGTAAGTTAACAAGGAGAAGAAAAGAGGCACCTGGCAGGAAAAAATGTGAAGGAAATTATTGAGACATGATGCGCTTCCTGTCAAAACAACACGTGAGCCGGTGATTCATTCAATTAGTATCTCCTAAGTACTGTGTGACTTTAAATGCCCCATAAGTTCAGTGATGTTCAATTATGACACAGGAGGATTTCATTTTTAAGTGCTAAGCTCTTCAAACCACCTTGTGCCCCAAAATACATAGAAACCAGCCTACGCTCGCTGTGTTTCAAATAGCGCTCGCGTGTCACTAAGACAACAGGATGCACGACAATGCAACATGATACGCATCCCGGGTGAGCTTTGGCTGAAACTGGGGCCTTCCGCGAAATTCAGAATAGTGGGGTTCTTAGCCCTGGAAAGAAGATAGAAACACAGGAATCTATGGACTTCTTTTTTTCTCCAGTACTTGGGACTACATCTTCAATGCATTTTTTAAAATTTTCACTTAGAGGGCGGGGTCTGGCTAAATTGCCAGGGCTGGTCTTGAATTTGGTGATCCTGCTGTCTCAGCCTCCCCGAGTGCGGGCTCACAGGTGTGTGACACATGCACATCAGGAGAAACAGCAGGACCATGTCAGACAGCTCCAGAAATCCATGAAGTGATTCAGTTCCCACGTCGATACAAAGATGCAGTAATTATACGTAAACTATGTGTTTCCATACAAATATATATAAACTTATATCTACGCATATATTTACATTATATTTGCATATAACATATTTATATTTTACATATAAATTTATTATAAGCAGATTACCAAAATAACTTGAAGTGAGTTATGTTGCTGCAGTTTCTTGTGTGTCTGTGTTGATGTGTGCATGCACACTCACACACACACACACACACACACACACACTGGGGGCACTGGAGATGAAACCAGGACCTCCCTATGCTCAGCAAGCGCTCTGCCACTGACTCACATTCCAGCTCACACAGACTGTCACACCAAGAACCGTCTTTTCTGTTCAGTAACGTCCAAGATTTCCTCATCCCCAAATAGCTACTGAAAATGTTCAACTTATTTACAAGCTCTGCGTTACAAGGGGATTCTTAAAAAATCCTTAACAGTTGATTCTGTATATCCAAAAAAAAAAAAAAAAAAAAGTTTTAAAGCAGTGGAAGATTTGTGACTGAATTCTAACACCTCAAAGGTAGTCCTCCAATTACATTTCTGACTTAAGATGAAGTACACAGATTTGCATTCCAACGGCCGTATATTAAATTTACTCCTGCTTTAATTATCATCCTGGAAGCAGAAACTTACTTATAGATTATGTTCAAAACACTGTAGCAGGGGGCAAAAACTAAACTAGACTTTCATCCCTATCACACAAAGCCTGACTATGCAAAACTACCTTCTCTCTCAGTCTTCTGAGAACACCCTGCATGTACTGTCTTCACATTATCATACATGTATTTATTGGCTGTCACAGTGGCTGATTTTGCAGCCTTGAGAACTACTTGAGGTCCACCTGGAAGCCTCGTATCACTGATTCTCCAGCACCCAACACGAGGCCGCCTCCTAGGAATTCCTGGCCAAACTTAATGCAATGAAGACTCAAAAGTAAACAGAACCCCTGAAGCTCCCTAGAGCAGAAAAGCTTTAGAAAGAACGGCCGCATGCTAGCAGGGCTTGCAGCCCCTAAACCCAGCAAATAAAAATCTACACTGGGATGATGCCCAATGCCCAAACCACCAGTATATACTAGAATAGCTTTATCATGAGGTTTTATGAAAGGAAGAAGAATGTTATACTTCACAAACATGGGCCTTTTATAAGTTTCTTTTTTAATATCAGTGCAAAGAACCACATCACATACAGTACTAGCAGTTTTAGAGCTTTGCTTCTTTTTATTTTTAATGTATTTGGTACAGAGTCTACAGAGTCTCACTGCATAGATCAGACGTGTAGTGATTCTCCTGTTTCCAGCCTCCCAAGAGCTGGGATTACAGGCACGCATCACCACACCCAGTCTTAATCGCCATCTCAGCGTACCGTGCTGGGGATCGAACCCCAGTCACTGTGCTCTGCCTAAGCAAGCGCTTCAGTCTCCTGAGCTATTTGGCTGGCCCTAGAGCTTTGCTTCTTGAAATAAAATTCTTTTGAGAAATGAGACAAAAGGCAAATCTACCACAGCTCTTGAGCAGAGGGTGGCGTGGAGGTAAAGCAAAGAAGAGAGAGAGAACGAATGAGCCATTATAAATGTTCATACATGAGCTGAGGCTTGACATTTATGAAAGAATGCCATGTGTTTCAGGAAATATTCTCCACCCAACCTAAATGGAGTTAAGAACATTAAGTTCCATCTGCAAAAATGAAATTAATACTCATTTTAGTCATCTTAGAACTCAATTAAAATAATTACTGGATTATTACTGGCTGATTCCACCTCACTGCTTAAGAAGTATTCTGGCAATAACAACATAAGCTGCTGTGACTGAGTAATCTCAGAGTATTAGCAATCATTTCTCCCTGTAGAGAGGTAATGCTCAAATCCAACTGACAAGCTCTGCGCCTGAACAATCTCACCTAGACATTACCAGTCAAGTTTGTGGACGTGCTCTGGAAATCAAGCTTACTGCTCATAACCTGAGGAGGTTTACGATACCATCCTTCCCTCCACAGAGAAGCAAAACTTGAAAGATGAAACACACCATGGGGTTGGGCTGGCCTCGACTCCTTGGGTTTCAGCTGAGATCCAAGGCCCAGGCAGATGACATGACCCACCGGGTGTATCAGAGACAGGGTAAGATTTCAACCCAAATTCCACGGCTGAACCAACCTTTGCTATATCCAGACTGATAAATCTCTTTAAAACCTTCCTCATGGACACAATTTATTGTCCAGCTACAATGAATGGCACAAACACCAGCAATCGATTCCAACCCACACTGTAAAGACTATTCTAGAATTCATTCAAATCCAGACATCTCACCTATTTCTAATTTCTATTAGTGCTTCTCCAACTTGGTGGACAAACACCTGATGAGGTACAGCTAGTGAAGATAAAGATTCCTGCCATGAATAAGGAAGAACAATCTTACACTTAACTTTTAACTTAAAGCTAACTTCTGATAAACCCATATCAAAGTTACACTGAGCATTCTACCATGAGGAGATTTTCTTCCAAAAGATCGTGGTAAAGTGAATTTCCCCTAGCGCAGCCCAAGGGAAATGTTAACCTAAGATTTTCTGTAGCTATGAAGAAGATTATCTATGGGTGAAATGTTTATCGCCTTTTTATTAAAGATTTTAGCATATTTGCATACGAAGACTAAGAATCAAAGGACATGAGGCCACTGTCTCATAACAAACAAATTTCTGTCTAAATCTGCCCTTTTGAATAATGTAAGAATCCCTTGGCACTGTTTTCCTACCGGTGAGCAAGTTATCAGTATCTCTGAGGGGCAAACAAGAAAATAATAATCACAAGTATTTTTGTATAATAATTTAATATCACAAGCATACAACTAAAGAAAAATGCTTCTATTTTACTCCCCTTGAGAATTAATAAGTTAAAACCCTACTAAAGCATTCATAATAGGTTTTGTGCGCTATTCTTTGACTCCAAGAGTACGGCGTGGCTGGTAGGAAACTTGCCACATCTCTAGGGGCTACAATAACTGGGGTGAAAGCAGTGAGTAGAAATCCTTCGCTGAGAACTTTGGACAATTTGCAAACTGGGCAACACTGTGAAATGCAGCACCTCAGGAAGAAGGAGAGCTGCATCACATCTATGAAGGTGGATTTCTGAAAATAAAAGGAAGACACAAGGCACTCTTCCACAGAATGGGAAGGCCAGACCCTCATTCCCACCACTCCACCCCCTCCAAATTCCACCTCCACCAAATCTCACAATCAGTGAAACCAGGACCTTTAAACACATCACTGTTCAGAGAATGACCATAAGCCTCCAATTTAGAGAAGACATCGATGCTATGGAGACTACTACTGCCTTCGATGAGTTGATGACTAAAGTGAAACCTACTAATGCTTGGGTCTGGACTGTTTGCATTTGTACAAATAAAAAGAATGGCTTTGGTTTTGCCCTTTTACTGGCCCTTTTTCAAGAACAAATGAAAGGGAGCCCTGCCCTTAAGAGTTGTGTCAGGCAGAATAAAGGCCCAAACAATCTGAAGTTTTCCAAAAAACTTAGGATAATAAGATGTTTATTTCAATTTATTTTTTTAAGCCAGCGCATCAAGGAAATGATACATCAGCTTGGATGGATGACAAAGCACAGAAGAATGGTAAGGAAATGAGGGAAACTCCTCTAAGGCCGCTTAAATTTTGTCTCCACTTAATAGAAAAATGATTTTGCAATTAAAGAAAGAGAAAGAACATCTTTAAGTGAGAAAGCCAATTGCAAAGGAGTATAACTTACTTAGAACAAGTTCTAGGCATTGAGACATACCGGGATAGGACAGAATCTGAGGAGACTTCCTAACTGTGATTTCTCAGAGGCTGTGAAGCATATCGGAGGGTTTCAAGACAGGAGATAGGTGCATGGTCCAATTTTCAGAAGGGGAAGACTGTACAGATTCTAGACAGCAGTCCTTTCTGCCTGATCCAACGTGAGTCTCTAAAACAGGTCATTTGAGGGCTGGTACATGAATACAAAGAGAACAGAGAATACACAAAGCCACTAGGGGTTTTCTAGGAGTAAGTCATGTGAGAACCAACCATTTCATTTTGTGAAGAGGTAAAGTAAATATAGTATATACTCAGCATCAGACGCTGATCCAAAGAAGTGTTGAATTGGTTTAATAACTCTACCTGAAACTAATTATCATCAATCGTAGGCATACTAAATTGCTCTGCCTTAGACCTCGGCCTAGAAAATGAGGATTTTTTTTTAAAGAATATCTTTTTATTAGTAGTAGTAATTTTATTGAGAAACAGCAATGAGACAGTTTCAAAAGCGATTAATAGTACACTTTCAATAATTAATACAATGTGTATTGTTATCTTCTTAGTGGTTATTCATAGTACAAGACACAGACATGATATCCTATCCAAATACTATTAGTACAAACCTTTCTTCTCATTGAATTAAGAGAAAGTAGCTGTATATTTATTCTAACTATTTTGTATATACAAATACAAAATGGTCCTTCCTCTATATCCTCTTTTTTTGTTTAGTTTTGTCAGAGATGGGTATTCCATTGCCATTTAAATATTGTAGGTGCATGAATTCAGCAAAATAATCCAATATAGTCCAGTAGTCCATAATAGTAGTGGGTTATCCATAGGCCTAGCAATGTCAGAAGTTGTTGACTTGAGCCTTTTATAGCTCAGCATATTAATATTTATTTACTTTTTATATCTCATTTTTATACTTTTCTGCTGGATGGTTAAGACCTAGATAAAGCAAGACTTATATAACAAGAAATGTAACTTTTGTATCTGAGAAGGTCAGTCAAATCCCCTCAGGATTTATCCTGTAACCCTGCACCACAGTTTGCACATCCTTTGTCAGTGTCAGCCATGTGGATGAGTCACAGTCATTGCTTGACCGATTTACTCTCTGTGAAAGCCTGAGAGAATGTTTTCTCTCCATGAGAATCTCCTTAGGCACACTCTACGGTATCGCTCATGCTGTTCTGTGGCTCCATAATCTCCTTGATTAGAAAATTTGGGACACAACTGAGTTACATGATGTTACAGTACGGGTTCTCCTGTGTCCTGAGTCTTCACTGACCTTGAAAGGTTAGGGCCAATATGTACTGCTTGTCATGACATAATAATTATTGCCATACTGTCTCTCAAGTTTGTTTTTTTTTAAAAAAAAGTAATAAATAAAAAAAAAGAGACAGGAAAAAAAATGTCACAGGACTGTCCTGCTATAGTGGTGTATATGGTTAGATTTCTAAATTTCTGTGTAAAAATGTGTAATTGTTTGTTCATATTTTTAAAATATTTTATTTATGTGTGTGTGTGTGTGTGTGTGTGTGTGTGTGTGTGTGGCCAGCTCAGCTCACCAGGGGGCGGGGCTGGCTGGCATGTGGTGCTGGGGGATTGAACCGTGGTCCCTGTGATTTGCTAAGCTTGTTCTAAGTAGGTGCTTTAGACCACTGAGCCATCTCACCAGCCCTGTTTATTCATATTTTTTAAATATTTTTTAAAATTTTTTTCTCCATATTATGTAGAGACTTAAAGTTTAACATATCAATACTAGATGGAAAATATCTGTTCTATGTTATGCCTAAGATGTTTGATATTCAGACAGATAGTGAGGTTAAACCCAACTGCATATGCTGTAGGGTAATAGTAAGCTTTTTTCCTGGAAGGTTAACAACCTAAGTTTACAGACCAAAAATTAGAGAAAAAGAAGGGCTACAAGGACAGCCAAAAGAGTATCTTTGCTGGCCTGGCCAAATAGCTCAGTGGATTAAAGCGCCTGCTTAGGCAGACCCAGTGGCTGGGTTTGATCCCATGCTGGCCCCGCCCCCAGGACTCACTGAGACTGGGCAATTGAGATTGAGCATGGTGGCCTGCACCTTTAATCCCTGCTCTTGGGAGGCTGAACACAGGCGGATCACTACGACTCCAATCTACCTTGTGAGACCCAGTAGATCATGTAGACCCTGTACTAAAATACAAAAAAAGAAAAAAGAGTATCTTTGATCTGGGCTGCGGAGATAGCTTGGTGGTCTAACTGCCTGCCTGGCAAGCTCAAGGCCCTGGGTTTGATCCCCAGTACCATATGCTGTGTGAGCCACCAAAACTAGGTGTAGTGGCGCACGCCTGTAATCCCAGCACTAAGACAGAAAGCTCTCTATGAGTCCAAGCTGTGTAGTGAGACCCTGTACCAAATAAATACACAAATAATTTTTTAAAAGAACACATTTGAGTCATTAAAACAAACTGTGTCAGATTGTGAATAATTTGAAAGCAAACATGGTAGTGAATATGGTAAGTTCATAAACACTAAAAGATTTTGAAAGGCTAGGACAAATGGTCAAAGGCAGGAAACTAAATTAAGATAATATTTTAGATAGATACATAAGACATTAAAGGTGAAGTTCCATTCATAGGACTAGAAAACCAATTTTTTACAAATGACCTAGCTCACTAGCAACATGTATAAAAAGAAACCGGAGTTATAAGATGACCATGAATCTCAAATATCAATACTGCCATAAAGGAGCACAATAGTTATAAACCAGTGTTCACCGAGGAAGTGCTTTACCCTAGGTTCTGTGCTCGGCAATTTATGTAAGCTACCTTACTGAGTTCTTACAACAACCTATGAAAGAAACCCATGAAAGCTGATACTAAAACTTAGGAGACTTGTGAAAGAAAACAGGGCAGAGCCCTGAGTACATCTGTCTCTGACTGGAGGTCACTAATGCTAGCCCTGCAGCTTCTCTTGGTGAGGCTGAGAGGTTCTGTGGGTCCTCCTCGCCACCCGGGTCATCTCAAAGGGCTGTACTTTACAGCAGATTGGAATAGTTGCAAAAAAAAAAAAAAAAAAAAAGGGGCCAGGGAGATAGCTGAGCAGACTAAGCGCCTGCTCAGGCAAGCACAGGGACCAGGGTTCGATGTCGCAGGGGCCCCACCTCTGGGCCCACTGAGCTGGCCAGAGACTGGGCATGGTGGCGCTTACCTGATATCCCAGCGCTGGGGAGGCTGCAAACAGGAGCATCACTACAAGTTGAGCTACATAGTAAGACCCTGTACCAAATACATGGAATAGGTGCCATATTTAGGATGGTAAGAGACTTTAAAATCATATCACCTAACTAGCTAAAGGAAACCCAAGGATTTTCCCCCCAACCTATACAAAGGAAAGCTTAATGGCAAAATATATCATTAATTTTCAAAATCACAAGGGCCTGTCACACAAAAAAAGTTATTCCAAATGGTCTCTAAACATCGGAACTACGATGAATTAGTATAGAGAAGAATTGCTTTTATAAGTCTAAGATTTCCAGGATGGACTGCCATTATCTTTCTGATTATGAATTCCTTATTACTGCAAGAATTCAGGGACATATTGGTCACCCATTTGGAGTTACACCATCCAGACAAAACGGGCCTCTGCCAGGGACTACACAAAACCTTTTAGGTTTCTTTGAATTCAAAGATTTGGGTTCAGATTGTTTATTCTCCAGACAGAATGAAACAGCTTCCTTAGAGAGGTCCACCAAGTCTTTCTTTCTATCTGCAAAGCCCAGCCGTCTGCTCCCTGAGTGCCCGAGCCTGTCCTCTCCCAGGATCCCAGGATTTTCCAATGCCCTCCACACCGGACACCTAGCAACACAACACCCCTGGCCTGCGTGGCAGTGCAGAGTTACAAGGACTTGCACTGACAATCAGCAAACTAATTAAGCAGTCAACACAGTTTTGCTTTTCCTTTGAGCTCCCTAGAAAGCAGCCTAAATCAAGATCCCTGCTATCAATGGAATTGCAGCTAGAGTGGAGAGTTGAGATTTGCACCCAGGAACACACAATAAACCCAGTGACAATGACTAAATAAAAAGGACCAGCAATAGGGTGATTGGAGTTCAGAAAGGAAAACAGCTCCATTGCTACTAACTTAGTTGGAGGTTTCAGAAAATCTTTTGGGGGCTAGTGAGATGGCTCGGTGGAATAAGCGCTTCCCTGGCAAGTGCAAGGGCCTGAGTTCAATCCCCAGTTCCACCAAAAAAATAAAATAAAGAAAAGAAAAGCAAGTCTCTTGGTTCTTGCCATGCTTAGAAGTCCTTCAGGAGACTTCCTTTGCCCCAGAATTTATTTTTATTGTGAAACTAAGAAACAAGAAGGCTGTTTGTCATTATTTCTTTCAGAACTATCTCACCCCTTTTCCACCTGGGGACTCTCAAGGAAAGGACCATGGGAGCCACCTGACCCACCCACATGGGGATCTAGACTTTATGTCTGAAAGGTCCCTGGACTGTCCAGAAAGATAAGTCCAAGTCACTTCAGCCTGCCCGACTGGTAATGGAGGTGAGATAGGACAATCCTGCTCACAGTCAGGGCCCATCATTCCTCCAAAGGCTTACAGCGGCCTCCTGCATCATAGTGACCCTGTAGACTACATTCCTAGCAGCATTGACCAGACAAGAAAGGGAAATTGGCAGATGCTCTCCTCACTTTCAAATCTCATGACTACTACAAGGTTAAAGCCGAGAGGGTCACAGAGATCATCGATCTGATCCTTCCTGCTTTACTGAATAAGGAAATTGAGACCAGGAGGGGTTCCTACTTACTCAAGGTTATAGCTGAGAAGTCAGTAGGATCTCTCCACAGCAGCCTTGGACTTCCAGCCTAGGGCGACTTCCCCTGGGTCATGCTGATATCCCACTGCTTTCTAAAACCTAGAAAGCCTGCTGTAGTGACTACTGTTTCGTCATTGTTGTCTCTTCTCTCCCTCTTTCTCTCTCTCTCTCTCTCTTCAAAGCCAGGGCCTCAAGTGCGCAGACCACACATCTGCTACAGCAATCCACCCCGGTCCACTATGCTTTTTCAGGGAATATTTGCCATTAGTTATCAATCTAACCACCACCATTTTCTGACACTGTCTGCCAGGCACTACTGGAAAAGCTCTCTATAAATTAACTCACTGAAAACTTGATAAAGCAGGTTACTATCATTACCCCATTTTACAAAGACAACCAAAGGTAGAGAAAGGTCGCATAACCAGGACAAAGTCAGGGCTGCCTAACCCAGACTGTCTGGCTCCCCAGTCCACAATCAGAGCCACTTTGTTAAGAACTTATGAAATAGAATTTATTTCAATTATAAAATGATGGAAGAAAAGCAGCAAACCTTAAGCACTAAGAGCATATTCACCAGTATTTGATAGTGAATTTAAGAGTTAAACCATGACCATTGAAGTATGCAATATATCTCTTGACCATATTTATTAAGGAAATGTTGATGGGCAAACTGAATGGAAATACATACGACTATGAACATGTTAGGAATATATTTCTGAAACGGCAAATTGGCCACATAACAGCACTCAGACAAA
Source organism: Octodon degus (assembly GCF_000260255.1). Lineage (NCBI taxonomy): Eukaryota > Metazoa > Chordata > Mammalia > Rodentia > Octodontidae > Octodon > Octodon degus. The sequence continues at coordinate 1,166,581 of NW_004524753.1, read as the reverse complement.
GCCACATCTGCATTCTGGTTGGTGGAGAAGGGTGTCTTGGGGACAGCACTGTGGAAAGCCAATGTCCCACTGCTGATTTCCACCGGTGCTGGCTCTCATTCCTATGCACATTTTCTTCTCCTCCTAAAACAATACCACTTTGGGTCAGCCGGACCAAAAGTGCCTGTTTAGGCAGACACAGGGACCAGGGTTTGATCCCCATCCTGCCGTGCTAGCCCTGCCCACAGGGCATGCTGAGCGGGGATTGAGATTGGGCATGGTAGCACACACCTGTAATCCCAGCATTTGGGAGGCTGAAAAACAGGAAGATCACTACGAGTCCAATATGGGTAGGGAGACCCTGTAGACCCTGTACTAAATACATTAAAAAAAAAAATCACTTTTATGGTAACTCCCTATAGAAATCAAATCTAAAATTATTACTAATTGAGGAAGAATACTAGCACAAGATCAATAAATCTCTAAAGATTAATAAAAATACATTTTTGATAAAATTGTTGGAGGCCAATATCACTGGAACAAGTGCCCAATATTCAATTCCATTACCTTTTCACCATCCTTTATATTGAAAATGCTGTCAAACCTCATTATCTTGCCTACCCAGGAGAAAGAGACCAGGAGCCACAATAGCACTAATGAGTGAATTACAGCTGGGCTTGTAATCAAATTTCAAGAGAAAAATAAGAGTCAATTAAGACGCACTATCACATAAAAAAGTTATGGGACTTAGTTTACCAGCCAGATGTCTTAATATGGAATATGTGAAAGCCTACTCTTTTTTTTTTTTTTAAGTTATTTACTTATTTATTTATTTGGTACAGGGTCTCGCTATACAGCTCAAACTCGTAGTGATCCTCCTGTCTCAGGGGGCCAGCACAGCATGTGGTACTAGACATTGAACCCCAGTCCTTGCACTTGCTAGGCAGGCGCTTAGACCACTGAGCTATCTCCCCAGCCCATGAAAGCCTATTCTGAGAATGTAAGGGACCCTAGCAACTCTAACTCCTGTGAAATGTTACCTTCTACGTGAATCAACAGCCCAGAGAAGTAAAGCAAAAAAAGAAATTTTAGGCACACAGTAGGCCCTCAATAAATATTTATTTGCTTTTGGGTTTTTTGTTTGTTTGTTTGTTTTATGTTTTATGTTTTGTATGTTGTTGTTATTCTTTTTTTCAGTACCCGGGGTGCTCATACTGAGTCACATCTGCAGCCCTTTATTTTTATTTTGAAGCATGGTCTTTCTAAGTTGGGAAATTGCCCAGGTTTGGACTAGGATTTGCAGTCCTCCTGCCTCAGCCTCCCAGAGTGCTGGGCTTACAGGTTTACGTACCACTGAAACTATCTTCAACAAATATTTGTTAAATAAATGTAAGTGGTGGAATATTCCCAAAATAGAAGCAGTGATAGATGGTCGCAGAAAAAAAAAAAAAAAAAAAAAAAACAGCAGGGTAACACTGCTTTGAGCTTTTAAGAACTGCTTTACCATCCCATAATAACAAAAAGAACCAGCAGTGCTGGATACTGGACACAGTGACACAGTACCTTCCAGTGAGGACACAACGCTTTAAGGTACAAGGCCAGAGTTACACTTTGTAAGCAAGGAAAATGCGTCTCAGCCCAGCTTTGCCTGAGCAAGAGATCTGGCCTTAAGCCGAACAGAGTGGCATAACACATAACATTTACGGTCCAACTCTAACATGGCAAATTCCCTAAATTTGGTGCTTTTCAAGCATATTACTGTTTTTAATTTAGCCCCCTCACTAGAAGTTGTCCGGCAGGGCTCACTTCTTCACAACAAATCTTATTTAGGGTCACGGGGCGGGTGGTGGGAGTCATACAGCTACAGTGCTCGCTAAAAGCAACACTAACACAAATACAATTAGGCCAAACCTACATAAACCAGATCTGTTATATCAAATCAGTACATTAAGCATAACAGAATTATAGGCAGCCTGGGAGTTTGAGACTAATGTATCCTCTTTTGAGAACCATCTTAGCCACATCCCAGCAGGGAAAGGGTTTCCCACCATTTAGATCATCAGTTCTTTTGTTGGAGACAGCACTCGATCGCTGGATTTAGTTAAATTCCAGTAGAGGGGTTACCAGTTTGGCACAAAATGCTTAGCATAAAAGTAATGAAATAGTCTGCTATTCGCTTTAACACCTCCTAGAACACATTTCCTCCTTTCTCATGTGGCATATTAAAGGTCATATGTCAGAGCTCACCTGAAATTCCTGACCAATTTAAGTCTTAACCACAGGGGTAATTTCTTCTAAAACACAATCAGAAAATATGTCAGACTCCTCAAATCATTCACATAATTTAGAAAGGAAAAAAAAGTGTGAAACCCGAGAAGGGCCTGGGTTCAATTTCGTAGAACTTTACCTATTCCTGTTACCCACTACTATTTTCTCCTTTACCTTTAAGTATTTCTGAATGCCTAGAGGACAGCGGCACTTCACAGCAAAGCCTAATGAAACATCTGTTACATAACCTGCTCTTGATTGACCAGATTATGTGCTTTTGATAAGGAAGAAAACAGTCAAAAGCAGAACAAACACTGATCCTCTGTGCTCTGTTCCCCCATTGGCCAGGACACTCCATGTGAGTCACACACCAAACAACTAGCTCTGGGCCTCTGTTTCCCCAGCCACTACCTGGTCATGATGCTCTCCATGGTCCTTTTCAAGCAAAATTAAACAGCACACACAATCAATATAAAGCCTATCTCTGAATATTACACCGAAACCCTAGGTTGCACTAAAAATTCCGAAGACCTTTACAGTATTCTTTCCTTTTTCTCCAGCTACTCCAGAGAGGTTAGGTTGGTCATTTGTCAAGACTAGACAAACAGCTATTTGCATTAACCTTCCGATGACAAACCCAGGGCAAAGAGAGGGAAACCTTTCCGGGTGGAATAATCACTCTGCTTGAATGATCGTGTGCAAAGTGGATGTGACAGGGACAGAATCTGACAGCGGCCAGTCTGATTTGTTTCTGCTCTGAAAACAGGATTGTGCTGACCTAGACAGCTTCAGGGCCTAGAAATATCACAGGACGGACCTTCAGAAAACCGAGAGCCATAAGGGACCTCAAACGATCAGCTCTTTACAAACGGCTTTTTCCCCCCTATTTCTTTGCCCAAGCAGCATTGTCTAGTGCTAAGACTCCAAACTCATAGTCTGTGGGGACTGAAAGTCAGACAGCGGGCAGGGAGGAAGAAACTGGACAGATGTCGCCTCCTTCCTCAGCCTGCCCAGCTGTAACTCAAGTGGGGGCGCTGTGGGCCCCTAAAGTGGGCTCTTGGAAATCTAGCTGGGGTCTGGGAGAGCACAGCCAGGTTCCCAGGGTGGCGTGAGCCCAGCTCCACGCGGTCCTGAACAGACAAGTATTCCTTCCCGTTCAGCCCCACCTGTCATTATGACCTTTAGGAAGCCGGGTTAAGGTACTCTCATGTGCACCCACACACCCTAAAGGAAAACAAATCTGTAAAAAAGCACAACGAGGCCCACCGAATCCTGATGCCCCTCCTAAGCAAGACGTCCACAAATGCTTTTTTAAACACAGCAAATGTTTCCACATGAAATAAATATCAGCGTTCCCTTTCTGAGCCTAAACTTGGTCTGCACTGTGGGATGGCTCCAAGCCCCCTACATCTCTGAGCACAGGCAACCATGGGAAGGCGGGACCCCAGCTTTCACGGCTCTCCCTTAGCCACAGGCATGCCGTGTGTTTCCCGGGCTCCCTTCAGGACTCAGCCCCGGTCCCCAAGCGCAGCCGACGCAGACGACAGGGGTCGCCGTCGCCGCCTCCTCGGTGCGCTCCGCAGCTGCCGCGGCGCGTGGCTGCACCGCCCGCTGCACTTGTTGCGCCCGCGAGGGGCCGGGAGGCGGCGCCCACCCCTCCGGGTGCCTAGCCCGCTGCAGCGCCCCTTTCCCACCTCTAAGGACCCCGGCGTCCTTGGGGACCCCGGAGAAAGTTTGCACCCCACAGACCCAGGTGGGCAGACTTTTCCACCCCAGGCTGCAGCGATCGCAGGAGGATGCACCCCAGGGCCCTTTACCTGGAGCTGGAGCCCCGCGGCGTCCGGAGCCCAGGCGAGGCGCTGCTCCCCGGCGTCTCGAATGCGCCCCCGGCCCCGCTGCCGCCTCTCCGCGAGCTGCCGACGCCCGGCGAGGGGGCGGAGCGCGGGGCCCGGCCGCCCGCCGCGTCGCGCTGCTGTCGCCCCCCTCGCCTGCCCGCGGCCACTGGATCCCCCGCCTCCCCGGCTGGCTCGTGTCACATGGCCGGGCCCGCCCGCAGCGCCCGACACCGGCTCCCGCAGGAAACCTGAAGCCGCGGGCGCGCCGGTCGCCTGGCTCCCCTCCCCCGGCTGGGGCTCCGGGACGCGCCGAGGCGGGCGCGGGCCTGCAGCGCCGAGCTAGGCCGGGCTGCACCCTCGTGGCGGCGCCCGCGCGCCCCGGGGGCCCCCACGCCTTGGCGCCGCGGGAGGAAGGGGCTGGCCAGGCCTCTCCGGAGAGGAGCTCTGCCAGGCCCGCGGGAGGCTGGGGCTGGGCTCAGCCAAAAGCCACCACACCCGCGACACAATACGGCCTGGGTCTATTACAATGGGAAGCATTATTTGAAAACCAGCAGCCGCCCTCGTATTTCGTGAGACTGGTGTTCCCCTGGCCCCGAGCTTTGCAAACTGTGGCTCTTCGCGAGTATGTAAGCCAATGGCTAAAGTCTGCATGATTCGGAAGCCTGTGGAAATCGTAGCCACTTTCACAGTGAACAAAGTGAGGGGCTTCTAGCCTCCAACACGCTTTTCCACTTAGAGCTGAGTGCAGTCCCAAATCGGGAGGCTTTCCCGGCAACAGGCCTCCATGAATACTTATCGAAGATGCTTACCGAAGCTTTAAAGGTAAAGACAAAATGACCCATTTTTCTTTCTGTAACTATTTCGAGTGTCTGCTTTGTCCCACTGTCACCACCCTTCAGAAGGCCGGTTGCCCACAGGGTGGGGTCGTGGCCCCTGGAAGCTGGCTACCAAGGCACCAGTAAAGGAGCTGCCTTCCCACCTGGCCGCCCCCTCCCAGCCCTGGCTGCTTCCCAGCCCACCTCCCTGATAGCAGCCAGAAGAAGCAAAGAGCGGCCGCACTTGAGGTTCTGAGCTCCGTTCCCAGCCAAAGGCTGCCCCTGGCCCTTGACCAAGGGGCCAGACCGCGGCGTTGCTCTCGGGACTTGGACTGTCCTCTCAGTGGTTCTGTCCCAAAAATCTCCCAACCCAAAAATTTCCTGCCCATTCCCAAAACTTCAAGGTACGTTATTTTCAAACAAAGTAATACTTCCAACATTACAGCTTCTACAGGAGAATTAACAGAATCAGCACACGACAGAAAAATGGTTTCCAAATTGGTTAAAAATATCAATGTATTAGAAGCCTTTGTTTAAAAAAAAAGGAAAAAAAAAAAAGAAACCTTTGTTGTTATTCTCCTTTTTCACTGCACCAATTTTAAATCTTTCTAAGTTTTGTTTTCTTTATTTTTCCCCATTAGGTAATGTGGGAAGAACAAATAATGTACAAAGTTACCGCCAAATCCCTTCTCTACGAAAAAGAAACCAACCAACACAAGCAGTAATTATAAAACGCTCTTCATGATATGTGAGGACCTGTAACCTTACTAGCTGTACTTTTCTCGCTTTCTCTCGGGCTGAGCTTGATCAATATTTAAATAAGTACTTGGCTTTCAACTTCTCTAGGTTCAAACCTTAAGCAAACTGCGCTCGGGCAACCTTAAAAGAAGCCGGTGAAGGCCTGAGGCAGGGAACCATCCGTTGTGTAAATAGCCCTCTGCCTCTGATTGATTTCACTGCGGCAGATATAGGTCACTGGGGACATTATAACACTTAGCTGGGCTAGGACAGCATTTGTTTAGAAATCAGACAAAGGCTACATATTCTTAGTTCACAGCCAAGGAACATTCAGCCAGCAAGAAAGCAGGTGGGCGACTCCGCTGGCAAGATTCCAGCTTCCTGGTGAATATTATGCCAGCGTCTCAGCTAAGCTCTGTCAGAATAGATTCGATCTCCCGTCATCCTTAGACTTCATGCTAGACAGCCTCTTCTGTAAATCCTTCCTTCGTTGTCCTGGTTTCTGCCACCCTCTGAACCTTGACAGAGAACCATGACCTTATCTTCATGACACCTGATTAAACTGTCATAGGTTGGACTGTGGTAAGTTCTTGTCCTCTGAAGGACAACTTGCCATTTCAAGGACAAAGACTGTCCTTTACCCTTGTAATCAGCACCATGTTAGCACAGGGCACCGCTGGAGTGTTTAATCTCTGTTTTCTAACTGAACTTTCACATCACATCAGTTGTAAGGGTAGGAAAAAAATGTGTCACCATTTTCAAACTGTCTTCTGATGGATATAATCAGTCTGAATTGTACTGTCTATGTAATTCTTTCTTACCCATCAGTCCATTTCTTTTGCCAATAATTCTCAAGAAGTACATAATTATAATTCTGATGTTTGGCCTTATGAATTAAGAAATTACTAATGTTTCTTAAATGAAAGTGTAAGATTAGAAGGTGGCATATGTAGTGGAGGATGAGCAAGCCTTAGAACTAGAAATAGGTTGGCTAGGATGGCCAAATAGCTCAGTAGATTGAAGTGCCTACAAGCAGGCACAGGGGGCTGGGGTTCGATCCCCGGGCCTGCCCTGACGGCCCTGCCCCCACGGGTGCACTGAGATGGCAATTGAGACTGGACATGGTGGCGTGCACCTGTAATCCCAGCACTCAGGAGGCTGTAAACAGGAGAATCACTACAAGTCCGATCTAGTAATGAGACCCTGAACATCCTGCAGACCCTTCCCTAAAAAAATACAAAAAAAGAAAGAAAGAAAAGAAAACCAAATAGACTGGCTTTGGGAAGATCCAACTTTTCTAAGCCTTCTTCATCTGTAAAATAAACAAACCAATATTATAGATAGATAGATAGATAGATAGATAGATAGATAGATAGATAACCAATATTATAGACCATCATTGTGAAGATTAAATGACAGCGATTGCCAGATACCAAATAAGGATGCAGGAACGGGTGGCAGTCAATATTTCGGAACATGGAGCATTAATTTGAGGGATACTTCAGAGTTCTGATGTAATCGGTAGAACACGTCAGTCAGTAGTTCTAGATTGTACAGGGGGTTGTTCAACCTAGGAAGTTCAGGGGACATAGAAAGAAATGGCCATCGTGATAAAAACGAGGACACATCTCTCAGGGAAAGGCTTGTCGTTGTTCTCATCCTGGCTATGTGTTAGCACCACATGGGAAGCTTTATAAAACTGAACCCCAGGATCCCAATCAAACTAGTTATTTCAGAATATCCAAGAGGTGGGGCTCAGGTGTTTGTAAGCTCTGACAGATAGATGATAGATAGATAGATAGATAGATAGATAGATAGATAGATAGATAGATAGATAGATAATTTACAAAGTAGGTAAATAATAGATGCCTTACAATGGCCACCTACAGAATCAAATGAATCAGAAGTTTTTAAAGCATATATTTATATATGCTGTCTGTACACTAGATAGTGAAAAGGTCCCGTCAAAAGTCAGAAGCCTAGCGCTCATTACTAAGTCCAGTGCAAGTCCCTATCAAAAGCCAGAGCCTGCTCCAAAGGCCTAGAGACAAATGTCCAAAGGTGATGGTGAAGCCCCGAGTGCCTCCTAATCAGCAAAAAGGGAAGACTTCCTTCTTCTTTCTCTCCTTATCTCATCTAGACCATAAGCCTAAAGACAGTGCCACCCACGTCTCGGATGGGTTTGCCCTCTTCCATTTGCAGCTCACAGCTCAATCATCCAGACACACCAAAGCCATGTTCCACTAATCCAGTAGGCTTTTCTTAATCCATTCAAGTTGACACCACAGTTGGGAGCAGCTGGGCTAAAGAACTAAATTTCTCACATGGGAGACAGGCAAAGGCCAGGCCATTGTCACGGATGAGAATCAGCCCTCCCAGGGCTCCTGATGTTGAAGGACCAGACTGAAATCACACGTGAGCTGTGCTTTGACGTACTGTGTATATGATTTGCCTGGAGAGTTGTTACGATGCTGATTCTGATATAGTGTTAGCGAGCAACAGATATTTGCGTACAAGCTTCCAGTGCTGCCCGGGCCTCTGGTCTGTGGGTCAAACTCTCAGACCAAACTAATAGAGATTCAAAATGGACATGGGCAGAGACAGAAAAATACTCACATTTGTTAAAAAGCAGTCTGATATCTCTGAATATTTTAATCAGTTAATATTTATTGAACATGGGCCAGCAGATAGCTCAGCAAACTAAGCACCTGCTTAGGCAAGTGCAGGGACCGGGGTTCGAGCCCTGATACTGCATGCCCTGCCGGTCCTGCCACCAGGCACACCGAGCCAGCCACAGTGTCTGGGGGGTGGGGGAGATGCATGCCTGTGATCCCAGCATTGGGGAGGCTGAAAACAGGAGGATCATTATGAGTCTGAGCTGCATAGTGAGACCTTGTACCAAACATGTCAAAATACAGATACATAGTTATTAAACACGAGCTACATACAAATACAAGTTTTCCAGCTTTTGCATAAAATAGGCCATTTTGGCCAGTGACAAGTATAAAGGGTCAATTTAGCCATTAGGCAAAGATAGGAGCCCAGGGAAATGTTTTCCTTTCTTTCAAAATCAGAGGAGAAAAAAAAAAAGAACTTTTAAGTTAAGAAAACATTTTTACTATATGATGTTAATATATTTGTTTTAACATGCAGTAGTAGTGAAATATGATTGTAATGTTTTACTCATAACTTTTATACATGCAGGGAAAGGAGCCTGTGAAGGTAACAGTGTTCAGACAGTAGTCATTGTTCTCAAAGCCCACATTAGCCTCAAGTAGTTTTCAAAAACCCCAGGAAGCCAGTTACTGCACACTGATATTTACATGAATGTCAGCAAGATATTAGGAAGATCCTAAATACGCCTCTGCCGTGGAGCAGGACCTGGGAGCACTGAGTCTGACATGTCCCACCTGTGACTCAAGGAATGCTGGGATACTCCGTTGACAAGCAGTTGTTCCCCTTCTGCTGAGGATCTGCAACTCTACCTCTCTGAAGATTTACTCTGCTTCCAGAGCCAATCTTCAGAGAGTCATATGATCTACCCTTTCCTTTGTAACACTGACCATATTTTAAAGCTCAGTTCTTTTACCATTCAGACTTAGTCCACATAGAAATTTCTCAGGAGATTCTCTCTTAAATAAATAATAAAATAAATATAAATTATGAGATTTCATTTTATATTTTGTGCAGGGTCTCACTACACAGCTCGGACTCATAGTGATCCTCCTGTTTTCAGCCTCCCCAGCGCTGGGATTACAGTTGTGTGCCATCATGCCCCGACTCAGTCGCCAGCTCAGTGCAGCTGGGGTCGGGCCCAGGGCGGCATGTGGTAGCAGGGACCTAACCCCAGTTTTTGCACTTGCCTAAGCAGGTGCTTAGTCCACTGAGCTATCTCATCAGCCCTATGAGATCTTATTTTATAAGAGTGAAATCTCAATATTCAATTCTAATCAGTTCTAAAAAATTGATATATAACCATTCATGGCTAAAGAATATTGCATTCATTGTTCAGTAATACAGTAAGCCTAGCCAAAAGGACTGATGTTTTGCTATATGTTATCCTAACTATTAGCTGTTTGTGGCTTTTTAATTTTTTTTTTTTTCTGGAACTGGAAATTAAACTCAGACTCTTGTACTTGCCAGGGAAGCACTTCTTCTACTAAGCCATCTCCCCAAACCGGCTCTTTAAATATAAATTCATAAAGCTAAAGCTTCAGTTCTTGCTTATCCTAGCTCACAGTGGGTGCTCAGCAGTGTCCTGTGGGGAAGCATAGACACAGAGCACTTCCATTACTGCTGTTTCCGAGGGTTTTGAGTAGAGAGGGGACACCTGTCCCTGACACTTAGAAGGCAAGGCTGGCTTGGGAACTACCTGGAGTCTAGATTGGGCACATTTTTGTTTGTTTTGGTTTTTGGTACCAGGAATTGAACTAAGAACCTTGCATTTACCAGGCAGACACTTGTGCCCCTGACCTATATCTCCAACCCTGCGCATATTATTCTTTTCTTTTCACTTGGCAGTTGATCCATGACTACATAGACAGTTACTTTGTTCTTTTTTTAAACATTCCAAATGAAAATATCTAAGAAACCAACTTTTGTTTTATATCCCTTGCTTATCTGTTAAAAGCCAGTTAATCCTATGCTTGGTCTACTCAAAAGAATTGCAGGGGTTTTCCCCGAAGATTTTTTTTAAATTTTTCTTTATTTATTAAAGAATAGAAAATAGGGGCTGGTGAGATGGCTCAGTCGTCTAAAGCACCTACTTAGAACAAGCTTAGCAAAGCCCAGGGACAGCGGTTCAATCCCCCAGCACCACATGCCAGCCAGCCCCGCCCCCTGGTGGGCTGAGCTAGCCACACACACACACACACACACACACACACACAAATAAATAAAGAGCAAACAAAGGAAAATCTCATCATACACTTTAAAAAAAAAAAAGAATAGAAAATAGTATTAAAACAGAAAAATTACAAGTGATACAGAATTTCACTTAATAAAGTAATATGAATTTCATAGTACTTATAATGCAGTGTTGTCTTCCTACCAGTTATATGCATGCAAAATTGGAAGAAGAAAGAAATATATAAGAAATTAAGAAGAGAAAAAGGACAAACAATTGAAAAAAGGAGACAAAACATATTAAGCATTATCTGCTACTTTCCATAGACCAGCAGAAAACCACAGTACAGTTGTCCACACCATCCTGCCCTGATACATTGATAAATCTCTTTCCCTGGCTCCCTCTCCTGTCCTTCTGCTCAATTCAGGAACTCTTTCCTTTTGAGTAAGTTCATTCCCTTTCCCAGTGTCTATAGTACCCTTCAGATGCCATTTTTTCTTTCAGGTTCTCCCACTAAGGAGACAACACAATGTTTGCACATGTGGGTCTGATTTATTTCACTTAACAGTATGATCTCTAGTCACATCCATTTACCAACAAAAGTCTCAAATTTATCCTGTTTCATAGCTGAATAATATACTCCACTGTGTAAAAATACCACAGCTTCTTTTTCCATTCCTCAACTGATGGACATCCGGGTTGTTTCCAGGATTTAGCTGTGGCAAATCGTGTTGCTATAAACATGGGTGCACATATATTGCTGTGGTGTGAGGTTTTCAGTTCTTCTGGAAAAATACCCAGGAAGGTAGTAGCTGGCTTGAATGGGATCTCTAATCCCAGCTTTTTAAGGACTCGCCACACTTACTTCTATAGTGATTGTTTACCAGTCTGTACTCCCACCAACAGTGGAGAAGGATTCCTTTCTCCATAGCCTCTCCAGCATTTATTACTGCCTGACTGCTTGATATTAGTCTTTTTTTCTGGGGTGAGATGGAATCTCAGTGTTGTTTTAATTTGCATTTCTCAAATGACCAATGATGTTGAACATTTTTTCATATAATTACTTGTCATATGTATTTCTTCTTCTGACAAGTGTATATTCATCTCAGATGCCCATTTCTGGATTGGATCTTTAATATTTATTTATTTATTTTGTATTTTAGGTTAGGGTCTACAGGGTATTCAGAGTCTCACTACTCGATCAGACTCATAGTGGTCTGCCTGTTTACAGTCTCCCAAGAGCTAGGATTACAGGCATGTGCGCTACCATGCCCAGTCTCAATCGCTGTCTCAATGAGCCCTGGGAGAGGGGCAAGCACGGCAGGCCAGAGCTTTAAATTTGAGGGGCCTGAATCTTTTAAATTCTTTATATGTTCTAGATAGAAGGCCTTTGTTGGAGAGACAATCAGCTATAACTTTTCCTAAGTTTGTGGATTTTCTTTTCACTCTGTTGGAGACTTCCTTTGAAGTACAGAAACTTTCCAAAAAGATGAGATCCCAGTTGTTGATTCTTTGAAGTATGTCCCATGCAGTTTGGTTTTTGTTCATGAACTCTCTACCTATCCCTATGTCTTTAAGATTTCTACCTACCTATATTTTCTTCCAGAGGATTTAATGGTTCTGTTTAATATTTAAATCTTTGATCCATTTTGACTGTGGTTTAGTGCATGATGATAGACCTGAGTCAAACTTTAGCCTTTGGCATGTAGAAAGCCAGTTTTTCCAGCACTGTTTGTTAAAGAGGCTATCTTTCTTCCAGTGAAAATGTTTGGCTCCTTTATCAAAGATAAGGTGGCTGAGTGTGTTGGCAGTTGTGTCTGCATCTTCTTACCTGTTCCACTGATCCTCAGGTCTGTCTCTAGGCCAGTACCATACAGATTTTATCACAGTTGCCTTATAGTATAATTTCAGGTCAAGGATTGTGATACCTTCTGCCTTTCCTTTGTTTCCCAAGATTGCTTTTGATATTCTAGGTCTCTTCTGGTTCCAAATGAATTTGAGGAAAGTTTTCTCTAACTCTATGAG
>NW_004524753.1:1141208-1153105 GCF_000260255.1 Octodon degus | reverse complement strand
TGTGTGTGTGTGTGTGTGTGTGTGTGGCCAGCTCAGCCCACCGGGGGGTGGGGCGGGCTGGCATGTGGTACTGGGGGATTGAACCGCGGTTCCTGTGCTTTGCTCAGCTTAGCTTGTTCTAAGTAGGTGCTTTAGACCACTGAGCCATCTCACCAGCCCAAAGCTTTTAAATTTTAAACCAACTCAAGGCCCTCTTTTTTTTTTTTTGTAGGAAATCAACAATGGTTATTATATTGCGTATTAGTATCTCCAAAGCAGCTGTTCAGATTATCAGAGACAGGCATACAAAATTGACCAAAAAATTGAGTATTAACTATTCTTTTCAACAGACCAATAGAAATTACTAGTACAACTATCTTAGCTGCCTCATGTGTTCATGCTTTTCCCTTCCTTCCTTCCTTCCTTCTTGTCTCCCTTCCCTCATCGCAGTTGTGTTCTTTCCTTCTGAGCAGCCTTTTTACCCGTCCCAATATCTATTGTGCCCGCCTTTTTTGATCTCCAGTGTATAACTTAAAGAAGGCAGGCCGACTGGATGTTCCCCTAAAGCACGGCGAGTCTATGCATCTTCTAGCAGTCAGAAATTTTATTCCCAAGAGCACCACCAGAGTGCTCAGAAGTGGGTTTAAGAGAGAACAAGACACGATCTCATGTTTCACCAATCCTCGAACACCTGCTGAGCGCTGCCACGAACACGTTAAATCCCAGCCTCAAGCAAGTTTTCATGGTTACATAATAAAAGCCCTTAAAAACTAGAGCAGATAATTGAGATACTAACACCGTTTTAATTAGGGTGGCACAACTAGTCACTGATTATGCATGTGGGAAATAATCGGTGTGCAACTGTCACATGGGCTGTAATTATACTTAAGTCTTCTGGTGACATGACAGATGGTGAGAATGAAGCTCTAGTGTTGCGTACATGATGTCACTGACAAACTACAAAGTGCACGTATAGCTTTGGGCAGCTATTACTCATTACAGAGGATCCAGATCCTGTTTTTCTGTTTACAGAGTGCAGACAGAGGAAGAGAAAAGACAGGAAGACCTAAAAATAAAATCAATGTGAATCAGTCTTCCTCTACTCCCCCACATGAAAAAGTGTCTATAAAAATATTTTAACTAAGCTTTTAAAAATCTATTCAGATATATTTCAGGCCTCACAACATATAATCCAAGACCTAAATTTGAAATCTTGCCACAAAAGGATCTAGGAATGTTTGAGTAGAAGTTAAATATCCTGCAACTTTTGAATCCAACTCCAAAGACCTGGTCCTAGGTAGTCAATGCTAAGTGTTATGGTGTTGCTTCTGGTTTCAGTTGTAAAAAGACTATATTCTTAGCCCCTTGGTAAGGATTTCTCCTAGCACACTAAGGAGGGAGATAGCCAGGTAAGTTTACAGAGATTCTCATACTTCAACTCCACTAAAACAAAACAAAAACTAAAAAAATTATGAATCCTCCATGATATACAGAAGAAAACTGAATGACATAGAGACTTGGAAAACATGGAGAATTATAAAGTAGCATGTCTTTAACTCTTCTTGCTTTTAAAAAATAAAATGTCTTACCCTGTCGTAAACAGTTAAGTCTCTTCCATAGAAGAAAATGTTCTTAAAATTTTCTCACTTTGATATTATTTCACAATGTAAATAACTAGTTGAAAAAAAATAAAATAAAAAATAACTAGTTGTTCTTCATTTTGCAGAACATTTTCACCTGTGCAGAATAGATGACCAAGCGAAGAGTAGATAAACCCAAGACATGCACAACCTCACCTCTTCCCTCTGGACTAGGAATCCGCAAACTTTGTAAAGGCCCCGAGAGACCCAGTAGACAGTTGACTTTGCATTATCCAGCACCTGTTTATCCATGGCTTTAATCAACCTAAATCCAAAATATCCAAGAAAAAAACCCTGCATCTATACTGAACATATAAGACTTCACTGTCATGTACCTCTAGTAATGTAGAGTTATGACTATTTATGTAGTATTTGCATTGTACTAGGTATTTTAAGCACTACAGAGATGGTTTAAAATACATGGGAGGATGTGTATACCTTACATGCAAACACAACGCCACTATTTCTGGGGTTTTCTAATCAGCACATGATATTTATATGTACTTATAGGCCACTTTGTGATAATTTGGTACATGTGTGCAATACCTAATGATCAAATCAAGGCAATTAGCATTTTAATCTTCTTAAACATTTATCATTCCTTTGTGTTGGGAGTTTTCCCATCCGCTCTCCTAGTTGTTTATAGAATACGTAATAAGTTGTCACCTTTTTATCCTGTAGAGCACTAGAGCACTTCCTTTGAGGATGAAGGCTTAAAGAAAATGTATTTATACACAATGCAGATAGTTCAGCCATAAAGGTACGGAATTCTGTCACTTGGGGCAGCTTGGATGAGCCTGGAAAACATTCAGTGACAAAAAAGCTAGCCATAAAAAAAGCAAACACCATTTTGCAATCATATAGAGAACCTAAAAAAGCTGATCTCACAGGAGTTGAGAGTAGGATAACACTTACTAGAGACTTCAAGGGGAAGAATGAAGAGGGAGTTGAGGGAGACTGTATAACAAGCGCCAAATTTATGCCATTTTGTGTAAAGGACTTAAGCAGCCACAGATTTTGATATTTTGGAACAGCATCAATCCTCCTCCAATACTGTATTGGGCAACAGCTGTGGAGTTCTGTTTTAAGTTACTTTCTCAGCACTGAAACACAATACCCAACACCCACAACTCTAAGTAGGGAAGGTTTATTTGGCTCACAGTTCATAGACATTTCAGTCCACAGTGAGCTGGCTCCAAGGCAAGGCGGCATGGCAGAGAGCCTTAGCGGAAGAGAAACAGCTCATAGCTTGGCAGTCAGGAAACGGAGAGCGATCCAAGGAGGAGGGGATAAACCTCCCAGGCCACGCCCCCAGTGACCACCTCCTCCAACCAGGCTGTACCTCCCAGCATCCATTTCGCTCTAAACTCAGCAGTGGACCAATCCACTGATGAGTAGCACAACCCCATCATCCAATCACCTCCCGAAAGCTCCACCTCTGAGCATATGGGACTTTGAAGTGACATAAGAGGCTATAGAGGATCTGACACGATCACTCAACTCATTTGTACTACAAACACATTAACATGTGAACAAATGATCTTGCCTCTGTTCTAAAAAGCGTATTTACCAAAGTCAGCTGAGAAGTGGATTCAACCCTCAGGCTGTATGGGCCTTATCTCTGCCTTAGGTCACTGAATAACTTGAGGAGCTATAAAAACCTCTGCGATCTGAGTATATTCATAGTTGGACAACTAGTTATGGGGAAAACCCGGATACAAGGAGAGTTCAAAAATAAGCTGAAGCCAGGCATGGTGGCGCACTCCTGTAATCTCAGCACCCAGGAGGCTGAGGTAGAAGGATTGCCATGAATTCAAGGCTAGCCTGGGCTACATACATAGCAAGTTCAAGGCCAAAGTAAACTGCATAGTGAGACCTGGTCAGAGAGAGAGAGAGAGACAGAGAGACAGAGAGAGAAAGACAGAGAGACAGAGACAGACAGAGAGACAGAGACAGACAGAGACAGAGACAGACAAAGACAAAGAGAGACAGAGAGAGTGACAGAGCACAAGAGCTGAAAAATTTAGCTATACAAATAAAGTTAAGCTATGGAAAACAAGGAAAACAGTACAGAAAAGAAAGAAAATGTCAGAAAGTCTCAGTAATACATTCCAGAGGTATGTAAGAAAATGTATCTATAAAACAATAAGGTGCTGTCAAAAGTGAAAGATCGAAGGACAAGAAAATATCCCTGGAAATTAAAAATATGAGATAGTAGATTTTTTAAATTTGGCAGCATGCTGAAGATAAAGTTAAAGAACTATCTCAAAATGTTTTTAAAATGACACAGGCACAGGAGGGGGGGTGTAGCTTGGTGTGTGCCCGCCTAGCATGTGTGAGGCCTGAGGTTTGATCAGACAAAAGCTGGGGGAGGGGAACCCCACTGAAAAGAGTTCCAGGAAAGAAGAGAAAAGAGACTAAGAGAAACAATGAAAGACACAATTTTTTAATAGACTCAGGATGGAAGAAACCCTGAATCTTTTTCTAAGACTTGATCCACAAGATATGTGTAAGAGCAGGAAGATACATACCTATTTCTGCACCCAACGCAACAGTTTTGAAACAGCAAAGATTAAAAACGACCTAATGGTTCACAAGGTTATTCAGTTAAAGTATAGAAAATTTACACCATGTAGTTGTTTGAAAATCAGTAACATAGCTCTGGCCTTGCCAACGTGGAAAGAAGTCCAGGACAGACAAAATTAAAACCAGTAAGTTGCAGAACAGTGTGTCTACAGGAAGTGCACTTTTATGTACAAAAAAAAAGTAAAAGTAAGGGACAGAAGGTTTAGTTCGGTAGTAAAACTCATGCTTACCATGCATGAGCCTCTGTGTTTAATCCCCAACACCACAAAAATAAAAATAAGGTAAAGTGCTTATAAACGAATGCATTGTGCATCTCCAGATGCTTTGGAGCAGGTCTAAAAACTCCCAGGAACTGTGAACAGTGGTTTATTTCAGGAAAAGGGGTGAAACGGGCGGAGGGGAGTGGTTAGTGAGCAGACATTATGCTTTGCCTTTACAAGCATCTGTGATGTTGGTTTTTTTTTTTAATAGTGTGCATATGTTTATTTAAAATCAAAGGCAATAGGATTATTTACAATATTGTGGAGAGGAAAACACAGCGCTCCCTCTTTATTATAGATCTAGGGAAAAGAGAAAATTATCCAGAGTCAAGAAGGGGAAAAAAAAGAAACTCCTGATTCGAGGGTGACTATGAATCCAGATCAAGAATATATAAGTGACAAAAGTCATTGTCCTGCCCTTCGGGAGCTTATGGTAAAGTTGGAAATTCAGGCTCACATGGTGTGTGTGTGTGTGTGTGTGTGTGTGTGTGTGTGTGTGTGTGAAGCTTTGAAGACAGCACTACAATAAGAAGAATCACATTATGGGTGGGTATTTGTTGGCCATCTGCTAGTCAAGAGGCAAAGCAGCGAAGCAGAACACCCCCCCCCCCAGCCCTGGCTTTCTACTTCCTGATTGTGTTCTTTCAGCAAATGATTTTAACTCACTAGGACCTACCTTCCTTCCCTGTAAGAACAAACACCATCATAGGTATCTTACAGGCATTTTTGAGATTGTGGTAACTGGATCCTAGTGCTCAGTAGGCACTGTGGAAATGGTGGCCTTCATTGTGAAGTCATTGTCATTGTCTTTAAAGGCAGGGACATGTCTTCCAGTTCTGGGTCTAATAGGATATTGAATGTGCATTTCACTAGACTATCTTGGGGACAGCTCGAAGACAGCAGCATGCAGGCTAGTGCTGGGGAATGCATGTCACTAGCCTATCAACTAACCCCAGAATCAGATGGGAGACTGCACACACACACACACACACACACACACACACACACACCAGGGGGCAATTTTAAAGTATTACAGAATTCCCTTTGTCTGGTGTTTGAAGTTCTAGATTCTAGACTCCCGATATTTGTGGCCTCTTTCCTTTTTCATGTTTTGCAGGTCACTGCACATTTTACACTACCAAAGCTTTCTTTAGGCCAGAGTTCTGGGGAAGTTTATTTGATCGTCTGTTTGTTTCCTTTTCCTCTTTTTTTTTTTTTTTTTTCTGCTTAAACAAATATGCACCTCAGAGTCTCAACAAGTGGGGCAAATGCTATGAACACAAAAGCTGGGGTTTGTCACCCAAATCCTGTACGCCGAAGTATGTATTTCTTTGGGTTTATCTTTCCGGATATGAAGGTTTACCACAGATTTATTGCGATGATCTTTAACAGAGAATATTTTGCAAGTTAGATATCCAACTGTAGCAGTCCCAGCAGCGATGGTAACTGTTGCAATCCACTCAAAGGCCATTTGCTTATTCTTTTGGTGTAGCCATTCAAAAATCTTTAGAAACCCAAGTGCTTAATTAACAACTACCCCAGATTCCAAGCATGATAGAGAAAAGGAAGTCCCGCATAATCTGGTTAGCCTCAGCCTCAGAGAAGATTTGGTGGTCCCCAGTGTGCTCACACAATAGAAATGGAAGTTACATCTACAGCGCTGTCCCTCCCAAGGCAAGCGTACAGGATGCGGAGCATAAACGGCCTCATGCAGACAGCAGGAGTCAAGGTACGGAAAGTGCCCCAAAAGCAGCAATTCTGGGATGTTACCTAGAGTGCTGATTTCAGAGGGTTTCCCGGCAAACACCTAGATAAGGCAGTCCCTTTTGGTATAGAATGTGGAGATGCATTCATTCAGGCCTGGCCAGTCCCCTGTCCCCTGTCCCCTCCTCCAAAGAGCTCATCTGATCTAGACTTCCATTCACCATCTTCCACCTGTGGAAGCACAAAGGCTGATGCAATTTTCCTCAGCCCCTCTCTTGCTTCTGCTATGTCAAAATACTCAGCACAGGGCCCCATGCCCCAAGCTCTGTTATGCATAGTGGTTCTAATGCTCTTATCATTTGCCTTCGCTTAGTTCTTAACTACTACACATAGGAAGATCAAATTGTGAAAATAAAAAGCTTCTTCCACATACTCAGGAACACTACACAGTATGGTGTTGTACCTAGCATGCATCTCAGCTGCATGACTTCCTGCATCCATTTGTCACCCAAGGTAGACAGAGACGGTGGTGTTCTGCCACCAGCGCGTCAGGGCGTATCACCCCAAAGCCTTTCCCATCACACCTGTCTGAACCTCCCCCCAAGGCACTAGTTCAGCCTTCTGGGGTGTGTCCTGGAATCTGTTACCAAGGAGTTACATTAGGCCCAGTCCTGTAAGGAGTCACACCGTGAATCACACCCTCAAAGCAACTAACACTTATGACACGCCACAATCAGCAGGCACTGTTCTAAGGCCTTTAGTCACTCAATCCTCACCATCACAACACTAGGAGATGCTGATGGTTGTCTCCTTTTCATCAAGGAAGCAACTACCAGCTAGCAGAGCCCAGATTCAGGTCCAGTCCATACTTAACCAATACCCATGTGGCTTCATCCAGTAAGTTTCAGAAAATCTCACAAGTTGCATGTTGTTTATGACGAAGCCAACCCAAGCCATTGGGCTAAACACGAGGGTCCTGATCGCCCTGCTTTCACCACCAGCTGCAGCTCTCCCACCTCCTTGGTCTGCTCAGCGATGTACATTCTGCAAACAATATTGCCGATACTAGTGATGCTCTATTCACCCCCAGGCCTTAGCTCAAACTCTTTCGCCAAAGAACTCCCCAATACTCCCACCATCAGAGTCAATCTGGTTTAGGTGCCCTTATGGACATTTCCTACTCTGTTCATTATTTGATCAACAGACTTAATCGATATCTTTGTTCCTTCCTCAGTGCTGGGACAAACTCCCTTGATGTCCATACATTAAGGGAGGAGAGGTTTATTTTTGTAGAGATTTCAGTTCATAGTCAGCTGGCTCCAAGCCAGGGTGGCATAGCAGGTAGGGGTAATGGAAGAGAAAAAACAGTCCCTGGCATGGCAGACAGGAGGTGGCAAAACTTCCTTCTTTCCCTTTTCATTCCATCAAAACGACAGGTCTCTTGGTGCCATCCACACCTAAGGTGGGTCTTCTTCTTCAGTAAATCCATCACCCACACCTAGAACTACACTACACCAACCAGTGGGTCAGTCTAGCTTCACACTCCAGTCACACCTGGAAGCCTCATCGATGAGAGCACAAAGCTTTGGAAGGACATTCCAACAGGCTGTGCCTTCCTCTGTCTCCCACAGATAATGTTTTTTTCCATGAGGAGTATGGTCATCTCGTGTTCTCTGATGCCCACTACAAGATCTTGCAGAGGGAACATACACCTAGTTGTTTCTCTAACTGTTGAATAAGCAATGTTGGCTCCAGAGATATATCAATCCCTTGTCCTGCAGGAAGGCTTTATTAAGTAGCTCTAGGGTTGGAGATAAGAAGGAAATCTTCTAAAAGATCGCTATTTAAAGCTTAATCTCTACAAGCCACAGACTCTTATTCTTTGGCTTCTTTGCTGTCTTGTCCTCCACCCCACTGCCCAAGTATATTTGGACTTCTTCCTTCTAGCTGAGGAATCAGGGACTCAACAGTTTTACTTAACATGGAAAAGAGACTCTCCCAGTCAGACTCCAGTTTACTTAACAGAAAAGTCTTTTTATGCATACTTAAAGTTTTCTGTGGGCTGGCCAGATAGCTCAGCAGACTAAAGCACCTGCTTAGGCAGGTGCAGGGACAGGGGTTTGATCCCTGGTGTGCTGTGCCAGCCCCACCCCAAAGGCGCAGTGAGATGGCAAATGAGACTGGGCGTGGTGGTGCACACCTGTAATCCCAGCACTTGGGAGGCTGAAAACAGGAGAATCACTACGTGTCTAATCTGTGTAGTGAGACCCTGTAGACCCTGTGTTAAATACATTTAAAAAAAAAAAAGTTCTCTATCACCAATCTGGACTTAGAGGAGAGACTTACTATGATAATAAACTGGGGACCCTTGAAGCTCTGGGTGAAAGCTCCTAAAACAGCCAGGTGACATCAAATCCTTCATCGCTGTCTTCAACATAAACACCACAGATGTAAAGGTTCTTGTATTTGTCTTTTATAATTCAAGGTCCTTAGAATTAGTTGCATTTTGTGACAGACAAACAGATACAAAGAGGGGGGGTGAACAAGAACTGCCATGGAATCATAACAGGAGGTCGAGGCCAGGGATTTAGCTCAGCAGCAGAGTGCCTTCCTGGCAAGGGTGAGGTCCTGAGTTCGATTCCTGTTGGTACCAAAAAAGCCAAAACATAACAGGAAGTTGAGGGGACCAAAGAGCCAATAAGAAGGAACATACTTTGGCATCTGTGCCATAGTTTCTCTAAAAGATTTTATATTTCGCCTTATAGACAAATAATCCTTTGTACACAATTTCTATTACCAATTTTATAAGTAATTTCTACTCATCCCCAGAACACTCCTGACACATCCCAAGGTTACCTCATGCATTACAGCCAAATCTCGCTCAGCATCCCTCGCACACCTTCACTGCATTCAGGTAGTTCAGTGTTCATTTGTTTCTGCAGAGTTTTTGGAACTCTGAAAGTACTGCAAAGATGACTCCGATAACATATACTGGATAAACTCTTCCAACTATTCCTTAGTATAAGACATCACATTGCTTTTGCAGATACCATAAACTGCAGCAAGAAACCCCATTCAGAGAGTTTAAGAAAGAATGCAACGTTTACCATACTGCAGTTTGACTATTTTGTTATTATTTTTTAAAGAAAACATGAAATAGTAATAAAAATTAGAAATGATATAGAATTTCACTAAACAAAATAATATGGATTCGGCAATATTTGTTGCATTGCATAGTGTTGTCTTCAGATTAGTTGTTCAGATTGCCAGATATATGTGTGCCAAATGCAGTTTAACTTTAACTTTTTATTTATTTATCTTTTTTTAGATAGGGTCTCGCTATGTAGTTCAGGTGGGCCTTGAACTCACTGTGTAGCTTATGCGGCCTCCTGCTGCCTCAGGGATCCTCCTGCCTCAGCTTCCCAAGTGCTAGGATTACAGACGGACACCACCACGCCTAGAAGTCTGACTTTAACTTTTGTTTCTTGTTTTTTCTTTTTTCGTGGCACTGGGGATCAAACTCAGGACCTTGCGCTTGCCAGGCAGGTGCTTAAGCCACTGAGCTACCTCCCAGCTGACTTTAACTTTTTTTTTTTTCCCCCCGAAACCGGGGATTGAACTCAAGCCCTTGCACTTGCCAGGGAAGCGCTTATTCCACTGAGCCATCTCCCCGGCCCCTTGACTTTAACCTTTGATGCTGACTGCCTGACAAATTGCACAAACCATAAAAGTAAACATCACACAAGACGAAAGCCCCAAGTGCTAACATGTCATTAACTGTATCAGACACATATTTACTTTTCTACTGGCATCAAAATATATTTGTTTCTCCTGAGTTAAGCATACCGCATGGCTCAGTGCTGGTCCAAATCCATACACTTGCCCACAGAAAAAGGAAATTTGGCACATTCTTTCCGTTTTTAGGCATAATTTTCCCTCCAACTGAAGTTATGAACCCAAATGAAACTTCATTCTCTTCACCTCCATAAATAGTGCCAAGCCCAGCTATGAGTAAGTAAAACAGAATGAGGTTTGTCTGCTGAATTCCATTAAAGCTTTAGAGGTTTGGCAAGGAGCGGGCACAGTCATAAACCCATTTGAAAAATCTTAGGAAAGCTCAGATCTTCACCTAAAATAATGTACACTCACAATACCCACTGTGTCCTTACTCTTCCAGGCCCTTGACCAAGCCAACGCTAACTGCCAGATTTCTTAATACTCATAGCATAGATAGGTCGAGCAACCCCTTAGTTCTCACGATGAGTGGCATAAGTTGTCTTCTTTATCAAACGGGTGTCCCACAACCTAAAATTAAGAAACAATAAAGGTATGTCATAGAGGCAGTAATAAATCATTGTTTCTAGAAAGGAGCTTGGCAGAACCTTCCCTGGCTGACTCAGCAGGCTAGCCCACTTCCTGTCAGACCGCGGAGGCGTGCATCACGTGACACCTTGAACCAGGCGTCTTGTAAGGCCTTGCTTAGCTTAACTGGAGCCATTAGTTAACACCTGTGTTTTGATTGCAGTATGCACTTTTTTTTCTTTTCTTTCTTTTCTTTTTTTTTTTTTCATATTTTAGGAAAAGGTCTACAAAGTGTTCAGGGTCTCACTACTTGATCCGACTTGCAATGATCCTTCTGTTTACAGCCTCCCAAGGGCTGGGATTACAGGCGCGCACCACCACGCCCAGTCTCAGTTACCCTCTCAGGGAGCCCTGGGAGCGGGCCGGCAGGGCAGGCCCGGGGATCCAACCCTGGGCCCCTGCGCCTGCTTGTAAGCACTTTAATCCGCTGAGCTATTTGGCCGGTCCTGAGTATGCACTTTAAGTGACGCTTTGTAATGTATTTCCGTCTGTCTTCCCCCTTTGGAACAAACTCCTTACATTTGGAAATTTCTACCTTTGGCTCTATTTCCTAAGTAACAGCTAGACTCCCTTGTAATGCCAAAGAGAGGAAAGGAAGGAAATCAAAAAACTTTGGGTAATGATTTTTTGCAAGGGCAATGGAGCCAGTAGCTTGGGGAACTCCCGAGCTATCAGAAGTGGCTTTGCCAGAAGACCCTGGTGCCTGGAGGCCTACGGCACAGGCCTCCACTGCTGGCAGCTTGCGGTCTTGTGGACCAGTCTAGTGGTGAATCGTGACATTGCCCTCCGAGCCTGATTCTGTGGCGCCTCTGAGGACTGCTTGAATCTCAGCGCCCGGTGATCGAACACCTTGCCCTGCTTGCAGGCGCTTTAATCCGCTGAGCTATTTGGCCAAGATTCAAGAGCTAATGATTCAAGTGCTTGAATCTTTAAAATGTTCTCTTCTCCGTGGCTAACTCAGGAGAGCACCTGTAGCGATCTTGTGCCTGCACCACAGGACTCCGGTTCCTAGGATCCTCCAGCAATTTACTTAGGGAGTAATATCAATAAGACCTTTATTTATTTACTCATTTATTTTAAAGATAGGATTTCATCATGTAGTTCAGGCAGGCTTTGAATTCACTATGTAGCCCAGCCTGGCCTCGAACTCATAGCAATCCTGCTGTTTCAGCCCTCCTAGTACTGGGATTACAGGCCTATGCCACCACACCTGGCAAGAATACTGATAATAATATATTGCCAGGCGCTGTTGCAGAGGCTGGAAGTTCAGAAATAATGAAGATTCCTGTCCTTATGGAACTCACATTCTAGTGAGAAAGGGCAGATATTACAAAATAAAGAGTATGGGATGGCAGAAGAGTAAGGA
>NW_004524753.1:1136665-1138708 GCF_000260255.1 Octodon degus | reverse complement strand
AAAAAAAAAAAAAAACCTAAAAATTTTAAGGTATTAGCCTTCAGGTAACATTTTGATTCTTATGTGTGAAAATTACTCAGATTCTAGAATCAATTAAAGCAAAAATGACTAATTTGAATACATAAAAGTAAAACTCTGTATGGTAGAAACACTATAGACAAAGTCAGGACATTAGAAGAAAATATTTTCACCTGGAGAAAAAAATGGTCCTCATGCATAAAGAATGTTTAATGACCAAGAAACAAAATAAAAAGCTGAGAGAAAAATAGAGAAAACGTTGACTAGGCAACTTACAAAAGGAGATATGAGGGGGCTGGGGAAATGGCTCAGTGGAATAGGGGGCCTGAGTTGAATCCCTGGTTCTGCCAAAAAAAAAAAAAAAAAGAAAATGTCCCATAAGCTTTATTTATTTATTTATTTATTTAAACTTCCTGCAAAGCTTTCTCTAGAGGGGCTCAGTCCTTCCCGGCAGCAGCCTGCCTTCCTCATGGCGGCCAGCACGTTGCTCAGCTCTTCACGCTTCCTCTTGGCGCAGATGTGCGTCCCCACCCTTTTCTTGATGAACCTGAGGGTACGTTTGTCCTTGGAGACCTCCAGCAGCTCCATGGCACACCACTCAGAGAGGGTGAAGCCACACACCTCCCCGATCATGTCCCGCACGAACTTGATGTGTTTGGTGAGGCGTCCGCGGCGGCGGCTGTGCCTCGGTTTGCTCACATTCTCAGTCACCTTGTGGCCCTTGTTGAGGTCCTCGGCCATGGGATAGCGGAGGGCCGTGGCTACTCTTTTTCAATAATTGCTGTGGCAGAAGAATATATTTATATAGTACTTAGAAAAATTCGAATTACAGCAATACAGAGATAACATTTCTCACCTCTCAGACAGAAATTTAAAAGCGTGACAAGTTAATTGTGTTGGCAAAACCTTCAGGAAATTTTCATGCATTTCTGGTACAAATCTCATGGGAGGAAAATTTGACAATTCTTTACAAAATTAAGTATACTCAGCCTTACTTTCAGAAATTTAACTTGAAGTTACACCACTAAAAGTAGATGCAGGGGCCAGGGAAATGGCTCAGTAGAATAAGTGCTTGCCTGGCAAGCGCAAGGGCCTGAGTTCAATCCCCAGTTTAAAAAAAAAAAAAAGTAGATGCAGGGCCAGGGAGATAGCAGGGCCCAGGAGATAGCTCAGTGGAATAAGTACTTGCCCGGCAAGCGCAGGGTGCTGAGTTCAATCCTTGGTACTGCAAAATAAATAAATAAATAAATGTAGATGTACAGCCTTTTTTATAATCACAAGACACTGGAAACAATGACCATGCACTTAAAATCGGAATCCATTATGGCGCACCCATACCTTGAAGAGCCAAACAACCAGGAAAGGGGTGCACCTTATCACTCTGAAGGAATTTGGAATGTTTCCCAGCATGCCCTGTTCAATGGGAAAACACAAGTACAAACAAGTTTCTTGACTGTGTCACCTTTTGTGTAGAAAATACAAGGACACAAGAAAATATACACGTCTCTGCTTGTTTGCGAGAAAGAGAAACAGAAATGAAACTAGAAACTAACGAGACTGTTTAGCCTGTAATCCCAGCACGAGGGAGGCAGACATCAGCGGGGTCACTACGAGTCGGAGCTGCGTAGTGAGACCCTGCACAAAAAAAGACCAAAAAACTTAGCTATCAAAGATGAGTAGGAAAGAGCAGGAGCTTGGGTGGGGAGAGAGGGAGGGAGGTTGGACGGAGAGGCGTGTGCTTTGGCTGAGAAAATCACAGTGATGTTTCACACATGCGAAAGTGTACTAATTAAGCTGGAGAGTTAGCGTAGCAGTTTACGCAACAGGCTCTACAGCGTGATCTCACAGTTTCGAACCCCAAAGTGTACTAATTAGTTAATTATTTAAATTAAATTCAGACACCTTATGGAGGGAACCCAAAGTGGGCTACAAATAGTAACAGATGAAATTAATGGCACTATAAATCAGCAGTATAACTACTCTGCAGGGGTTGTAGAACTGCAGACTGGTATTAATAAAAAAAAA
>NW_004524753.1:1130771-1136365 GCF_000260255.1 Octodon degus | reverse complement strand
GTCCCAGAAAATGAAGAGTGGTAAGTATCGCATGTTGCTGGGGATGAGGGGATATGACAACGAAATGCAATGTAGGATGCTGCATTGGATCCTAATGCCAACAAGGCCAGGGCAGGGGCTGTGTGGCAGCATTAATTTCCTGGTTTTGAACATTATTCTACGATTATGTAAGTTGTTCACATCAAGACGCCTTGGCTAAAGCCTCGCTATTCTTAGAATATTTCTGTAAATCCAAATGATTACAAAATAAAGATAAAATAAAACTCTAAGTTCTAAAACCATCTGTTCTGGAAGATTCCATTCTTGTCTAGTTTTCAAAAGAGCAAAGACTCCTCTTGCTGTTTGGTCTGGAGACAGCAAGCCACCTCGCTCTGGCATCTACTCCAGTCTAACACCGGCCCTCTCAGGATTCGATACACGAACAGCAAACCTTTAGCTTGCTTTGTGCCACATTCCGTGTGTGTGGCTGACACCTCTCCAGTCATCTTGCGTCTAACTCCTCCAGCCTATTCAGTGCATGTCAGCTGCTGGTTATTGATCACTGTTCAAACACTGGCGTGGCCAAAGCCGGGACACCTATGCTTTATTTCTTGCACTGTTAAAGAAATCCAAAGATGAACTACTCCATGTTACACTGAACTGTTGATAGAAACATTTCTGTTTGACCTGAACATTAAATTGACATTCCTCCGTCAAGAGACCTCTATGTCCTGTTTTCTAAAACAGCTTTTAATTGATCACATGCACTGTTTAGAGCAAGAACAGAGATTGCCAGAACAACCACTACCTGAGGTTTCTTTTTAAGAATTTGACGATTCATCTTTTGATGACCTAGAAATCATCCCATCATTGTGACTTAAAGAAAAAAGTCTGCACCAAAGGACAAAGGATCTTTACCAAAAATCCACTGATTTGGTTGATAGTGGTCACTTTTTTTTTCAAAATAAGGAAGACCACAGTGCAAAACTTCATCAGGAGCAGGTGATCTAAATCCAAATCAGAGCTTCCTTGCTAACCGCAGTTTCTTCACTTGCAATCCCCATTGTCCGTGCCTTCGTTGGAAGCATTACACTGTGAAATTTTATAAGGCAGTGAAGGCTTTATAAGGCTTTATAAAGCTCCGAGGAGCTTTCATTGTATCTCAGCTCTAAGCCTTTTTTTTTTCCTCCCTCTAAGGTTATTTTGATACCATGATAGAATCACATTCTTGGGGGAGCATACTGACTTATTTAGAGATAGTAAGCCTTCTATTAGAATCCATATTGAACTAGAAGAAAGGATAGAAAATAACTGTATTTAGTACAGGGAGTCTCACTACATCGGACTCGTAGTGATCCTCCTGTTTTCAGCCTCCCAAGTGCTGAGATTACAAGCGTGTACCACCACATCCAGTCTCAATCACCATCTCAGCGCACCCCAGGGGTGGGGCTAGTACAGCACGCCAGGGACCAAACCCCAGTCCTGCGCCTGCCTCAGTAGGCACTTTAGTCTGCTGAGCTATCTGGCTGGCCCTATTTGTGCCTCTTGATGGCCGCTTTTTTTCTATTAGACCTGCCAGGATGTTGGTACCAGACAACCTCAGAACTGTCTGTTCTTTCCCTGAAAGTAAAATGACCAGTAAGAAATATATTAGGGAGAAACTATCCTCCTGGCCAAAACAAGCTTATACCACGCACTTGGAGAGATTGCTTCACAACATGATGAAGTAATGATCAAAAGCTCACCGAAGTCTCTACCTCCTAGCTTGTTCAGTGAGCTCAGTATTGTCCGGACACCAAAAGCCAACAAAGACATCTTAAGAAAATCATTTTGTTCAATCTCCTTGTTAACACAGATGCAAAAATCCTCAGCTAAATGTAGCAAAACAGGGGTGGGGAGAAAGTTCAGTAGAATAAGAACTTGCCTGGCAAGTGCAAGGTCCTGAGTTCAATTCTCCAGTATCACAAAAAAATAAAAATGAAATAAAATAAATGTAGTAAAAACAAATCCAGAAATATATATATAAAAAAAATTATACCCACAATCAAGAGAAACTTATTCCAGGATACAAGGCTGTCCATCATAAGCTGATTCAATGACAAAAATGTACTGTGCTATTACTGGAATAAGGGACACATAGCACATTATCATCTCTACAGAAGCAGAGAAAGTATTTGACAGAATCCAGCATGTTTTCATTATAAAACTAAGAGCAGAAGGAAACCTCCTCAGCATGACAGTTAGCATCTGTGAGAAACCCAAAATTACCTTTTTTTTTTTTTTTTTTGCAGTACCCAGAATTGAACTCAAGACCTGTGCTTGGCAGGCAGGTGCCTACACTGCTGAGCTACATCTCCTGCCCTGTTATCAAGAATGAGACAAGGGGGTCTACTCCGGAAGAGTCTATTTATCATTGTGCTCATGGTTCTAGCCAGAGCAATTTATAGGCCAGAAAAGAAAAGTTTAAAAAATACCTGAAAGGAAGAAGAAAAAAAAATTATTTTTCCAAATGACATTCCTTCGTATAGAGGAAATCTTAAGTAATCTACTTAAAAACGATTAGCGTTAATTAGTAAATTTAACAAGATTACAGGTTACAGGATCAAAGCGAGACAGTTATATTTCCCCACACTAGCAACCTTGCATTCTTGTGATAAATCCCATTTGGTTATGATGTATAATCCTTTCCTGATAAGATCAGGAACAATGCACAAAGGCCCACTCTCACCACTATTATTTAATATCCTACTGGAAGTCCTAGATAATTCAATAAGGAAGAGAAAGGAAACAAAATGCATAAAGATAGAGAAGGAAGAAAAATGTTTCTGTTATCAAATGACTCAAATGTCTATGTAGAAAATTCAAAACAACTAATAAAACCACCCAAAACTCCTGGTACTAATAAACAATCCTAGTTACTATCACTTATTATAAGTTTATACAGTCAAAATATTAAATGTCAAAATGTTAATACAGAAGAGCCCAAGATTTTTTAATATAACATCAATAAGCAATTGGAATTTCAAATAAAGAATACAGTTCTCTTCCTGTGAGTGGCCTGAGGTGACCTATGAAAATGGTTCGCTATTCTCTGGACCCAGAAAACCCCACGAAATCATGCAAATCAAGAGGCTCAAGCCTTTGCATTCACTTTAAGAACACGTGTGAAACTGCTCAGGCCAGCAAGGGTATGCATATCTGAAAGGCTACCAAGTATCTGAAGAATGTCACATCAAAGAGGCAACGTGTGCCATTCCGGCATTACAATGGTGGAGTTGGTAGGTGTGCCCAGGCCAAACAGTGGGGCTGGACACAGGGTGGGTGGCCCAAAAAGAGTGCTGAATTTTTGCTGCACATGCTTAAAAATGCAGGGAGTAATGCTGAGCTTAAGGGTTTAGATGTAGATTCTCTGGTTATTGAACATATCCAGGTGAACAAAGCACCCAGTTTGCGCCGTCAAACTAATAGAGCTCACGGCCAGATTAACCCATCCCTGAGTTCCCCCTGCCACACTGAAATGATCCTTACTGAAAAGGAACAAAATGTTCCTAAGCCAGAGGAGGAGGTTGCACAGAAGAAAAAGATATCCCAGAAGAAACTGAAGAAACAAAAACTTAAGGCATGGGAATAAATTAGGCATAAAATAAATGCAAATAAAATTAATGTTGTTTGCTATTAAAAAATAAAATAAAAAATACATTACCATTTACATTAGCCCCCAAATACTTACATATAAATCTACCAACTTTGTATAAGATTAATATAAAAAAAACTATAAAACTTTGACGAAAGAAATCTAAGGTAATCTAAATAAATGGAGAGTCCATGCATGTGCAAAGACCCAATATTGTCAAGATGTCAGTTTTTCCAACTTTACCTATAGATTTAGTGCAGCTCCAATTAAAATTCAACTTTATAGATATTGACAAACTTACTCTAAGCTGTTGTGCCCAAACAAAAGGCCCAGAATATCCAATATTATATTGGAGAAAAAAAAAAAAAAAAAAAAAAAGCCAGGGACCATTGGCACCCAACCTCAAAACTTACTATACTTAACAGGGTAGAGTCCAAAAATAGATCCACACAAATATATAGTCACTGAAGCTTTTATAAAAGAGCAAGGTAGTTCAGTGGAGAACAGTCTATCCAACAAATGGTGCTGGACTGGACATTCATATGAAAAAAAATAAATCTAAACATAAACCCTATACCATTCACAGAATTTAATTCAAAATGAATCAGAAATGTACATGTAAAATGTAAAACTAAGGCCTGGAGAGACAGCTTGCAAGTTGAAGCACCTACCTGGTGAGCACAAGGATGTGGGTTCGATCCCTAGTACTTCATCATGTGGGGCAGGCCCTGGAATCCCAGATGTGCCATGCCAGTCACCAAAACCAGGCGTGGTGGCACACATCTGTAATCCCAGCACTGGGGAGGGCTGAGACAGGAGGATCACTGTACAGCTGAGGAAGAAAAATTGATAAGTTGGCCTTCATTAAAATTGAAATCTCCCAGGCCTGCTGTGCTGGCCCTGCCCCCAGGGCACGCTGAGAACATAATTGAGGCTGGGCTTGGTGGTGGCAATCCCAGCTCTTGGGAGGCCATAAACAGGTGGATCACTATGAGTCTGATCTAGTAGTGAGACCCTGAACACCCTGTAGATTCTTCCATAAAATACAAAAACAAAACAAGACAAAAAAACAACAACAACAAAAACTGGAAACTTCTTAGTAAAAGATACTGTTAAAGATACTGACAAAGGATCTACGAAGTGCAGTACAGGGTTTCGGGATAAGTCCTGAGGGGACTTAACTGACCATGTCAAATACAAAAGTTATATTTCTTGATATATAGGCCTTGCTTTATCTTGGTCTTAACCATCCAGCAGAAAAGTGTAGGAACAAGGTATGAAAAGTGAAGCCATGTTAATATGCTGAGCTGTGGAAGGCTCAAGTCATCAGATTCGGACATTGCCAGTCCTGTGGATAACCCACTACTATTGTGGACTACTGGACTATATTGGAATATTTTGCTGAATTCATGCACCTACAATATTTAGATGGCAATGGAATACCCATCTCTGGCAAAACTAAACAAAAAAAGGAGATATAAATGAAGGACAATTTTGTATCTATTTATACAAAATAGGATAGATATATAGCCACTTTTTCTTAATTCAATAAGAAGAAAGATTTGTACTAATAGTGTTTGGACAGGATATCATCTTGGCATCCTGTGCTATGAATGACTACTACAAAGACAACAATATGCAATGTATTAATTGTGGTTTAAAAAAAATCAAGAAATGAGAAAAAAATAATTTTTTTTTTTTTTGGTGGAATTGGAGATTGAACTCAGTCCCTTGCACTTGCCAGACAAGTGCTTATTCTACTGAGCCATCTCCCCAGCCCCTAAAATATAAATCTGAAAAAAATCTTTCCAAAACACACATCTAATGAAATAGTATTTAAGATACACAGATAGCTATTAAAATCGGACTCTTAAGAAACAAGAGCTCTTGGGGCCGGAGAGATAGCTCAGTATAATAAGCGCTTCCCTGGCAAGCACAAGGGCCTGAGTTCAATACCCGGTTCTGCAAAAAATAAAATAAA
>NW_004524753.1:1119885-1130071 GCF_000260255.1 Octodon degus | reverse complement strand
TGGGAGTGGGGGTGGGGGTGCAACCCAGGACCTTGCACTTGCCAGGCGGGCGCTTAGACGCTGAGCTATCTTCCCAGCCCCAGGTAGATTTTTCTATAATCACAAATATTTGAAAATACAGTAAAGCAGATAGGATACTCCCTGCTGCCGTATGTATTCTCCGAGCAACCGTACAAGTGTTTGCAGCACTTGCCAGATGTGGAAGCAGACACGCTACAACCGCGGGACTTCCCCACGACGCTATAGTCCAAAGCCTATGTGATGGAAGAGCTTGCTCCTACCTAGAGCTTTGGATAGATTTACTTTCATAGTTCTTGTTCTCCTTTACTAATAACTACAGATTTTTAAATCTACTTCGTCAACATAGCCATAAATTAATAGCTTCCCTCTCCCTCCCCCAGCGAACGTTTGTCACTCTGTGGGAACAGCAATTTAATTCAAAGAACTTCAGGAAATGGCAGCTTCTCCTTGTTCTCAGAATAATACTGCCCCCTAATGGTGAGCTACGGCGGCTGTTGTCACGCAGGGTTTCAAAGGCCTTTGATCAGTAGGGTGTTCCCAGAAACTTCTTTTCTGTTCAGGTTGTGTCTTGTGACAACATGAAAATCTATCAATTTTTATCCTGCAGGTGGCAATGAAAGTACTTTTTTCGTGCAAACCGGAAGAAAGCCTGGATCCAATGAAGAAGGCAGTAGTTTATTCATTTCGACATCTTGATTTCTTTTTTTTTTCGCAGAACCAGGGATTGAACTCAGGACCTTGAGCTTGCCAGGCAAGCGCTTATCCTACTGAGCTATCTCCTCAGGCCCTCATTTTGACATCTTTTACTAAGCACTGACACATAGTTGCATATAAAGTCAAGATTACTACCGTACAGGACACATTACATGTTTATGGATCGAACATGTGAGTCCTTATTCATACGCTGAGCTGTAAAAGGCTCCAGTCAATAACTTCCGACATTGCCAGTCCTGCGGATAACCCACTACTATTATGGTCTACGGGACTATATTGGATTATTTTGCTGAATTCACACACCTACAACATTTGAATGGCAATGGAATACCCATCTCTGACAAAACTAAACAAAAAAGGGGATATAAATGAAGGACCATTTTGTAGCGAAAAAATATATATACCTGTATATACAAGTTGGGATATACAGCTACTTTCTCTTAGTTCAATGAGAAGAAAGATTTGTACTAATAGTGTTTATTTTATTTTATTTTTTTTAAACTTTTTTTTTGTGTGGCGGAAATGGGGATTGAACTCAGGCCCTTGTGCTTGCCAGGGAAGTGCATATTCCACTGAGCCATCTCCCTGGCCCCTCTAATAGTGTTTAGACAGGATATCATGTCTGCATCTTGAGCTATGAATAACTACTATGAAGACAATAATATGCAATTATTAATTATTGTAACTGTCCTACTAACCTGTTTTGAAACTGTCTCATTGCTATTTTTCTCAATAGAATTAATTAGAAAAAAAGAGCATGTGAGTCCTGTACTAGCTGAGAATATAAATGGATACTTCTGCAATTTAAATCCAGAGCTTAGGGCCGGCCAGATAGCTCAGCGGACTAAAGAGCCTGCTTAGGCAGAGCACAGTAGCCAGGGTTTGATCCCCTGCATGCTGTGCCAGCCCTGCCCCCTGCGCACACTGAGACAGCCATTGAGACTCGGAGTGGTGGCACACCCAAGTAATCCCAGCACTTGGAGGCTGATAACAGGAGGATCACTACAGGCCCGATCTGCATAGTGAGACCCTGTACATACCGTAGACCCTGACCTAAATACATTAAAAAAAAAAAAAAAAAATCCAGATCTGCCACTACCCAAAAAGTAACCTTGAGTAAACACCTAACTAAAAATAGAATAATACCAGCACCTGCCACAATATCAAACATTGTATGAGCTGTGATGCACTGTGCTTGCATAATGGTGGAGCAGGCCCGCACAGTGCGGAGCATTTCCTTAGAGGAAGCTGAGCCTCGGGAACAAGGAGTTGCCCAAGCATACCTTTGGAATGAGATTTTGACTTACCCTCCAAGATCAGAGTAATCTGTGTTGAGTTATCCTTTTGGTGCACTGTTCAAAATGCACCTGAGCGTAGGTAAAACCATTCTCAGCCTAAGCAGTGCCTTTAGCTACGAAAGACTGGAAGCAACCTGAATTGCGCCAATTAGGGACTGGTTAGACTGATTATGGATGGCCGTCTACACAGTGAAATATAGGAAGCCAGTGGAAAAAAGGATGAAGCCCAGTTACATGTACTAAAGTGGAGTGATCTCTAGCGCACTGTAAGACGAAAACTTGAAAGGCAGAACCGTAAGTGTAGCACATTCCCATGTGTTCAGAAGTGAGCTTGTGCATGTACCTGCACTTGATGGTATGCGCACCATCTGGGGAGGAAGGCGCTTCCGCGTGCTCCTTCCCCTCTGTTCATTCCTCCTTTCGGGTGCCTCCAGGAGTGCTGAGCTAGAAATGCCCATGTTTCCCAGATGCTTTTGCAGATAATTCTCCGGATGCAAAATTGAGTTCCTCCAATAACATGTACTTTTGGAAGGCAGGAAGGGGCGCCCAGCTCCCTCTGGTAATTTTCAACAAGCGAGTCAGCAGATGGGAATTGGGAGGTGACTGACTTAGCACTGCAGGGCCCACTCCTGGCTCCGGGTGGCGGCAGCAGGAGCTCTTTGCTCTGTAGAGCTGTGCTCTGTTTACCATCCAAGGTCTCATAAGGACCTTGCTCCCTGTAGTGAGTCCATCTGCCTTAGCTTCCAAGAATGATTAGCTCCCATACTGAACCTTGGCTGTTGTAGACACATAAGCTGCTTGTAGTCCTGTGATGGTTAGTCGTGGTCAACTTGACAGGGCTCAAGGGTGCCCAGAGAGCTGGGGAAACACTGTTGTGGGTGAATCTGAGTGGTCCCTGCAGAGATTAGCAACTGAGTTAATAGGCCTAGTGTGGAAAACTTGCCCTCACCTAGATGGGTGGCACCATCCAACTCTGCTGAGAACCTGGGTAGAAATCAACAACAGGAAGGATGAATTCACTCTCTTTTCTTGTTGTTTTTTTTTTTTTTTTTTCCGGAACCGGGAATTGAACTCAGGCCCTTGCGCTTGCCAAGGAAGCGCTTATTCCACTGAGCCATCTCCCTGGCATCACTCTCTTTTCTTGAGCTGACATCTACTTCTATTCTTGGACATAGTGGCTTTTGGTTCTCAGAATTTCGGGTTCTGGGACTGTTACGGTTTGTATCTAGGTATCCCCCATGGCCTCATGCACTCATAGGGATTGCTTCTAGAGTTTGGGATTATGGGTGTGAGTGATATACCCACCCTGGGTCAGATAATCTGCATTACAATGTAAGGAGGGGAGAGAGGCTAGCTAGCAGCCAGGGGTCCTCCTTTTGCTCTTCGCTGTTTTCTGCCACAATGAAAGGCTGCCCCTGCCATGAGCCACTCTGTCCTGAAGCCAGCTGAGTATGGACTGAAACCCCTACTGTGAGCTAAATAAACCTTTCCACCCTTAAGTTTGGGTGTCGGGTATTCTGTCTCAGCAATGAGAGAAAAGTAACTGAGACATGGGACTTAGACTACAGCCTCTTCCACTCACAATTTCCTTGCCTTCACAATTAGACCTAGACCTGGTGAGACAGCACCCTCGCAGTTAAAGCCTAGCCCAGGTAATTCAGCGCAACAGTCCCTAAATTCACTCCTCAGTGTTAAGAGACTAAATCACATCATCAGATATTCTGGTTCTCCCTGCTGCAGACAGAAGAACATGGGATTATTTGGTCTTCCTAATCTTGCAAAATGTATATTTTATAAGTTGTTTCTCTTCAGAACCATGATATATAGAACTAACCTTGGAAGAAGGTTGGCTGAGAGCTGTTAAAGAATGGAGGTCTTCTTAGCATACACCCTACCCCTTTGTACAATCAGGACATTTTTGTTATGTATACATTTTACAAGAGCCAGATCTATGTGTACTGCATGGAAGTACCAGCTATGGCATGTAATTAAAATTTTAAAGCAATGTGAACAATATTACATATAATATGTTTCAACTACATTGGACAAAATCTTTATATAGATTAAATGTTTACAAGTATATAAATGCATACACATATAAGTTTTGAATTTTCCAGAGAGAGAAGCAGGGTGGCTGGGAGAAGAAATGAAAACAACCATCACCGCCCCCTTTCTACTTTAGAGCTTTATGCCCAGTACATGTTGCTATTCAAAAGTATCTTGCTAATTAAGATTAAAAAAATCTCATGAATCTTAAGAGTAGTTTGCTTTTCCCAAGGTGCAGGCGCTTTACTGTGGTCAGCAGAAGCAAGGACTAAGGCAAAGCTGGGGACTTGGGCAGGCATACAGACCTGGGAAGAGTTTGGCATCCTGAGGTCTGGAAACTTCGAAAAGCTCAATAAGCCCTCCAGCCTCACTTGATTATAGTAACTTGACTCTGAAAATAATTTAAAGAACAAAATAAAAGATAGAGGACAGAAAACAGGAAGATAGGCTGTGGCTGTTGAAAGGAAATTTGGGGATGGAGAAGACAGGAGAAAGGGGAGCAGAAGGACAAGGAAAAAGGACCAAGATTTGATGTGAATTTGTAGTAATTATCTGTGAACATATTTCTTATGCATCACAAATATATACTGATAATAAAGGAAAGAAAGAAAACCAAGTGAGATAAATTGGACACAGGAAGCTAAACATTATGTGATTTGTCTCATTTGAAAGATAAAAATGGAAATAATTCAGAAATCAAAATAAAAGAGATGGGAGGCGGACTCTGAGGAGATGGGAGAGGGGTCTGTGGGTGGAGGGAGAGGAGGGTTGGGCACGGGGAGTGAACATGATTGAATTTGGTATATACGTGTTCCAGCCCCCAGGATGAATACCATTACTGTACCACAAATGTAATCTAATAAAAAATAAAGCATTATCACTAGTGGTGAAGGTCACATAGCTGAGTCTCCCACTAGCCTTGCTGTTGCTAACACTTCTGACAGGTGAGTTATTACTTTTCAAGGACTTGAAGGTCACTTTTGTTGGCGCCACCAACTTTTCACATAGGCCTGCACAGGTGTACGATGGGTGACCTTTCGGTTTGAGGGGTCTGAAAACTCCTCTCTCTGCCCTGTTTTGCACAAGTCCTGTCAGTGATTTGCGTAGTGCAAGGCAGGCAAAATGGGTCTGGTTTGGTAAATACTTGCTTCCTGCCATCCCTGAAGCTCCTGGGAATGATTCCTCCATGGTCTCAACTGTCCTGGTCCCTAACCCTTCCAAAATTTAAGATCCCTCTTGGGGAAGACTTGGTTTTTATTCTACTCTTCTTTCTACTGGTTCTGCTGGCCAAAACAAAGGTGATGACCAAAGTGGGTTCACATCCAGGGCTAGGCTTTTCACTATCCATTGTTATTTCAAAAGCAGAAACTGTCTCCCCTACCTCCAAAATCCTCCCTTATCCCTCATGTCGAAGATGGCAACTAGTCACAAAACCTAAACTTCAAATGTACTCACTGCAGCACAGATGTGCAAAACTAAAAGGAAATCTGAAGTGTTCCCCTTTGGATTAGTGAAGGGAGCAGGAGGGTCCCATCAGCCTTAGGTGTCCTTCCCAAGAAGCCAATGGCAGCCACAGAGGGCAAGGGAGTATCACCAAGGAGATTCAGCAAAATGGAGCAAGTCAGCCAGGACCCGAGTTTGGCTGGAACTCACCCTGCTGTCTGGGTGTGTCACGCTGCGAGGATCTCCGCGTACACGCGCAGCTGCTCACACTGTCCTTAAGGAGGCTGGCTCAGCTTCTCTAGTTAAGGGAGGTGGTGGGAAGATCTTCTAAGGATGGTTATGGCTGTCTCGGCATGAGAAGCCTCAAGAGAGCTCATCCACCCATGTCATCACTGTCCCACACTTGGCAGGCAGAGCTGGTGGTCGAGGCATGCTTGCTAAATGAATAAACACAATGCCAGAGCGTTGTGTGAGCTTAACGGCACCTGATCATTCCCAAGACTCTGCCAAGTGGTGGTGCAGGGCCTCGAACCTGGCCAGGGGAGTTGTAGGGCACCGAGCAGCTGTCCCTCCTAGGGGATTCCGTCCATTCCTGTGGTTTCACGAGGAGCTGGGGAAATGCCAGTGGACCAGGGCAAGGCAGCAGGGCTAGGAGGATCAAGCCATGGGAGGAACTTACAAGCAAGCACTGAGGAAGAAAACCTTGTGTCAGGCCTGGGATGCTCAGAGCCAAGGGACATAAGCAAGAGACAGAGGAGCCACAGCCAGTGTGATGGCTCACTCGACTGCAGTAAGAGACACCGAGACTGCTGGTGAAGCATTATTCCTGAGTATGCCTGGGAGGGTGCTTCTGGAGGACACGGACATTTCAGTCCCTGAGCCAAAGAAGACATCCTCAGCAGTGCTGGCAGGCAGCAAGGGCCCACACAGGAGAAGAGAATATTAGAAAAGTGCATTTCCTCCCCTCCTCTTCAGGAGTCTGAGACACTCTTCTCTTCCACCTCCCCTACTTGCCCTTCCTCTCTCCCTCCTTTTCTTCCCTCTCTATCCTCTTCCCTCTGCCCTTCTCCTCCTGGGCTTCAGAACTCGGGTCTCCAGCCTTCAGACTCCAGGACTTACACCAATGGCTATCAGGTTCTTAGGTGCTGTGTCTCAGACAGAGCTGTGCTGTTGGGTTTCCTGTTCCTGAGTCCCCTGGTCTTGATCTGATCCCCACCACCAGCTTCCTTGGATCTCCAGCTTCAAAGCACCCTACTGTTGGGACTTCCTGGTCTCCATAATTATATGAGCCAATTCCCTTAATTCTCAGACAGACAGACAGACAGACAGAGAATACAGATGAGATACAGAGAGCCTATGGGTTCTGTTTGTCTGTAGAACTCTTAATACACCAAGGCAGGACCAAGGCCAGTGACCAAGGCCAGTAACCAGGTGGGTTGGCAGATTTAAGTGGCTGCCAAGTGAATGCTTCAGACCAAATCAAAAAAGTGGACTTAGGCCCCAACAGGAAGAGAACAACAGGACTCAAAGGTCTTGGGTTTTCTAACAGAAACTTCTACGATGATGGAAATGATCTTTATCTAGGCTGTCTAAAATGGTAACCACTAAGCACAGATGGGGGTTGAGCACTCATAATGTGGTGGGTGTGACTAAGGAACTGAAGTGTTAGGCTTAATTTTAACTTAAATAGCCACCAGGGGCTGTTGTACTGGACAGCATAGCTTAGGGTTTGAAAAACATGAGGTCAGAGTAAGGAGGGAATCTCAAAACACCTCACTCAGATAACTCAGAACATTAACCTTATTGCCACACCAAGTAACCTAAAAATACATAGGTGATGTAACCCAGCAGGAATCCCTGGGCCCAGGCTCTAATAGGTCAGAATAGAGTACCTGGATGTTTGAGAACCATACGCATGGAAATTGAGGGAAATGAACAGAAGTAAACGCAGAGAAGGAAGAAATGGCCATAGAAAAAAGAAGAAAGGCCCTGAATCAGCATCAAAGACTTCAAACAATAAATTTCCAGCCGAGGAAACCACTGTCAGTATCCCAGAAGCCACCTGGGCCAACATGAAGGACAGGAGGGTTAGTTGTTTCATCTACGTCATGACACTCTATTCAAGAGTGACGGTGTCGGCCAGGGAGATGGCTCAGTGGAATAAGCGCTTCCCTAGCAAGTGCAAGGGCCTGAGTTCAATCCCCGGTTCCACCAAAAAAAACAAAAAAATGAGTGACGGTGTCAATGAGATGACCATGCCGGCCATGACGGGGTAGGTGGAAGAAAGACTGCCAAGCTAGAGGAAACTTGAAAGGACACTACCATAGTCTGGACACCAGAGTGGCAATAGGATTGGGGAAATGAAGGCACCAATGGAGCACAGTTGGAGCCATGTTGGAGACTAGATATGGGGAGGGAGGGAGGGAGATAAAGGGTGAGGTAGTCTCACCTACTGGTAACAGTCCAGGGACACAGAGCCCAGTGGTTTCAGGAGCTGGAGAATAGAAGGGGTGTGAAGAGAGTGTTTGTAGTCCAGGACCCTGCACAGACTGCTGAGTCTGGGTCCTGGTTTTGTTCCTTATGAACTGGATGCCTTTGAGTAAATTTGGGTGAACTTAACCTGTCCTACCTTTTCACCACAAAGCACTGCCCCTCTCTTATCCTCAACACATGTGCAACAGTTTTGACAAACGATACCGAGTTCTACAGAATCTAAAAGTCTCTCGCCCCCTCTCCCTCCTATGCAGCACGTGCCTTAGAAAATGGTCAGAGCCACTGTCATACTGTCCTCTAGCCCTCCTTATGCCAGAAGACACAAGCCCTGGGTTATACCTCACCCCCTATGCTGTCTGTCTTTTCAGGATAGATTTCAGGATATAGTGTTCAGGCTTTTCATGGGTGACTACAAAAATCACTGAGGAAGAAACAAAGGTGGTGTTTGGATTCATGCAAAGGAGTGATTATAGTGGTGGACTGTGGAGTCTGTTGGCTAATCATGGAATTGAGGTCCGAGGGAGTTGATGGTAATGACAACTGGGCCCGTGAATTGTGAAGTCAGTGTAAGTTTGAGGAGTTACAATCTGCACGCTAGAGGTAGAGAGCCAGAGACATGGAAGGTGACAGAAGTCACCTCTATCCTGAAATCCTCTGCTTCTGTGGAGTCTCAGGCTTAGCCACCCATAATGTCCCACATAGCCTCAGTGTCTTTAACATTCTCAAATCCCTACCTAAAACTTGCTTCTCTGCTGAGGATGCTGCTTGCTCTACAGTTCTAGTGCTAATGCTGTCCCCACACCCTTTGTGCAACAGCCCTAACAGGAACAGTGCGTGCTCCTTGCTGCTATTTGCAAACCATTCTCCCTCCCTTCTGAGAAAGCCTCACTGCTGACTCTCACGTCATCTGGCTGTATACCTCAGACTACCGGGAAGGACGCTCTCACTTGCCATCATCTCATAAGCATCCTAGCTCCTGTCCTGGCTGCCGGGTACCACCTCAGACACTCCGCCGCCATCATATTCAGCGATATCATCAACACCTTCCATGTCTCTAGCTCACTACCTCTAACATGCAGATTGCAATTCCTCAACCCTACACTGACTTCACAATTCACTGGCCCAGCGGTTATTACCAATGACTCCCTCGGCGCTCATTTCCATAATTAGCCAGCAGACTCCACGGTCCCCCAATATAAGCACTCCTTTGCACGAATCCAAACACCCTCTTTGTCCCTTTCTCAGTGATTTTTGCATTTGCCCATGAAAAGCCTCAACACCATATTCAATTGTCTCAGCCTGCTTCCCACCTGCATCCTCAGAGCTGAACAGAGAAAGGCAGAAGAAATCATGCTGAACGGCCCACGTGCCACTAACCAACATGGGCCCTCGCTGTTGCTGGCAAAATTGCTTCCCTTCTAGGCCCATTAACTTGCCCCATCATCAGCTGCAAACAGAAACATGCTAGGAACATTTACAGATGTTAACCCAATCTTCACAACCACACTAAAAGAGGTACGAAATGGTAAAATAACTTCCCCAAATCACACAGCTAGTAAATGGTCAAGCCAGGATTCAAATCCAGGCAAGTGGCTCCAATGAGCCCTTGACCTTTGTATGACTATTTCCTATCTTCTGTCCTCTTCTCCAATTTCCAAACCTCCACCTCTTCTTTCACCCTTATTTTAGTTATCCTTTTCCCTCCCTTTTCCAATAAACTTAGTAAAGAACTTCCACACCCCCCAACCTAACTGCCATTGTGCCTGCATATTCTGCCTTCCCTCTGAACCATGTGCAACTACTCACTCTCCTATTTAAGCCAATTTTCCCACTCTGGCCCTTGGTCCTACCCCCTCTGCTAAGGACAGTGTTCCAGGAACTGACCCTGCTGTCCTAAGTCATCAGTTTTTCCCTCTGCAGGATTATCCCTAGTGGCACAGTCTGTTTCCAAATTAAATCCCAAATAAAATATGAATCTTAAAAAAGAATAAACTAAGCAGCTACTCTCTTAAAAAACATATCTTCTGTTCTACTTGAAACTACAAACCGATGACGAAAGCCTATCAAGAATTGCCCGAGGGGCCAGGGAGATGGCTCAGCAGAATAAGCACTTGCCTGGCAAGCACAAGGACCTGAGTTCAATCCCTGGTTCTCAAAAAAAAAAAAAAAAA
>NW_004524753.1:1118088-1119785 GCF_000260255.1 Octodon degus | reverse complement strand
AATTTAGGGGCCGGGGAGATAGCTCAGTAGAATAAGTGCTTGCCTGGCAAGCCCAAGGGCCTGAGTTCAATCCTTGGTTCCACCAAAAAAAAAAAAAAAAAAGAATGGCCTGAAGGGCAGGGGAGAGTAGGAGTACCAAGAGGCAGGAGGAACCTGAACTAGTATCAAGACACGCTGCATGGGTACATATGTCAAACCTCAAATGGGTCACCTTCCAGTGTTCTTTCGCATTCCAGTCATACCTTTTTAAAGCCAACTCACCTCCCTCTGCCAGTCATCCAACTTTTCTGTTTCGTTACAGAACCCCTCCCTAATGTCTATGTACGATCTTTCCAGTTTCCTCCCGGTTCTCCGACTTCCTTTGACTCTCGCTGCTCCTCATTCCCTTGCTCCAGGTGCGCTGCACCGGCCACCACGCCAGCTGGCACTGCACTCAGCCGAGGAGGAAGTGCCTTGGTTCCTGAAGCATTCTGCCCATCTGGCTGAGGTCTTCCCACCCCACCCCATTCTTCTGTAAACACTCCAACACACCTACCACCCTTTTTTTTGTACCAAGGATTGAACTCTGGACCTTGCACTTGCCACGAAGGCACTAACGCCGCTGAGCTATATCCCCAGTTCACCTACCACCCTTAACCTCTTTCCCAACCTCCACCCTGGCCCCCACCACTTGATTTACATAACTTAGCATCATCTGACCTATTACATACTTTGTTTACTGAAGAACATCTGCTTACTAGAATATTATTACATTAGAGTATTAGTTCCAAGAAAGTAGGGCTTACTGTTTTGTTCACTGATATTACCTCAGTTCTTGCGTCTCCATAAACACCAGGATTGTTTTTCTGCCATTTGGTTGTTAAGTAGGAGAAACTCATTGACATGCACTTAAGCAAAAACATTTATTAGAAGATTCCAAAGAACTTCATAGACCCCCGAAGGGCAGCGAGGACAGGCAGGATTAGGAAACAGGCATCAGAGTCATCAGAAACTACAACGCTTGCGGCCCCCTTTAGTGTGATCGCTGAGGCAGGAGATCTTTGCATTTCCTCTGTATGGAGCATTCATTCTTCTCCCTAATCTTCCCCAAAGAAGAACTTTATTAAAAATCCCAATTACAAGTCCCTGAGAAAACCTGAGTCAGGAGTATCGCCCTCAGCCTGGTTTAGTTAACTATGGCAAAGGGCATGGGCACACAGCCAACTACTTACCCACAAGGGTCTCCTAGGGTTCAAGACACTATTTGGATCATAGATAAGTTCTATTTGTAGCTCACTCTTAAAATTAGGCATTTTAAAACTTTCCTAAAGTTTTTAAGTATAACTTAGAAATATTCCATTTAGAAAATAACTACATTTTAATAATCACTTCCAAGGATGCCTTTAATTAATGTTCGGTGGAATTCAACACAAATGTTGAACAAACTAAATTTCTTCTAACAGTCTCATTTACAATTCAAATTCCTTTAAAAATATAATAGCATTTACATTTACAAAACCTGATTCTTTCCAACAGCACTTCTAATGTGTGACCTAGTAAGCCAAACGTTCCCAGGTGCTTAACTTTCACCAACATAATAAATTAAAAGTATAATGACTTCTAAGTTCTCTAAAACATTTTCCATTTGTTTAATAACATTTTAAAATACTTCCAACTGAAAATCACAAGTCTAAAATTTTATTAGGTATTTCAAATTA
>NW_004524753.1:1111190-1117988 GCF_000260255.1 Octodon degus | reverse complement strand
ATATATAATCAATTAAGGTACTTCAAATAACCAAT
Source organism: Octodon degus (assembly GCF_000260255.1). Taxonomy (NCBI): domain Eukaryota; kingdom Metazoa; phylum Chordata; class Mammalia; order Rodentia; family Octodontidae; genus Octodon; species Octodon degus. Next base: position 1,117,953 of record NW_004524753.1, on the reverse strand, counting down.
ACTAGACTCAAGGAGTATAAAGACTACTCTGAACACAAAGATACTGATTATAGGAACTGTCTCCTAAACTTAAAAAAAAAAAAAATTGTAATCACTACCTATTTCATTTAAGAACTGCAGAACCTTAAGAGATTTAGTTAAAAGAAATGAGTAGTTTAGGCCCTAGGAGGCAGGACCAATGCTGGAAGGAGAACTCCAGCTCGGGGGTTCCAGTGAGAACTTAACTGCTTTAATTTCTTCTAGGTTAACAATTATTCCAACCCTAGACGACTATGGTAAGAATGGAGTGAAATACAACGAACCCTTGAGTTAATGTGCTCAGTGCCTTCTGGAGGGCTGGCTGTAATTCAGGCTACCTATCTTCCTGCTGTGTACCGGCGGATCTCAGTGTCCTTAGAGACACCGGCCCAGGATTTCCCAGCTAAGCCCATACAGGAAAGGATGCTGTAATGTTCCTTCCAGGACACCTTAAGGCTTAAAGCTGTATCGGAGACCATCTGGAAGCACAGGGGGCCAGCATTCGGGTCACACCTCAAAACCCTGGTCTTAAGTTAAAACTAAATTCCTGTCATAATCCAAGCTGTTCCTAGTTCAGGTCGGTCATAATTCAAGGGCCTACTGTAATGTAGGAGAAACTCTGACATTACACAACTGACAGCAGCTACAGTTTTAGCTAAAGTTTCAATTTCTCATTTTTACTAGTATACAAAGTATAAGCATACTTACAAAGTCAATTCCTTTAAAAAAGTTCTTAAATGAACAACTGTAAAATAAATTATCTCTTCCCAACCCCAAAATACAGCTTCTAACGTGACTCATCTCATTACTGAGGAAAGCAACTCCTGGTTTCTGCAAGCTGCTCTGCTGCATGATTGCTTTTATCGCATCATAGAGGAAAACTATCCCCTACGCATGACCACATGGCCTTACCAGAACATGTAATTCACTTCCTTCTGCCTCACGAAAATCTGAATTTATAAAACTGAAATTAGGTGAGATTTCCATTATTAAGTTCTTCCTCTAAGGGTCGATCTGTACACATTATTACAGTACTACACACACTGCTAAGTGAGATGGGGGTAAAAGAGCAACCATGGCATCAGTGTGCGAGGGGCCAGCAGCCACTGACAGTCCATCAGGAACTGATACATCTCAGAAAGCACAGATGAAAATAAGAACCTTTATCAAAACTATGATTCACACTGAACTTTCCAAAACACAACTTTCTCTTGTGGTTCTGCACAAGAGAATTACTAAGAACTGAAGAGAAAAAAAAAAAAAAAAAATCTACATATGGATCAGAGAAAGTGGTTTTTCAGATTAGGTAGCTATGAGCTCCAAATATATGTGCACTAGACTGAAAAAAGGTATGTACTAGAGAAATGGCAAGTCTTTATCAGTTGTAACCTGGGAAAAACTTAGTAAAAAGGGTGCATACAGAAAGCAAGGGAACAGAATGATCCAATTAGGTCTATCTGTAGACCATGCCCTGATAAGGAGAGGTCAAGACAAAGGAAAAGGAAGGAAAACCTGGAATGGAGCGCACGCCTCACAGGCGCCCAATCTGCCTTACATCCCAATACCTGGCCAGCACCAGGGACATAGAGCGGAGCAGCTGAGGAGCCACACGTGGAACGCAGGCCCCACCAGCTGAAGCAGGGCACAGGGTCCACCTGTGCAACGCCAGCAGGAAGGGTGACCAGCGAACAGGAGCTTGGGAACCCCAACAGTGCCTGAAAGTCTTCTTGTTGTCATGTTTTTGCTGTTTTCTATGCTAGAAATAGCAAAACCAAAACCCCAACAGGCGCTGCTCTGGCGGGGGGCCCAGGTGGAGCCCTCTCCAGAGGCCTCCTACCTAAACCCCCGCCCAAACGCTACCCAGCTGCTGATACAGAGCCATGCTGGGCTAGGACCAACGTCAATTCATCCGAGGCAGGCAGACACTGGCACCATGATAAGGACGTTTCTCAGCTGAGGGCCGCACATGATGCCTCACTTACATGGAAAGCCATGTGCTAAACCAGGTACTCATTGTTCATAGTCATCCCAATCTCTCCTATAAAACCGCTTCTGTGACAGCATTTAAAATGTATCCAAGAGAGTTTCTTTCCAATAATTAATTGTCAAGTCTATTCTAAACTAGAAAGTTTTGTCTTATTGAGCAGGTACTATGATGATTCTATCTTCTTCTCTAGAAATTCAGCAGGTCTCTGTTCCACAACAGAAGTGCTTTCTTTCCGTGTCATGGTAGCAAAAAGCATGTCCATCATCCCCAAGGTTTCCAGGAGTTCTCTCTGATAATCAATCTCTTTTTCTACAAGTCCCTGAAGGACTAAAAACTTTTTATCCACTACAGGTGACTGACCAATCACAGGGAGATAAATATCTAAAAAGAGAAAATATGAGAGCTAGACATGTATGCAGTAAGTGAAAAACAATAGCCAGAAAAGTACACAAATGTTAAATACAGCTAGTAATTGGTTTTGAAACTGTCTCATTGCTATTTTTTTCTCAATAAAATTATTAAAAATAAAAAATGTTAAATATAGACATTCAACATCTATATTTATTTAATGATTAATAGAAAACATAACAAGTCTCCCAAATACATGCATTTCAAAAAGAATAATACAGAAACTAAAAGACAGAAGATCTTATATTAATTTTTCCATTAAAAAAACTATTGGTTATTATAGATATTAATGGGAATTTCAAAAAAATTTTTATAATGCTAGAGAGCAGGGAAGATAGCTCAGCAGCATTAGTGCCCTCCTGGCAAGTACAATGTCCCAAGTTTGAGCCCCAATACTGAAAAAAAAAAAAAAATAATAATAATAATAATAATGCTAGTCTTTTAAGTTAGGCCACTGTAACCATTTTACTCTTCAATTTTTTATTATTCTTCTTCTTAATGCATTAGGTACAGGGTCTCACTACACAGATCAGACTCTCAGTGATCCTCCTGTTTTCAGCCTCCCAGCACTGGGATTACAGCCGTGCGCCACCACGCCCACACTCGGTGCCGGCTCAGCACACCTGGGTGCAGGGCTGGCACAGCATGTGGTGGTAGGGATCGAACCGTGTTTCCCGAGCTTGCACAAGCAGGCATTCAGTCTGCTGAGCTATCCCACCTGCCCTTACTTCCCTTTAAATTGTACTGATTTACTGTTTTCTTCATGAAAATCTTCACTGCAGAATTAAAAGAAAAGACACTTTAATACTTAATTTCCAATTCCGTTTTATTATTTGCTACCTCTACTTCTGTGACACGGGGGGACTGAACCTGAGGTCCACACATGCCAGGCAGATGCCCTGCTGCTGAGCCACACCCCTCAGCCTGTCACCTCTACTTTCACAAGCATGTTAGCTTTTCAAGTTGTAACAGTTACTTACCAATAATTATTTCAGCAGCATTAATCAAAACAGGTGCAAATCTTGGCTGAGACAGATTCCTACAAAAGTAAAAATTTGGAAATTTGTAAACTCACCAGTTCTTGACAAAAATCAAACTAAAAAAATGTCTACCATTGGGTGATCACAAACTTGAGATGCAAAGTATAGCTTTCACAAACATAAAACATACCTTATCAAAAAATTAAGAACACGGCTAATTTCCTTCTCATCCCGGCCTGCAAGGGCATTAGCAAGGACGCCTCTTCGATTCAGCTCCTTTATGATGGAAACTGTAACTTCCGGTGTCTTTATTATACAACTAGGCTAGAAAAATTTTCCAGGTCAAGGGCCGGGGAGATGGCACAGTAGAAAAGTTTTCCAGGTCAACATAAGCAGAGAACAGCATAAGGGAAAGCGTCACTGCCTCTCACGACATCGCCACAGTTCCAAGTCATGGAAATGTGTGAGCCAAGCACTAACCCATTTCTTTCAGAATGGCTTTCCACTCACCTCGAGGACTCTATCGAGGGCCTTAGAGACCCTAAAATTTTTCAGATCCCTGTCATACAATTCTAGGTGTTTCTTTGTTGGCTTGTTGATCAAAATGTCATCCTGTATTGAGAAGTAAATTTACAGAAGAGGCAAATCAGTATTTACAAAGTTCCATTCAAAAAAAATTTTCTCATAATGAAGTGATATTTTAAAAATCTCAGGGTGCCCCTGAACTACATCACAATGTTCATATGCCCAAAATCCAGATTAACTGAAAATGGAATAGTTTGCCACATTAATGTTCTTTCAGACTCTTATGATTTTTGATTTATATACAACTGTGTGAAAGCTGAGCAAAACTTACTTATTTCAACTTTTTCCATAGCATGCAGTGTAATTTAATAGAAAAAGAAATAAAACTAGAATTAGAAACACTGAGATCTAGTCTTAAAGTCTGAGGCTATCCCAAATGAAATCTTAAAGCATCCAAAATTTCTTCCTATCTCAATCTTCTCAAGCACCAAATGGAGACTGTACTGGCAGTGTTGTTTAGAAGATTAAATCAGAAACTGTGTCAAAGACTGTTTTGAATGTGGTAAAGCACTGTACTTTTATGCTATAATTCAGGGTAATAAAGTAGCCCTTATTCCCCATTATTCTTCAATAATGGCCTCACTCTAGCAACCTGAAGGCAATTTTGATGTACCAAAAAGAGAAATAAAAGTTAAATATGTGAACTGTACTTCTCAGTAATGTGCAAAGACGACTGCCTACTCTAAGAAATGTCACCTTTCAAAAATATATGAGCGGGGCCAGGGAGATAGCTCAGTGGAATAAGCGCTTCCCTGGCAAGCGCAAGGGCCTGAGTTCAATCCCTGGTTCCGCAAAAAAAAAAACAAACAAACAAACAAACAATACACACCCGTTGCTTCAAGTAATTTTTTCCTTTAATAAAGGTTCGGTAAGCAGGCCTCCTTCTCCTCGGAAGAGAATCCTTCTTTGCTTCAGATTTCCGATGTTTGACACTCAGAATTCCATTGGTCATTCCAACCACTATTGTCTCGTCTTCATGCTAACAATTTAAAAAAAAATAGGTCTTTTCCTAACCAACAGCTCATAATATCTTTACTTCAAAATGACATTTATGCCCTATCCACACAATCACCAACAGTTCCATTCAAATACACTTGCTTAACAATGACCTACGCAAAATTATTTTTGACTCTGCATAGACCAGCAGTCATTCTTTTCCTCTAGGATACCATTATGCTAGAAGTTATTATACTCGTAAAGTACCACTGGCAAAATCTATGTAATGATATACAGTTAAAGATTTCTTCTTCTTTTTTTAAGACTTCTTGAGAATGTTGCAGAATAATTTTTCTCAATTCTCTTATTAAAAAAGAGCTATACAGTAATCTTGTTCCCCAAAAATGTTTTTTGATTAGTTTTCTCTCCCAATTCAAATTTCTACCTAACATATCCAAATATCCACCTGCACAAGTGGCTCCCTGTGAAACATGCTAGCACAGACCCTAAAAGGTCACCCTATGAGGGAGCTATTCCGGGTCTCTCCTGCCTCTCTCCACCTGTGTGTGCACACACGCGTGCTTGCGCGTTCAGAGCCAGCCTGCCCTTCCTAAGGAGCGTAACACCTTCGAGTTAAATGCATTTAACACTCCAGCAACTGTCCTAATTCAAACAGCTAATTTAAATCCAAAGATAAACTCTAGAATTCCACTTTACTTTCACTTAAGAGAAAAGAGACAAGGTTAGTGACACTTTAACAAGGACTGAAAGTACTTACCGCAAGTGCAAGACTCAAAATTGAAGCTGTGTAATCAAAACTGTGGACTACTTTGTAGGAAGTCGTGCTATACACTTTCACCTTCCTAACAAAAGAGAAAATGTGTCAGAACTCATTTGCAGATCATAGTTTCTTAACATAAAAGTAAGGAAAAACAGAAATGCAATATTATGAAGTACTTCATCACTGAACCCCTTAAAAACTGCACTACATGCAAGGGTCTGAGTTCAATCCCCAGTTCCGCCAAAAAACCAAACCAAACCAAAACAAAACTGTATTACAGAACTAATCAAATTTTAATAAAGTCTTTGACTAGCTTCTTAAAACAAAGCCAAAGGGCAAACCAGGACGCACTGGCTTCTGAAGATAAAACCCGGGAGGAAGACCAGCATCGGTGAGTGCACGCTGCGAGTCGCGAGGGCCCGGGCTCAAGCCCAGCGCTGGCCCAGCGAGGGCGGCACTGTGCGGGGTTTTCCTGGCACTGCGACCTCCTTGGTCCCCACCCCAACACAACAGTAGCGTCAACCCTGAACCTGTCACAGCCAGAAACGTCTACAGATATTCTAAAGGTTCCCTGGGGATAAAAATTACTCCAGGTTGAAAAGTACTATAGAGAGCCAATTTATACTTTATTTTTGAAGATTTAGGCTGAAGTGCGAAGTTGCACAGAAATACTATGTCAAGAAATTATAGGAGAGCGCAGGCCCGGAGCATGAGTGAGACGACCCGGGGCCTGGCGGGATCCGGAACAGACCCAGAGCACAGGCCCAGCGAGTGAGTGAGACGACCTGGCCTGAGGGATCCTGAACAGACCCAGAGTGCAGGCCCGGCGGGTGAGTGAGACGACCCGGCCCGCTAGATCCTCATTTGACCCAGGCTGCAGGCCCAGCAGGGAACCCTTTAGCAGAAACTCCCTGCAAAGAGGCTAGAGGCAAGACCCACCCAGCTGATTCAGGAGCAGAACATCTTGCCAGAGAGACACAAAGGGTTCAAGTCTAACGGCTGCAGCAGAAAGAAGTGGAGCACAGCAGCCAGATCCAAGCAACACCCACCTGGTGTAATCTGAACTTC
>NW_004524753.1:1089238-1107808 GCF_000260255.1 Octodon degus | reverse complement strand
CACAGGGACCGCGGTTCAATCCCCCAGCACCACATGCCAGCCAGCCCAGCCCCCAGGTGGGCTGAGCTGGCCACACACACACACACACACACACACACAAATAAATAAAATTAAAAAAAAAATAAAAATAAAAATAAATAAAATAGTAACATCTGGACCTTACTAATGTATGGAAATGATCACATGAAAGTTTTAAATTTTAGAGAATATAACCTAGAATATATAAGTATAGATTTTTTTGAGTATCCTCAAAATTTTCAAAACATCAGAATATTTAATCACCAACACTGTTACAACTTATTTTCTCAGGCAGTCAACACTAAACACTGATGATGAACACAGAAAGTTAAAATGCCCACCTACCTATCCAGCGAGCCAGAAAGTAGCCTCTGTCCAGAGCTGCTCAGACATAAACATGTCACAGTTTTGTGATGATTTTTCAAAGACACTAGCAACTGTCCTCCTTTCAACATGTCCCATACTTTAACATAACGACCTCCTATAAAAAGAAATAGCAGTAGTTTGATATTCCACCCAGATATTCAAAATTTTAAAGACCTAAGCAGTATTCTTCACTGACATTCACAGATCAAAGGCACAGAGAGGGACTCCAGAGCCGGACTGACTGGTCTGAATCCTGGCCCTGCCACTGAGCCCAGACAGTACTGTAACAGTGCTGACTTCACAGAACTGCTCAGGTGATTAAATAGTATTTTACTCTAAGTGCAAATAACTGCCTAGCAAAAATAAAAAGTATACCTGGAAAACATTTTAAGAAAATTCTAATAAAATCACTGCTTAAAAGAAATTCTTCTTTTTTTTTTGCTGGCTTAGCCCGTCCGGGGGTGGTGGTGCTGGCGTGGTATGTGGTGCCAGGGATTGAACTGCGGTCCCCTGTGCCTACCCTAGTTTTGCCTAAGCGGGCACTTTAGACTGCGGAGCTATCGTGCCAATTTTTTTTTTGGCTGAACTGGGGATTGAACTCAGGCCCTCGGTTGCCATTGCTGCCATTACTCCTCCCTTGGCTCTTCTTGCTCTTTGCTGCCCCCGTGAACTGATGCTCTCTGCCTCGTGCCACTCTGCCATGCAGCCAGCTGCGTATGGACTGAAAGCTCCAGTAACTGGGCCCAGAACCTGCTGCTCAGCCACCTGTTCATGTTTATTAATGTGAGAACCATGTTCCTGCCAACAGCAGATTTCTCTTTTTGGTGGTTGTGTTACACTGAAGACACAGGATGGCCGGCTTCAGAAAGAGTGGAGCACTGGGCAGGAAGAGCCCAAGGCATTGTCTGTACAGCTTCTTTTGCCAAAGCCATACATCCCACATGATCATAAGTTCGCTAAGTCAAGGGGACTTCTGGCTTTCCAGCTTTTGGTTATGGGGTTTTCAAATCGCTCATTTTAATATGCAGGCCAGCAACCCCAGAACTTTCTTTTTTTTTTAAATTTTTTTTTTAACATTTATTTATTGTGTGTGGGGGGCAGCTCAGCCCACCAGGGGGCGCAGCTGGCTGGCATGTGGTGCTGGGGGATCGAACCGCGGTCTCTGTGCTTTGCCAACCTTGTTCCAAGAAGGTGCTTTAGACCACTGAGCCATCTCTCCAGCCCCAACCCCAGAACTTTCTATCTCTGGACAACATATCACAGATAATCTGTTGAGTGAACAAAACTCTCAGATTGCAAGTTAGTTTAAGAGCACCCTGATAAGAAGACGGAAGAATCGATGCAGATCTCCTAGACCTAGCAGTAATAGATTTCAATAGTAGTTCCATTTATCAGAAGAAAAGAAATTATTTAGGTTTTATTGCCAATTTGATTCATTTGGGGTGACTGGCAGCTACTGTGGAATGCTTTGGTTTTATAACAATAAAAATGTTGGTGTAAAGCTAAAATCCAGGACATAAGCTAGCCATAATAGACAGGAATGTCTCCCACTGCAATCTAATTTATGTACTCCTTTGCCATTGTGTTTATTACCAGAAGGAAAGAACTAGAAAAGAGAGAGGGGACAGAAAGGAAAAAATGCAGAAGATAAAGATGGAGCCAAGTAAATGTAGAAGAAGAGGCACCCCAAGCGTGAGCTGGTAGAGCCGTACTTTTCACAGGAGACTAAATAAACACCCAAGAATAGTGATTAAATGCTACAGAACCTTTGTCTACAATTTTTCTAAGCAGAAAGGAAGAGGAAGGTTAAAAGAACCTAATCTGCCCAAGTGTAAGAACTCAAAAGAAATAAAAATTAAAAGGTATAACACAGTTAAATGGAAATCAAGAACTTAAGGTTTAAACAATGAAGAGAAAGGAGAAAATGTAGGAAATATGATTAGTCATCATTAAACAAGATGATTAAGGCAGTGGTCCTGAGACTCTCCATCAGGTTTTTGAAAATAGCAGTTAGTGGGTAGAATTCTCACCCTGACTAACTCTATATGTTGATATCTGTGAACTAAGCAACTATGCTGAGGATAGCAATGTGTAACACTAAAACCATGCTTGAAATACCTGTCATTTTGGTCTTCTAAAAGCATACTGCTTCTAGAATCATAGCAATTATTTAGCAATAAATAATTCTTTATAGTTCTTTAAAGCAATTTTTTTTTTAAAGTTAATAAAAAAAAACAAGAGACAAGAGAAAAAAAAAAAAGGCCCTTGCACTTGCCAGGAAAGCACTTATTCCACTGAGTCATTTCCGCAGCCCCAAGAAATTCTGAATAAACATAGAAATGAGTAGTGTAGATTTTGTTTCCTAAATATTTTGTGAAACCCAACAAAACTGGTAAGCTTTCCTATAGTTCCTATAGTTTTACTCTAAGAATTAAAAATCTCCTTCCTTAATAATAATTTAATCCAATGATTTAGAAAGAATTTTTAAATTCAGTATCTTCTTTCAACAAAATATCAAGAAGTCCAGCAGAGAAAAAAGGAGAAAGGGGTGGGGTGGGGAAAACGAGGCTCCAATGTGCTGTACCTGACGGAGACTCAGAGGGAACAAGTCATGACCGCCCGCCACCTTCCCACTCCCTGTGGCAACTGAAGCAGGGAGTAGCGTGACATCACAGATATGCTCTGACCTCTCTCATTTTCAAGGCTGAGAAACACTGACCAAGGTCACACAACTAACTAGTGGCAGAGCAGCGATTAAAATACAAGTTTCTGTTCTCTTTGTTCAACTTGGCTTTCTTTCCATTTCTCAAAATAACAGCACGCAGAACAGATACATCTGGCAATGATGTCGATTTAAACAGTCAATTTAAACAGGTGTTGGGCAAAGAGTATAAAACAGGACAAACCAAAAAGACTACACATACTATCAAGTATATGTCAGCAAGCTTACAGAGTGCCTACATGTTACTTCTAATGCCAACACATTTTTACTTTATTGACAAATGTGAGAAATCTATTAGTTTATTTATGATTATGAAAATGTACTATGCTAAAATTAACTGAAAAACCTTTGCTTCAACTGGATGAAAAATTTATCATCCCTTTTGGACACTCCCCTTATCTCCTCCTCTAATATTATCAACTATTTACTGGAGAAGAACATATACTGAAAAGTCACAAAGAAAGAGGTGAATCTGATTCTAGACCTCAAAGAACCTGTTGCAAAGGCAGCTGGAGATTTCTTAGGAGAGTGGTGGTGAACCTATGGCACATGTGCAGTGGCAGGCTGTGTGTATCACTGAAAGTTCGAAGGTTTGCCATCACTGTCTAGGAATAAGAGAACACAGTATGGGGGTAAGCTTGCACAGGGTGAAGTACATAACGTAAGATCTCAAGTCCTGCTATTTCAGACCTGTCACTTATCAATTTGTTCTGAACTAAGTAGAAATGTTCATTTATTTTCTTAATTGTAAAACGAGAAAATTAACTGTCTAGGACATTAAAGACAGTATGTATGCAATGGCATGGTGCTGCATTGGGCATGATGATACAGCCCTGTAACCCCAGCACTCAGGAGGTCGAGGTAAGGAGCTCACAAACTCAAGGTCAACATGGGCTACACAGCAAGTCACAGGCTGGCCTAGAGTACAGAGGGGTCTAAAAAAAAAAAAAGGAAGTGCCTGGCTCAGATTAGGTACTCAATATACTCAATATACGACAACTATTTGCTTATCCTGCTATCAACTGTTTACACAACTTAGGTATGTCATTCAAATGCATACTGATGAATTATAAATAGTGACAACAGGGGCCGACCAAATAGCTCAGTGGATTAAAGCACCTGCAAGCAGACACAGGGGCTGGGGATTTGATTCCCAGGCCTGCCACGCTGCTGGCCCCATCCAAAAAGCGCACTGAGATGGCAAGGTAGACTGGGCGTGGTGGTGCGCGCCTGTAATCCCAGCTCTTGGGAGGCTGTAAACAGGCGGGTCACGATGAGTCCAATCTAGCAGTGAGACCCTGAACACCCTGTACACCCTTCTCTAAAAAATATAAAATACATAAATAAATAGTGACAACAAAATATCTGATTCAAGACGAACAATACTGGTAAAAGCTATTTTCCCAAGAAATACCTGAAGACACCAGAAGACCTCCAGAGGGGAAAAGCAGGACACTCTCCACTGGCTGGCCATGCTCAACAGAGAGAACACTCTTACTTGTCCGTGCATCAAACATCTTCACAGTGTGATCATATGACCCTGAAATGTCAATTTTTGTTACAGTATATGAGTCTGGCTGTTTAAAACAATAAAAATCATAAGTTGTGTATATTTAAATGTGAACTTTAATGAAAGAAAAATTTTAGATGGACTACACGCACACACATTCATGAAGACCCAGTGCTTCCCAACTCTTTGATACTACAAATTTTTATTTGTTTTTGCTATCCTAGGGATCATACAGGGCCTAGTAGGCAAGGGTTCTGCCACCAAGCTATACCCTCAGCCCTACTGACAGTTTTTGAAGAAGCACTATATAATACTATACAGAATCTAACCCATTTTGATCTTCAATTATTCCTCTCTGAAACTGCAGTCACTACAGGGTCATGTGCGCACCTTTGCACAGGTGTCCAGAACAACCTACAGACAGTGCAGGGCCCAAGGTGCTGGAGGCTTTCTCAAAACCAGGGCACTAATAAGCCCACCACCATTCTAACAGTCTGCTGTGTTTTCATGACAGCCTGCTACTTCCAAACACATTTGCAGGACAGTTAAAACCACCAAACAAACAGAAAAAAAAAAACCCAAAAAACAAAAACAATGGCATCACTAATACAAATCTATTCGTATTTATTTGAGCTATGACCCTAGTGCTATTAAAAATAAACAAACAAATCTGTCGATCTCAAAAGAATCCTACAGCAATTATGTGGAAAAAATTCACCAACCTGTTACAAAGAGATCTGGGTTCAGTTTGCTGGCACATCCACACCTCACATAATCAGAATGTTCTTTGAATGTCAGAATTTCTTTGGAGTTTGGTATATCCCATAATTTAATGGTATAGTCATCAGCCCCAGAAATCACATGGTATTTATCAGCTGTAAAATCTACTGTATGAACTGCTCTGAAAAATCAAGTGGCATTGTATTAAAAAGCAAGAAAAAAACATATCTCTCACTTTTTGCCCAGATTTTAAAAATTGCTCAGTTTTAGAGAATATTTACAGAATGAAACAAAACCTTTAAAGCAGGTAGTTACTCTTAAATCAGTTTAGAAATGTAACATCACTACATGATTTAGTACCAATACTAAGTGGCGCTGACTAGAGCGCCTGCTTAGGCAGAACACAGCGACCAGGGTCCGATCCCTGGTGTGCCATGCTGGCCCTGCCCTTGGGGAGCCCTGAGACTGCAAGTGGGACTGGGTGTGGTGGTGCACACCTATAATCCCAGCACTTGGGAGGCTGAAAACAGCAGAATCACTGAGTCTGATCTGTGTAGTGAGACCCTATACTAAATACATTAAAAAAAAAAACCTAAGTGTAGCCTTAAACCATATTTTCCACTGTTAATAACTCTTAGGGTATTACTGAAAATGAATATTCTAAATGTAGGAGCAAAGCCATTTTAATTTCTAAAAAATCTTTTAAAAATTCTAAAAAGACTTGTCACAAAGTTAAGAGTGTGTTAGATAAATATTTATTACATTTTAAGTATTTCACTGATTGAGAACATTTTGATAGCATAGAGTGAAAAATGTACTTCTGATATTTTTAAATCAATAGATCTCAGTAAGTACACTGGTAACCGTGAAACAAATGTTACATCATTAAATTATGAGAGTCATTCAATTTATCAAGGAGCAAAAATACCACAAGTCCAAGAAGAAAACTTCAACAGGAGAGCCTCCAGGCAGACCTGGCCCACCGCACTCACCAGCAGCTGGAAGGCCGCTGCAGCACCAGTGACCGGCAGACACATCTGGCCACAGACCTCCCGGGAAGTTCACCAAGGCTGCGCAACACTGCCCCATCTAAGCACACATTTCCTAAACTACCACACACATTCTGGAGAATTCATGAGTTCCAGGAATCAGACCATCAAACCCAAGTTAAATTCTCTCTTCTTAGAACAATTAGGAAATAAAATACAAACTGGTATGTAATTTTCACAGAGCTCCCATGATTTTACTGAAAGATGAGACACAGAACTTTCATCTTTTTTTTTTTTTTTTGGCAGTACCAGGGATTGAACTCAGGACCCTGTGCTTGCCAGGCAGGTACTTATTCTACTGAGCTATCTCCCCAGCCTGAGACACAGAACTTTCAACAAAACAAAACTACGTTAAAAAAGCAACTGTCTCTTACTTTGTGTGACCTTCAAACTGCCTGAGAGGAGCCCTTCCACTTATGTCAAAGAGCTGAACTACACCATCTTCACTACCGGCCACAAGCAATCTACCATCCTGTCGGAAAGTAGCGCAGTATGCTGTGTCCTTAAACCGGGAAAAGGTTTTGATAGGTTCTTGGGAGTATCTGCCGTAAATGTGAATCTGTAAGATCAGAAACAGTATTTCATCAAATTGCTCAAAACCAGTAGTAAATTATATACATTAAAATTTCAAAAAATAATCATTGTACTTACTCTTGAAGAAGCTGTGACTGCATAGTTATACGGAGGCTGAGGGGAAAAGTCTACTTTTGACACTGCACCAAATTCTTTAATCTGAACAGGGGTCTTAAGGAAAAAGAATACAGAGTATTAACAGAGTCCCAACTGGGAAGCCCGTTTAGGCATACAATTTCTTTTTTAAAAAAAATTTTATGTGTGTGTGGGGGGGTGGCCAGCTCAGCCCACCAGGGGGCGGGGCTGGCTGGCCTGTGGTGCTGGGGGATTGCGGTCCCAGTGCTTTGCTAAGCTTGTTCTAAGTAGGTGCTTTAGACCACTGAGCAATCTCACCAGCCCATTTTTTTTGAACTGTTGTTTTTTTTTTTTTGCGGAACCAGGGATTGAACTCAGGCCTCTGCGCTTGCCAGGGAAGCACTTATTCCACTGAGCCATCTCCCTGGCCCCTAGGCATACAATTTCTTACAGCTCATTTCTCTTTGTTTGTGGTAACATTTACTAGTTTATATTCCAGACATACAAAAGCAAAAAAAAAAAAAAAAAAGTCCCTGTCCTATCACCCACACTGCTCCTGTTGCCATTAAAGTTAATAACCACATGGCCAGAAAAACCACTACCGCGTGCCCTCTCAGCTGGGGTTTACTGCAGCACCCCCACCAGTTACACTACACAACGGCCCACTTAACTATGTCTTAAAACGAACATGACCATGACCAGACCATGTGGGCAGTTCTACCCTTCATTATTTTCACTAAATAACCCAACTTAGTTGATTCTGCATATGAGCAACAGATTAACACCCCTGAGAAAGACATTATTTAGTAGACTAACCACTAGTAATAAATGGACACAAGTTTTCTGAGACTTCTAGTATTGCTTACGATACTTCAATAAAATCTCTACACAATATTTTAGCAAACTTCTGGGAATATAATAATTGAATATGTTTCAAGCTGTTGATTACAAAGCCAAAAAGCATTTTTAAAATTATAGCTGTCAAAGCACCTTCCAAAATACATGCACCAATCTCTCTCCCCTAAATGGCAATGACAACCAAAACCTTACATTTGTGCCAGTGGATGAAAACAGTAACCGACTTGTCTTAACTTGCATTTTCACTTGAGTGAAAGTGAGCTGTCCTGATACATTTCTTGTACATTTATATTGCTTTTTCCACATGCCTACCAACCTCAGGCTTTTTGCACTTTTCCACTTAGCCTTTCTGTTTATCTGTGTTTTTGTGGTATTGGAGATTGCACTTGGGGAGTTCCGACCTCAGGAATGACATCCCTAGTCCTTTATACAACTTTTTTGAGACAGGGTTTTGCTAAGTCACTAAGTTGCCCAAGCTGAGCTTGAACTTGTCACTAAGTTGCCCAAGCTGAGCTTGAATTTGTAATCCTCTCACCTCAGCTTCTCAGTGTGTTGCAATCACAGGTGCTCTGGCTTAGTTTTTTAGTTTTTAAAAAAGTCCCATGCAAGCCTTACTATAATGAGTATGTACAAACCAAACTAACTCCATAGCACTTTTTCCTTAAGAAAAATAGAGGATATCTTCTTGAATATGAGATTAAAATTTTAAAATTCAAATCATTTGGCACTGATCAGTTCTGTGTTTTGTACTTACATGGCTAAAATGATGAAGCAGCATAGCCTTTTACATAAAATTCCAAGAAAGTTAGGGATGGTGGCACATAGCTGTAATTTCAAGCACTCAGAAGGCTGAGGCAGGAGGACTGCCATGAGTTTGAGGCCAGCCTGGGCTACATGGTGAGACCTTGTCTCAAAAAAAAAAAAAAAAAAAAAAAAGCAAAGCACAAAAAGCACAAAAAGCAAAACACTAAAATTCCAAGAAAAAAAAGCTATCTGTTTAAGCCATAAGGTGCTCAATCTTTAGTTAATATTTATTCAGTTGGTTGGTTTTTTTTTAAGACAGGGACTCACGATGCAGCTCACGCTGATGGCAATCCTTAGTTTAGTTAATATTTGTTACACATCTCCAAAGTATAACAAATGCTTGAGGAACTAGCATAAATAAATAAACACACATACCCCTTCTCTCATCCTTGTCTCCCATACTTACCTTATAGTTGTTCCAGTACAGAGTATCTTGGGTGATTTTTTCACCAAGTACAGGGTATATCTGAATAGCTGCAGGCTTATAGCCAGCCATGATTTCATATAGTTGCACTGTCGCCCAAGAGTCAATAATTTGATATTAAAAATAAATCTGAAAAAGAAACTATTTTAAGAAATGTATCATTTATAAACTTGTACACATATCTGTTATTATTTTTACTCTTTCTTTTTGAAGACTGTGCGGAAACTGCTAGACTAGTGACAAATAACTCTTTTAAAGAGACCATTTAAACAAAACAGGAAGGGCTATCATGATGTGTACAGCCTGGCTAGGTTGGACACGTGGGGATAACTCTGGCTCACACTTCCAGGAGACAAACCCGAGAAAAAGACTGGCTGATAGTGCTCATTTTTCGACAACAGGAAATATTAAGATAAAAGTACAATCACACCAGATATTTGCCTGTAATCCCAGCACTTGGGAGGCTGAGAGAAGGAACACTGTGAATTCAACACGTGTTTGGACTACATAGTGAGACCCTGTCTCAAAAACAATCATCCCCCTACCCCACCCCACCCCACCCCTGCATGCTGTGCTGGCCCCTCCCCTGGGGCGCAAAGTGACAGCTGAGACTGGGCCTGGAGGCTCGTGCCTGTAATCCCAGCACTTGGGAGGCTGAAAACAGCAGGATCACTACAAGTCTGATCTGGGTAGTGAGACTTTGTAAAGCCTGTACTAAATACATTTAAAAAAAAAAAATCACAAACAAATTAACAAACACACTCGACTTCCTAAAAATGCCAAGAAGAAAAAGTAATTCTACCATACAGCTTAAAATTGAAAAGCTTAAAGGGAAATTGGAAAGTAATGTTCTGACACAGAAGCTTAATTTTGAAAGGTTTAAACAGCAGCAAGAAAATCAGAATAATGCAATTCTAAATTAAAGTGACAGAAAGGGCCAGCCAAATAGCTCAGTGGATTAAAGCGCCTGCAAATAGGCGCAGGGTGCAAACAGGCACGGGGGTGGGGGGGTTGGGGCTGATCTCCGAGGGCAACTGCGACGGGGCATGGTGGCGCGCATCTGTAAATCCCAGCTCTTGGGAGGCTCTAAACAGGCGGATCACTGCGAGTCCAGTTGGATCTAGTAGTGAGACCCTAAACACCCTGCAGACCCTTCCCTAAAATACCCCCCCATAAATAAAGTGACAGAATGGAATAAAAATAAAACCACCAAAACAAAATAAGTCATTTGACTTTTATATGCCATTAAACCACCTCGTCCGGTCTCCACCTCTATCTAGTTATTACCAAGTTTACCGTCCACACAGCATTCCCTCTCATTCCTGCCTCAGCGCCTGTCTGCTGAGTTCGGTGCCAGGGCTGCCTTCTCTCTGCTTTCTGCTAATACTTAAGGGCTCGATTCAGGAATCAAACTGTCTTACAAGAAACCGCTGCCCTCGGAGGCTCGATCTGTCTTGTACGACCCTGTTTACTCTGGGCATTTCTCTCAACGCACCTAATCACACTGCACTGCGATTATTTCTTTTGCCTTTTAAACTGATCGATTCGCAGCTGGAAAAACTTCTACAAAGTGCTCACATCAAATGCATCCTTGTGGAAGAAGAAGACGCGACACGGCACTAAAAGCAGCGGGCAAGAAATGAAGTTAAAAATAAAAAGGAGGGAAATGGTCTGGCTGTGGCCAGCGTGCAGAAAACAGGTTTTAAGTGACTTAACAGGTACTACAGCTATCTAAATGCCACGAGTACTGGACAGAATGCTAAGAGCCGAGAAAAAGGAGGCTTTTTAATTCTGCCTGAAGATCGTGCCATTTCTGAGCCCTGGAGTTGCACATTACACCAGCTTCCCCGTCAGTGAGGAGCTCCAAGGTGAGGGCGGGGAAAGAAGAAAATATAGGACCGTCGAAACTGCGAGGTAGGGCCGGGGAGATGGCTCAGTAGAATAAGCTTTTCCCTGGCAAGAGGAAGGGCTTGGGAAAAAAAGAAAAAAAGAAACTGTGAGGCTCAGAAGCTAAGGCACTGATGGAACTCTGCGGACTACTTCGGGCGCTGATGACGGTGGACAAGAGAGCGGGTCACTGCAGAGCGAAACTAGGATCAAAAATAAACTGCAAGGACCCCGAGCATCGGGTCACCCGGCAAGAGCAGGCGTCCTCACCAGAGCCGGAGCGTGCCACCAACCACCGCGAAGCCTGAAGAAGTCGGATTACCTCCCCTGGTAGCCGCCTCACATACCTCGGCGGTGGCCCTCGGTCTGCCTGGGTCTGTCTGCTTCCAAGGACAACTTCTTGCACTTTGGCACGCACCTACACCATGCCGTTGCAAATCACCTAGCAAAATCACGCGGAACGTGCCGGAGCCGCGACCACACGGCCGAGAGAACGGCGCGCGGAGATGACGTATCCGCACAGGCCGACTCGATTGCGTTACGCGCGACCCGGAAGGCTCAGGGGCGGGGCGAGTGGGCGGGGCCACGGGGGAGGAGGAGTCACCCGGAAAAGGCTGGGGCGTTGCTCTACTGACCCAGAGCTGTCACCTAAGATGACCCCATCTCCGTGGCGCTCTGTCACGTGGACCGCGGAGCGTAAAGGCAGCTAAAAAACAAAACAAAAACCAAATGCTGGAAATCCTCTTGGCTGCTTCGATGTGGAACCTTTTTTTGCCAGAAGGAGAAAGGAGAAATCGGAAGTGACGTTGCAACCAAAACAAGCCTGGGCGTGAGGTCTGCACCGAATCTCGGGCCCTCAGCCGCCCGGGGAGAGCCGGCCGCTCCCTGGGGCTGAAGGCTGCGGCGCGGCGCCTCCCCCGCGGGCCTGGGTCCGCCCGGCTCGCGCGGCGACGCCGGGACACCTGTCGCTGTGGGGCCTCACTCGCTTCCGCAGCACCTTCCTCTCGCTGTGGGACGAGCTCAGGGCTCGAAGAACCGGGGGCTTCCACCGGCGCCTCGCCCGGATGCTCTCCGTGCGACAGATCGAGGTGAGCCTCGCTGCTCCGGCCTTGCCCGCGCTGCTCGCCGCCGCCTCTTCTGAGTCACCCCTGTTCCCCGCCACCTCCAAGAAGGTGGCTTCCGAGTCGGCTGCGCTGCTGCTCCTGCCTGGGGCGCTGCGGAGATACACCTTCCTCCCCCAGCACCTGCGCTGCTGTCGTCTCAAGGACTGGTGGGTTTTTAATCTAGGAACCCCATTTATAACATAGCTGTTCAGAGTTTTACTGCTGCCTGCTTCAGCGCCTTCATTTGGTAATTGAAATTAGTAAAACACATTTGTGTGTCCAGGGTACAAGGCTCATTAGTAGTTATTGGAAGTGGAACGCTAGATCGAATCAGCAAAGGTGAGACAGAAAGGAATGTATGAAAATGTCACAGCCCTAGAGAGCACCTGGTAGGACTAAGAGCAGTTTTCTGTGCAATTATCAGTAACAAGGGTGCATTCTAGGGTCTGGGATTTAGCATTTGAGTTGTTCAGAGGGTGCAAAATGTTAAAATAGAGCCCGATGGAGGCTGCTGAGAGAGCTGAGGGCCGTGGCACTTGGCGAACCTGTGGGTAGCTGAATGGAGAAAATGACTCTTCTCTCTCAAACCCCTTTCACGTAGGACATTCTCCAAAAAGCCCATTGCATCTTTTGCATTACCCTTCTATCTCCATTTAATTCACTAATTTTCTGTACTGGTTTCCTTTTCTTTTGCTAAAATGTATTACCTTTGTTCCTTGCTACTTTTCTGTTACTTCTTTAGTTCTTTCTCTTCGCAAGTTTTGCATCGGTTGAGTGCTACTTGTTACTTTAATGGTCAGTGATGGAGTCAATAGAGTGGATAAATTCCTCGTCATCTATGAGCTTCCTTTTCCTCCTCTGCTAGGTGCGCAAGATTACCAGCTTTGCCTTCCTAGAGGATTGCTATACAGCTCAGTCTTTGGATATGATCTTAAAACTGTGAACAGGGGTTATCTGTACATGTATAGTTTGCTAACCACTGTTCCACGGTGAATCTACTCCATTTGCCTCTTTTAGTTCTAATTTTAATACTCAAAGTTTCTAAGAGGCAGTAAACTCCAAAGTGGAAAATGAATTGGATGTTCATTTTCTCCCTGTCTCAAAGGATTATCTGTCTGGGACAGTTAGCTATCTTGGGAAGCCAAGCTATAATTTATTATAGCTTAAGCTTTATTAAGTTGCTAATGCTTAATCTGAACAAAAACTGATAAATATGCCATCTGTTAATCAAAACTGAAGCTTTGTAAAGCTTCCCTAGCTAGGACTCACAAGCGTTACAAGTAACAGTGCTAGACAACCTAGCTGTGACACAAGTTATAAAAATTCAAACCAAGCACCACTTAAATAAATGTAGCATGTTTTAAAAAATGAACTGCATGTAGGAGGTTAAAGTTTTGACATGAAAATTTATTTTCACTGGTAGCCGAATCTTTTAGCAGTGGTGACCAAAATTCATTACAATGTAGTAATGGAAGTGATAATGTTTCTATTTTTCTTTTAGGTCCTAATTTATTTCTTTTTCTTTTTTCTTTTTTTATTGAGAAATAAATATGAATGAGACAGTTTCACAGCTGATTAATAGGACAGTTTTGATAATCAATACACTGTACATTGTTATCTTCTTAGTGGTTATCCATAGTACAAGAAGCAGACAGGATATTCTGTCCAAACACTGTTAGTACACCTCTTTCTTCTCATTGAATTAAGCGAAAGTAGCTGTAAATTTATCCTAACTATTTTGTATATATAAATACAAAATGATCTGTCCTTTCTATTTTTTTTTGTCCTGTCAGAGGTGAATATTCTATTGGCATCTAAATACTATAAGTGTTTGAATTCAACTAAACAATCTAACACTGTCTAGCAGTCTATAATATTAGTGGGTTATCCTCAGAAGTTATTGACTTGAGCCTTCTACAGCTCATCATATTAATATGGCTTTCCTTTATATACCTCGTTTTTATACTTTTCTGCTGGAGATAATGTTTCTATATTGCACTTATTCTTCGCCAGGATCCTGTAAATTTTATTCTGGTAACCCTATTTTTTTTTAAACTTTTAATTTAATTTAATTTAATTTAATTTATTTATTTATTGTGTGTGTGTGTGTGTGTGTGTGTGGGGCCAGCTCAGCCCACCAGGGGGCGGGGCTGGCTGGCATGTGGTGCTGAAGGATTGAACCGTGGTCCCTGTGCTTTGCTAAGCTTGTTGTAAGTAGGTGCTTTAGACCACTGAGCCATCTCACCAGCCCTCTGGTAACCCTATTTTACAAATAAGATGGAAGCCCAGAGAAGTTCAGTAATTTGTGCAAGTCACACAGCTAATAGATGATGAAGCCTGTATTCGTATGCAGGTTTCTTTACCTCTGGACATTGTATGCTATTATGTGTAGGTTATTTAAGAGCATTGTTTGGATACTTAATTGAAAATAATTTTTTTTAAACTTTTACCTAAGTGGTATACTTTTACTTATCTAATATTTTCTTTTCAGATTTTTAAATATCCAAATTCTAAGAATACACTGGATATTGCTCTTATACCTTCAAGAAGAATCATGAGAAAAAGTTTTAATTATTAAAAGCTAGAGTTGAAATCATGGCTACATCATCGAACCTGGATACAGCCCAGCTGATAGTGGAAGAATGCCCGAGCAGTTATGGTCTCTCTGGCATGCCAGACATTAAAATAGAGCATCCACTGGACCCAAATGCAGAGGAGGGATCGGCACAGGGCATTGCCATGGGAATGAAATTTATACTGCCCAACCGCTTTGATATGAATGTGTGCTCACGATTTGTGAAATCCTTAAATGAAGAAGATAGCAAAAATATTCAAGATCAAGTTAATTCTGACCTGGAGGTGGCATCTGTCCTATTTAAAGGTTGAAAGTTATGGTATAAATACCTGTCTTTGCTTTCGTTTGCCTGAGTGGGGTTCTTTCATTGTTGCTTTGGTCCACTTTTGGGTTTGGTTTTGTTTCTATTCTCGCCCCCCCCCCATCATGAGATTTGGAGTTCAGAAACCAGAATTAAGTAGTTTCATATTGAGCCCAGGGAGATAGCTCATTAGAATAAGCACTTGCCTGGCAAGTGCAGGGTCCTGAGTTCAACCCCCAGTACTGCAAAAAAAAAGAAAAAAGTAGTTTCATATTATATAATGTCTATTTTAAAGGAAATACATGATTTTTAAAACATTTCTTACCTATCTACAGATTTTCTAGTGAAGTTTTTATTGTATCATTTAAAATCATAGGAGGAAAAAAAAATCCTTCTTCCTTCTTGAAATGAATTAGCTTTTTTTGTCTGAAATAAATTAGCTTGATATTCCCTATTCATGAACATTTCATTCGTGTTTCAAATGCTTTAATTTAGTAGTCTATCAACCTACTTTAGATTTCCTTTTATAATGAGCTATTGAATAATCAAATTAATCTCTTATTATGAAACTTTCACTGGGTAGTATAGACCAAAAAACTTAGTATCACTTTATAAACAATTGTGCATTAAAGCTATTATACCACAGACATTTCTTTTTTAATGTTGAAATTGACATAGCTTTTATTGAAATTCTTTGTCATTAAAATACTGTTATAATGTACTTAAATTTATTTTGCTTAGCTGAATGCAATATCCATACATCTCCTTCTCCTGGAATTCAAGTAAGACACGTCTACACACCCTCTACCACGAAGCATTTCTCCCCCATAAAACAGTCAACTACTTTAACCAACAAACACAGAGGAAATGAGGTCTCCACCACACCTCTGTTAGCACATTGTAAGTATATACTCCTAACGTATTAAAATGTTGTTACTAGTAGAGTAGTTCCAGGGGTTTGGCTTGGAAATACTATTTTCATGAAGTGCGTATTCTCCTTTTGAAAAATGATTTCCTCGTATTTTTAGTAATGTAAAACTTTTAGGTATCATTATATGTTTAAAGAGCTCAGTTTGTCTTTCTCTGTTGCTGGGCATACTGGCACATGCCTGTAATCTAGCACTCAGGAGGCTGAGGCAAGAGGATCACAAGTTCGAGGCCAGCTTGGGCTACGTAATGATTTCAAAGCCAGCCTGAACTACAGAGTGAGACCCTGTCTCAAAAAAATTAAATAAAAAATAAAAACAATAACTGTGAACTTTTTGCAAGATGTTATTGTATTGTTTCTTAGTGAAATGTTTTGTGTTCTACTTATAAACAAGATCACTAATCAACAAATGATTTTCCAGGAAAAGCTGAGTAATTTCTGTTATAATATTGTATTTGAATATAATAGTTTAAATATAAAGGACCTCTTAAAATGTTGAATCTGTAATTTGTAAACATGTATGATCATTGTAGAGGAAATAAAGTTTTTCTATTTAAATTAAAAATACTCTGTGTAGAATAGGTATATAAATGAAAGATAAACAACAATAGATGATAGTTACTGTATGAAAATATAATGTAAGTATACCTACATTCCAAAGCCCTGTAGAATCTTTACTTTTACATTAGACATATTGAACCCTTCCTGATTTCTGAATCCCATGCTGCAGCAGCTGAGACAAGAGTCTCCCTCGAGAACCCTTGTCCCCATGCTGGCCTGTCCTGGCTTGCGTAAATCCTCCTGGCTGCTTTCCTTTGTGTATTACTCTATAGCATCATAGCACTGAAGTCGGTGACAAGCACTATTAAAGGTTTTAATAAGAGCCCTTAAGAACAGTGCCATTGTGGCGTTTCCCTAAAATAAAAGAGATTCATCTTACTATATTCCAGTCATAGAACTTCTCAGCTGAAAATCAGTAAGTAGCTACAGATCTCTGGTTCACACTCTTCATATTACAAACAAATCATCGGTCATCCAAGATCACTTGGCTGGATTGGTCACAATTAAGCCTGTTGGCCACTATTAAGCCTATTCTTCAGAATTTATTCTTTCTCTCTCAGCAGACTCAGTGCCTGCTTAGGCTAGTGCAGGGACCGGGGTTTGATCCTGACACCACGTGCTGCACCAGCTCTGCCCCGGGCACGCTGAGCAGGCCACCAAGACCGGGAGTGGTGGCGCAGGCCTGTAATTCCAGCACTGGGGAGGCTGAAAACAGGAGGATCGCAATGAGTCTAAGCTGTGTAGTAGGACTGTACCGAATACATTAAAAAAAAAAAGAAAGGAATTTACTCTCAAGGCCAATTTTCCATTTATGACCTCACTTTTTGAAATATCCATGGACTCTTGAAATGAAAATATTTAGGATTTCTAAAGAGCTAGAAACAGCTGCCTGGGAGGCTGAGGGAAAAGGCTGCGTGCTCAGAGTTGGAGACCATCCTGGCCAACAAGGTGACTGCTGTCTCAGAAAAACAAAACAAAAACCACTTCCATGGATTCAATCCATAAGACAAAAAGATGTCTTTGTGTCTTTCGGACCTGTCTTCTTCATAAGTGTGGGTACAAAGAGAACGTTTTCAAAATTAAGTACGTAAGCCATTTCTTTGGAATAAAATAATTTTGTTGAAAATAACAATTTGAGGGCTGGTGGGATAGCTCAGCGGACTAAAGTGTCTGCTTTGGCAAGCACAAAGACCAGGGTTTGATCCCTGTCCCGCATACCGCGCCGGCCCTGCCCCAGGGCGCACTGAGCCAGCCATGGTGACCCGGCGTGTACTAGGGAGGTTGAAACCAGGAGGATCAGCATGAATCTGAGCTGTGTATTGAGACCCTGTACCAAATACATGAATGAAAATTTTAAAAAATAAAAGAAAAATTTGCAGATGTCAAACAGCAGTACCTTCAGTGAACACCCAAGAGTTGTTCTCAGGTACAAACAGGTACCTGTGATGTCAGGATATACTGTCATTTTTCAATGAGAAATAGAGTTCTTATTTTGGGAAAGAAATTTGCCCCCGAACATGAGCTGTGGGCAGACGCGCGAGCAGCGTTTTCTGGTGTTGTTTCAGCTCTGTCTATCCACCAGTTGGCAGCCCAGGGAGAGATGCTCTACCTGGCGACCCGCATTGAACAAGGTAACAGCTGGGGTTTCAATATTTTGTCTAAAATACACTCAGTAGGATTTAATAGGTTTGTTTCATTTTAATACAGGGAAGTACAAAAACCGAAAATGATCATCGTATGGTATCACTGGAGTGATGACCCGGAGGACGCTGAAGAAAAGTAGTACGAAGTGTAGATGTCATAATTTCCATTTCCCCCAAGTCTTCTTGCTGAAAGGAAGAACTCTTTCGTTTTTCAAAATTTTTTTCTAGAAAACATTGCTATTTTTATTTTGGAAGGTGTGGGAGAATGTGTGCTTTTTGTTATTTACATATGCAGACAAATATTGTACTCACTGTACTTACTAGCTTAGTTTTTTATTTTATTTATTTTTAGCTTAGTTTTTTCAATTAATGGTTTGGAAAGGTTTTCATAAATCCATTTTCTTCCTTTTAATAATTCTATAATTTAGAAACTTGTATGACTTTGCATGGATA
>NW_004524753.1:1076965-1089138 GCF_000260255.1 Octodon degus | reverse complement strand
TATTTTGTGTGTGTGTAGCCAGCTCAGCCCACCAGGGGGCGGGGCTAGCTGGCTGGCATGTGGTGCTGGGGATTGAACCGCGGTCCCTGTGCTTTGTTTAGCGGTCCCTGTGCTTTGTTTAGCTTAGCTTGTTCTAAGTAGGTGCTTTAGACCACTGCGCCATCTCACCAGCCCCAGATTTTTGCTATTAAATGACAGTATTATTGGCATTCTTTTAAGATATATCCATTGGATAAATTTGCACAAGCAGATTTGCTGGCTTATGGAGTGTGTGATTGCATTTGTCCGTCTGTCTGGCTCTGGGGCTGAGCCCAGGGCTTCACCCTTCCTAGGCAGCTCTACCGCTGAGCCACACCCCAGCCCTGAATTTTTATTTTTGTATATATAACCACATGCTTGTCCTTGTGCTAGAATCAGTTTGTTTCGTCCTATCCTCATGGACACAGAATATTGTCAGAGCTTAATTTTCTCTAAGCTGTGGGTGAGAAATAAAATCTTACAGTAATTTCTTTATATGGTTAAAATTATCATCTTGAGGGTTTTCTTTTTATGTGAACTGCCTGCCATATTTATGTGTATGAGCTGTTATCTAAAATAAGGAAATTAGCTTAGTGTTGTTTGTGTTGCATATAGTTTTTACTAATTTTGTCATTTTTGTTTTAATTTACTTTATGATTTTTCAAACAAGGGCTTAACATTTTTAGGTGGCAAATTAAGTTTTTCTTTGGGACTTCTGAATTTCATATCTTGCTTAGCAGGGGTTTCTCACTCAAATTTATCTGTTCTTATTCTAGAGTTTCTATGGTTTCCTTTTTGTACATTTCAATCTTTGACTCATATGGAATATGGTTTGGTATAATGAGGTAAAGATCAAGCAAAAGATTGCTTTTACTTTTACTCTTTAAAAACTTAGGTGTGGGGGCCTGCCCAGTAGCTCAGTTGTTTAAGTGCCTGCATAAACAAAGGAGTCTGGCTCAGGATGCTGTGGTTTGATCCCCAGAATTCAAGCCAACCAAACTTGCCCTGAAGGCATTCTGAGACAGCAAAACAACAACAACAACAACCCCCCCCCCCAAAAAAAAAAACATAGGTGTTTACCAGGAGTGGAGGCAGACACCTGTAATCCCTAGGCACCTGGGCAGCTGAGGCAGGAGGCTTGCCATGAGTTCAAGACCACCCTTGACCACATAGCGAGACCCTGTCTTACAAAAAGGTGTTTGTCCCACCAGTGTTTATCAAATTCCAAAAT
Organism: Octodon degus; assembly: GCF_000260255.1. Classification (NCBI taxonomy): domain Eukaryota; kingdom Metazoa; phylum Chordata; class Mammalia; order Rodentia; family Octodontidae; genus Octodon; species Octodon degus. The sequence goes on along the minus strand of NW_004524753.1, from coordinate 1,087,889 downwards.
GCAGGGGGGCATGATCAATGAGTTTTATTTTTTAAGTCTTGTTGTATTTATAAGAAAGGCTTACTTAACCATTATCTTTCTGTATGTAATTATTCAAAAATATAACTCTCAGTCCATTACATAAACTAAAAAAAAAAGTTATGGAGCTTATAGCTAGTATAGGTAATGAAATGAGGTTCAGGGGAGAATTTTATGGTACCATATTGAGGTCATTCTATCATCATACTACGTTTAAAAACTATATGAATGAGGGAAGTTCATCGGCAGGGATGTTAGAAGGTGGCATTAGTAAGATTTTGAAGTTTATGTAGTAATATACATTTATAGGATGTTAAGGGCTATTATATGATCTCCTTTTTATTGTGGTCCTCCCAACCACGCATAAAGGTAAGCAGGACACTCTGTGTATTTGAGAAATAAGTGACCTGCTTAAGTCATAGCACTAGACAGCAACAGAGCCAGGGTTCCAGCTCCGCTCTCCAGATTCTGAGACCAGCATTCTGCTGACTGCCGTGTATTTAGCATAAGTCATGTCTAGTTGCTTCTTTCCCTCCCTCCTTCCCTCCTTCCTTCCCTCCCTTCCTCCCTCCTTCCTCCCTTCCTTGCTTCCTTTCTGCTTTCCTTCCTTTCCTTTCCTTCCTTCCCTTTCTCTCTCCCCTCTTCCTTCCCTCCCTCCCTCTCCCTTCCTTCCTTTTCTCTAGTCCTCCCTTCCTTCCATTCTTTCCTTCCCTCCCTCCTTCCCTCCCTCCTTCCCTTTCTACCCTCCTTGCATTCCTTCTTTTCTTTGCTTACTTGTGGTGTTGGGGGTTGAAGCCAAGGCTCCCCACATGCTATGCATACCACTGAGCCACCCTGACCCCCAGCACTCATGGTGATACTTTAAATAATACCCTGTATGAACCCAGCTATGTGCATTGAGGCACGTTTTCATCCATTTACACAGCAGATTGCAACAACATGTAATAGGACTTCAGCAAACAAAAACCAGCACACATTGAGCTTTACGGAGGAATCATCTTTTTTTTTTTTTTTTTTTTTTTTTCTTTTGGCAGAACCGGGGATTGAACTCAGGCCCTTGTGCTTGCCAGGGAAGTGCTTATTCCACAGAGCTATCTCTCCAGCCCTGAGGAATTATCTTTTTTAGAATACCAGTAATTCCACACTGATGTTCATATGTGGTTATTAAGTTATGCTATTAATATGTGCTTATTAAATTAGATCATAAAAATTGCTTTTCTTTTAAATAGAAAATGTTATCAATCACACGGATGAAGAAGGATTTACTCCTCTGATGTGGGCTGCAGCACACGGGCAGATCGCTGTGGTAGAGTTTCTACTTCAGAATGTAAGCAGAATACCTCAGAAACTGTGTTTTATATACAGTCACTTAAATTCAGCTAAGTCTTAAAAAGTCTTTATATCTCTAGCCAGCTAGATATAATGATGAAGGATACAACAAAATACTTGCATGCTTTTCATATCCTCATGGAATGTAGCTGTAGTTGGGAAGGCAATGCTAATCATACATGAAACAGTGAGAAATAATTTACTATTCAGCTCCCTCACCCCAAGCGCAACAGGAACAAAAATACTCCCAGCCCTGTAGGAGAAGGCTGCTTGGAAGCGCTTCAGTCTTTGATTCATATGGAGTATGGTTTGGTATATGAGATAAAGATCAAGCAAAAGATTGCTTTTATTTTTACTCTTTAAAAAGTTAGGTGTTTACCAGGAGTGGAGGCAGACACCTGTAATCCCTGGGCAGCCAAGGCAGGAGGCTTGCTATGCGTTCAAGACCACCCTTGACCACATAGCGAGACCCTGTCTTACAAAAAGGTGTTTGTCCCACCAGTTTTTATTAAATTCCAAAATGCAGGGGGGCATGATCAATGAGTTTTATTTTTTTAAGTCTTGTTGTATTTATAAGAAAGGCTTACTTAACCTTTATCTTTCTGTATGTAATTATTCAAAAATATAACTCTCAGTCCATTACATAAACTCAAAGAAAAAGTTATGGAGCTTATAACTAGTATAGGTAATGAAATGAGGGTCAGGTAGAGTGACCTCCAAGTGAAAGGATGGTTAGGAATGAGAGCAGAGGGGGGAAGGAAGGCGTTGAGACAGTTGTCGTAACAGCAGCATGTGTGAGTAAAGGTTGCCGTACTGACCTCAGAACATTATCTGACCTTAGTGTTGAATCGTAACTGATATTAACAAGGGTGACACTCTTCTCATTCAAATCAAGTGACAGTCTTTTATTTGCGCTTCTCACCCCAGGGCGCTGATCCCCAGCTGTTAGGAAAAGGTCGAGAAAGTGCACTGTCACTGGCTTGTAGCAAAGGCTACACAGACATTGTCAAAATGCTGCTTGACTGTGGCGTCGACGTAAATGAATATGACTGGGTGAGTCTCGTATACTGAGTTGAAGCCACTGTAACAAAATCTACAGTTAATTAATTAACTAATTATTTATTTTGGTACCAGGGATTGAACTCAGCACCTTGCACGTAGGCCACTGAGCTATCTCCCTGGCCCACTAGAATTTATTTGATTTGAGGGAAACCATAAATTTTATTAAGCACCTGGGAGAAAAAAAATATTTAACGACCCAGGAAAACAAATTCATAAAAACCATAAACTCAATTTTATCTAAGTATTCTTTACAAAATATTAAAATCTTTTTAAACTACTTTTCTGTGCCCAAGACTTAGTAAAACATATGCCACAATTTTAGTGAAATGTTTCGTGGTAGCATTTGCTTGACTCTTGCTCGCCCTGGAAAATCTAAATCATTTGACTTTTGCAGAATGGAGGGACACCTTTGCTTTATGCTGTGCATGGGAATCATGTGAAGTGTGTAAAGATGCTTTTAGGTAAGCAGATGGGATGAAAAGTACATACCAAATGCCATCCGAGGGTTTTACTTTCTGGACCTGGCCTCTCCGGTATTAGCAGCACCGAAAACTGTAAGACGTGAACCCCTCGCCTACAGCCAGCACTAGCCACCACCCAGTGCCTGCTTTCAGTAGGGGTCACCCTGGAACCCTCTCATGTTTTCTGTGTCCACAGTGTCATTCTGCATGAGCTTTGTCTTTGTGAGTTTCAGCCACTCTAGAGGAAATCTCTCTGAAGTATCTTTCCTCCACCTCACTAAAGCAAATCTATGTACCCTAGGTACCCTGAGTGCTTTTTCGAAATCCAGAAAATACCCTTCAAATTGGCTGCAAATCTGTCTAGCTATTTACATATGAGCCAGGAATAGACCTATCTACATTTTCATGGACTTACATGGATTTTTCTATGTTGATATAGAAAATGGAGCTGACCCAACAATTGAAACAGACTCTGGGTACAATTCTATGGATTTAGCTGTAGCCCTGGGCTATAGGAGTGGTAAGTATTTTAGAACTTTCAGGTTTCATTTCATTCAAGCTGTCTAGTTTAAGCCAGTTGCCCGAAATATTTTTATCACTTATAATCAAAAACATTGCATGTTCCCCTAACTCCTGACATGGGCTTATAACTGTGAGCAGAATAAACAGATTCCTGCAAAGTTAAGAATGAGTTTGTTAGGGCAGACCAAATAGCTCAGCAGATTAAAGCGCCTGCAAGTAGGCGCAGGGGCCGGGGGTTCGATCCCTCCCTCAGAGTGTGCTGAGACAGCAATTGAGACTGGGTGTGGTGGCACATGCCTGTAATCCCAGCTCTTGGGAGGCTGTAAACAGGCACAACACTATGAGTCCGATCTAGTAGTGAGACCCTGAACACCCTGTAGACCCTTCCCTAAAATAAAAAAAAAAAAAAAAGAATGAGTTTGTTTACTGTGCTTTTCATTGTTCCAAATAATCCATTATTGGAAGATTGGTGCACACCTATTTACAAGAATAATATTGTGTAGCAGATTATTTATACAGCAACCTTATGCCCTGGATTCTTCAGTCTACAAAGTGTGAAAACCTAGGCGCAGAAAGTCTAGTAATGTGAACTAAACCAGTGACCAACCGCAGTTTAAGCATCTTAAGTTTTCCATTGCATTATTGTCCTCCAATGCTGGATGTCTTCTACTTAGAAATAACTTTATTTTAGGAAGTTAGTGATGGTCAGTTGGGTGGATAGTTTGTTTTTTTTTTTTTTTTTTAATTTGTAAGCAGTGTTCTGAGATCTTCCTTACATGTCCGCTTAGTTCAACAGGTCATCGAGTCACATTTGTTGAAGCTTCTTCAAAATATCAAGGAGTGACACGCACGGTCCTTAGGGAACATCGTCTGGCCTCTATTCACTTTCTAGTCCTTATAAATGATAGTTTTGTTTACTTTTAAATTTTTACCTCAGTTGCAATATTTTCTGATTTTAATAAGTTTTAATAAATATTCTTCAAAGTAATTTACTGGCTTATAAAAAATTAATGCTTTTTTATAAATGTTTTACTGTATATTTTAAATTATAAATTAATGTTTGTGGCATGTAAATTTTTATGGTACAGATAGTTATCAGTCTTTGTATCAAGTGCTGTAATTTGACACTTTCAGAAAATTGTCCCCCTATTCATCTTGTCTTATATTAACTCATTGACTTTACATAGGGTTTGCTCTGAGATCATAGGAAAAAACCATCATTGTGTAATGCAAAAGTGCACAGTGTGATTGTTTACAAAATGGTGTTATAAATAAATACTTTTTCTGTTGGTTTGACGCCTAGTTTTTGTTTTTGTTTTTTTTTTTGTTTTAGATGTATTTAGCACAGGGTCTGCAGGGTCTACAGGGTCTCACTACATAGATTGGACTCGTAGTGATCCTCCTGTTTTCAGCCTCCGGAGAGCTGGAATTACAGATGCGCGCCACCACGCCGGGTCTCAGTCTGGGTCTCAGCGCGCCCCTGGAGGCGGGGCCGGCATGGCCCAACCGGATCGAACCGGGCCTCTGAGCTGTGCCTGAGCAGGTGCTATGGTCTGCTCAGCTGTCTGGCCGGCCCTTGAATTCTAGTTTTGTTGTTGTTGTTGTTGTTGTTGTCGTTGTTGTTGTTTTGTGATACTGGGCATAGAATTCGGGACCTTGCACTTGCACAAGCGCTTATGCCACTGTGCATTCTAGTTATTCTTAATTATATAAGATTATTACAAATTTCTTAGGCTTTCTAGTTTAACCTTTCTGCACAGCATGTCAATCCACAAACATTTAATTTTCATTTCTAAAAATATTAGAATATTTTTCTATTATAAATAAGGTTCTGACAAGGAAAAGCCCTCCATGAAAGAAGAGTCAGCTCTTCAGTATAAGTGAGATGTTCTTTAATTCTACTGAAAGAGTTCTATAAACTCCTTCGATCAAATACTAGAAAGTTGGGCCAGGGAGATAGCTCAGTGGAGTATGTGCCTGCCTGGCAAGTGCAGGGTCCTGAGTTCGATCCCCAGTACTGCAAAAAAAGAAAAAAAAAAAAATTCTAGAAAGTAGAGCCATAAGACGGAAGTTGATTTGACCACTGTGTGGAGAACTTGATTAAATTAAATAATTTCATCTGGAAAATAGACATTGTATCAGTTATGATATGTAAGCCATGTAGTCTCGATCAGCCTATTTTACACAAAGAGGAATGAACAGAAAGATTCAGAAAGGAAGGGAAGCTGAAGAAGCAGACAGTTCCTGGGAAACAACTAGGCTGGGGAATCTCAGCCACTCCTCCACGGCCAGTCCTTTTAGATCCTGTTCTTGCAATGGTGAATTTTAAATCTAGGAGGCAGAATTTGCTTGTGATGGGATATAAATGTACCGGTATAAGGACAGGGAGGGAGAAGGGGATAACTATTAACAGCCCACCATTGCCCCCCAGACCACCTGGGACGTACCGTTTGGGAAGAAAACGAGAAAAGCAAACAATGTTCCTTCTCTGCGCAGCCTAGGGAGTTTGTGCAAATGGTACTAATGTTTCACCAAGACAAACAGCATTTTCCAACACTGTTGATGGACTTGCCTAAAACCATTCACCCTTCCACTGGGTTCCTTTTCTTATTTATAGCCTGCATCTATGCTTGGTGCTCACATATTATACAGCAACAAAATCCAGCGCTCCATTGGAACACATCCCTCTGAGTATTGCTTCAGCTACCTTCTCTGAAGAACATCCAACTTGTCTTGAGGTTGAATTTAAAATACAGTAAGTCCCCAACTCACAGATTCTTGAGCTGGAAACTGATATGAACGGGCCTTGCATTGCAAACATTCTTAGATACCAACAAATCACAGGAGTAGCTCACACGTCTGCCTGACACTGTCACAGCAGTGCTGCTGTGTGCTTCCCATACAGTGTGTTAGTGTGCAGTTACACAGTGCTCAGTCAGGGCCCCGGATGTCTGGAAATGAGGAAAAGCAGTGGTGATGTAGCGGTGATTTTTTCTGGAACCGGGGATTGAACTCAGGCCCTTGCATTTGCCAGGCAGGCATTTATTCTACTGAGCCATCTCCCTGACCCCTAGGGGTGATTTTTTTTTTATGCTGTACATTGTGTATTTGTGACAAGGGTGTAGGAGACTCACTTTGTCAGACTTAGGAACATGTATCCAGAATGGAACTTGTTCACAAGTTGGAGACTTCGTATTTAAAAGACAGTCATAAAATTCTACTTTTAAAAATCAAATGCCTGTTAGGTAATGTATGTTAGTTGCACAAATAGTTGTATAAGTTTTCTGTATCATATGCTGCTTGATGCAAGGGTAAAATGCTAAGCAAATACACATGGTCCTGCTCTCGAGATACTCCCTGCCTAGCGCTGGGACTCATCACCACATTGCGATAGAATGATGTATATTGACGATGGTTTTCAAAAGCTTAAAAGCTTTTCTCAAGAAAATACAAAATGAACACCTATCAAAGACTTTCTCGCTCATTAGTGAGGAAACCACTATTGATGTCAAAATGAATTTTAAGAGCATTCAAGCAGTCCACTATTTTAGGTAAATGTTAGTGTCAGATTGCAGCGACATACAAATCTGTTTAAACTTTCAAAAGGGGCCCGGGGAGATGGTTCAGTAGAATAAGTGCTTCCTTGGCAAGTGCAAGAGCCTGGGTTCAACCCCCAGTTCCAGAAAAAAAAACAAAAAAAAAAAAACAACCCTTTATAGCTTTTATGTTTTCTTTTATACTGCATAGAAATTATTTATAGCTCTACAGAAATCAGTGGTAACATGAGACCTGACTAAATCTGAAATCTTTCTTTTTCTTTCTTTCTTTCTTTTTTTTTTTTTGTTTGTTTGTTTGTTTGGCGGAACTGGGGATTGAATTCAGGCCCTTGCACTTGCCAGGCAGCACTTATTCTACTGAGCCATCTCCCCGGCCCCTAAATCTGAAATCTTTCGTTGATAATGAACAGTGAGTTGAACTAAATATGGTATTTTCCCCCAGACTAGTGGCTCTTCCGTTTCATGAGAGGTGCCTCAGAGTCATCTGAAGAATTTGTTGAAGTCCAGGCTGTTGACCCTGCCCTGAGGTTTTGGCTGGACTCTCTGGGGTGGGGTCTGAGAAGTTTCCATTCTAGTAAGTTTTCGTGTGGTCCAGAGCCCTTGTTCTGATTTTCCTTTAGCCTTCTGAAGGCCAAAGATGGAAGGGAAAAGATGTGCCTCTTGTGTCTTTCTCCCAAGTTGCAGGTAATTTTTCTGATAGTCTCCTGCCTTAGAATCATAAATAGCATTCAAAGTTATTCTTCACCACGGAGTTGTTTATGTATATCCATGGATCAGTGTAACTATATCTAAGCCTCAAGTGTTCTCTGCAAATCTAGAAGAGCTGTGCATTACTGAGGAACTGCTAAGACCAAAAATTTACCTTCTGTTCAGTAATTTTCACAATAAATCTCAAAATGTTGTTTTATTTTGTTTGAGACAGGGCTCACCACACAGTTCAGGCTTGCCTTAAAGTCACTGTGTAACTCAGGTTGGCCTCAAAACTTGCGGTTACCCACCTGCTTCAGTCTTGTGAGTACTGAGATTACAGTTGTGTACCACCACACTTGGCAATCTCAAACTTTTAAAAGCCTTTATTTATTCCTCTATCCAAAGGTCTATCTACAGTAGTCTATTTATTTATTTATTTTTCAATAGTCTTTTTAAAAAACTAGATTTCACTTACAGTACCAACAAATCAATATAAATTCCTATCTTCTTAAGGTCTTCACAATTTGGTAATTTCCCCTGGTTTTTAGTAAGCCTGGGACCCACAGGGACGGAGACATTAAGGCTAATGTAGGAAGAGGTGTTCAGAGAGATCAAAATGTCCCTTCTTACTAAGAAAGTTTTCTGCCTGGTTAATAACATTATTATCAAATTCACCCATTTGAGCACGATTTGGTCCAATTATACTTTGGAAAAATAAGGACAAATTCTTATTACACTTATGCAAAGAACAATTTTGTTATGAAAGGAGACTCAGGGCTGGGGAGCTAGCTCAGTAGAATAAGTACTTGCCTGGCAAGCACAAGGGCCTGAGTTCAATCCCCAGTTCTGAAAAAAAAAAAAAAAAGAGACTCATTAAAAATTGTTTGTTTCTGAATTTTGAGAATATCCATGAAAATCAGATAGACTGCATCCAATACATGAAAAAAATTATTTCCTTTTGTATTCTTATACATAATTATTAAATTGAGGGTCAGCAACAGCTCAAAATGGAAGAGAAAGGGCACTTCTTCATGTATCCATAAAAATAAACATCAAAAAAATAATATATTCCACACCAAGAACCATAATGTATTAATCAGCTTTCCCATTGTAGGGCCATCTAATACCCACAATTTAAAGAAGAGATTTCATGTATCACAAGGTATTCAGTACATGGTTAAAAAGCTCCACACAAGAGCATCATGGCAGAAAGGCATGGTCCTTAGTTTGTGGGATCCAGGAAGCACATCAGAAAGCAGCAGAGCAAAGAGAGGAGCAAGGGATCAGATGCTGCCCAAGGCTACATCTTCATGGCCCACCCACACACATCCCATCTTTTTTTGACTGTTATTTCTAAACACCTAGGAGACTATGAAATAGTGTCCAGGGCCAGGGAGCTAGAGAAGAAGGAGAAGGGAAAGGAGAAGGGGAAGGAGAAGGGAAAGGAGAAGGGGAAGGGGAAGGGGAAAGGGAAAGGGAAAGGAAAGAAGGAGATGAAGGAGGAGGGAAAAGAAGGAGGAAGGAGGAGGAGGAGGAGGAAGAGGAAGGAGAAGAAGGAGAAGGAGAAGGAGGAGAAGAAGAAGGAGGAGGAGGAGGAGGAGGAGGAGGAGGAAATTTTGTCTCCCAGAATCAGATTCTAAATTTAGAAAACAATTACTGATTTTTCAGAATGTCTTACATCCATACAGTCATCATTGTGATTTCCCAGAGAGTCCTTGGAAGGTTATGAATATTTGTTATTTCACTTTATAAAAAGAATAAGGCTGGAAACAAGCAAGTTTGTTTGATGTTTTCTGTAGGGATCCATTGGTCTCACTGTAGGGATCCTGATCCCTTCTACTAGGGGGGAAACAGTGGCAGGAATGAGAAAAGATAGCCAAGAAGACAAAAGCTGGGCTAGGTGGTCGCTGGTCTGCCTGATAGGCAAGACCACCTTAACCCCACAACAAAACCTACATTGATTTATATTTTTGCAAAGTTAGTAACACATGATACAAGGTTGCCTAGTGACTAATAGCTGGCCTGAACCTGACAGGATGTTTTTCTCGGGACTTAGGCGCTGAGGCCCAGCCCCGCCTACACACATTTGATCAATTTCCTAGCTTCTCACGGCTCCCAACAGTTTTCTGTATTTGTCAATTAGCTCAATATTACAGAAAGAACAGCATGAGAAATCTGTCCAATCAGAAAAGATACTTAGGTTTTCTGAGGTTAAATATGTATGAGGTTAGTGCTATTAATATAAACATTTCAGGGCTGATGACATAGCTCAGTGGACTAAGCACCTGCCTAGACAAGCACAAGGACCAGGGTGCGATCCTCGGCACCACAGGCCAGCCAACAAGACAGGGCACAGTGGCGCATGCCTATAATCCCAGCACTGGGGAGGCTGAAAGCAGGAGGATCACTGAGTCTGAGCAGCTTAGTGAGACCCTGTACCAAATACATAAAAAAAAAAAAAATTCAGATATTGTACATTTTATGGAAAAGCCTTGAAGATTTGTTAATATTCTGATGTGTATAATATGTCCTTATAAGCATATGTTCTAAAATAATGATTAATTTTAATGACATGTAGAGTGCCAAAGAAAGCATGTTGTTTTCCTCCTTTTTTTTTTTTAAATGTATTTCGTTATTGCAGGGTCACATTGTGCAGCTCAGACTCGTGGTGATCCTCCTGCTTTCAGCCTCTCTGCAGTGCTGGGATTATAGGTATGTGCCACTACCACCAGACCCAGACTCTGGCCAGCTCAGCCCACCATGGAGGCGGGGCTGGTGCAGCACGTGGTGCAGGGGATCGAATCACAAGCCTCTGCACTTGCCTAAGCTTGCCTAAGCAGGCACTTTAGTCTGTTGAGCTGTCTTGCCAGCCTGTTTTCCTCCTTTGTGATTTTGTTGTTATATGAAGTTAGTCATTCAGTCTATCATTTCTGCTTTTATTAGATGTCTGAGATCAGAATCTCTAACACAGGGCCAGCCAAATAGCTTACCGGATTAAAGTACCTACAAGCAGGTGCAGGGGTTGGGGTTTGATCCCTGGGCCTGCTGTGCTGGCCCCGCCCCCCAGGGCATGCTGAGACAGCAATTGACCGGGCACGGTGGCACATGCCTATAATCCCAGCTCTTGGGAGGCTGTAAATAGGCAGATCACTATGAGTCTGATCTAGTAGTGAGACCCTGAACACCATGTAGACCCTTCCCTAAAATACAAGGAGGAAGAGGAGGAGGAGGAGGAAGAGGAGGAGGAGGAGGAGGACACAGATAAAAGAGTAATGCAGGCTTACT
>NW_004524753.1:1073384-1075300 GCF_000260255.1 Octodon degus | reverse complement strand
AAAAAAAAAAAAAAAAAAAAAGAACAGCATATTAAAAGCTGTTAGAGAACAGAAATAGATCGCCTGTAAAGGAAAACACATCAAAATCATGGTAGATTGACACAAACCCTCAAGTCAAACCCAGGTCCTTGCGCTTGCCAGGCAGGCACGTAGACTGCTGAACTATCTTCCCAGCCCCAGATTTGCAATTTCTATCTGTGCAGATTACGCAAAAGGTACAGAATTGTTTGTTCGCTGCCACTGCACGAGAGTGCCAAGACCAATTCATCATTTTAACAGAAAGATAAACAGAATTCTAGCTTTGTAATAATGAAAAATTTGGCAATACAGCTTTGTTTTCCCTTGAGTCACCTTGTATCCAAGGGCAACCAAAACTGACAGAAATTTGTCAAGTCTATTGTACTTATAGAGCTGTTGGGAGAGGTGTGATAAATCAAGGGACATACAGCTCCCTTCCTCCTGCCCTCTACAACTTGTTGCATATCCTAAAGATTGGCTTTTCCTCTGCTATTTTGTGTTCTGGAACAATGCTGCTTCCCTGTTGACCAAAACCACTGTGTTGAAAAAACTAAACAACAAAAGGAGATACAAATGAATGACCATTTTGTATCTGTGTATTCAAAATAGTTAGGATAGATATGCAGCTGTATTCTCTCAATAGTTAGGATAGATATACAGCTGTATTCTCTCAATTCAATGAATATAGAGATTTGTTCTAATAGTGTTTGTGGACAGGATATCATGTCTGCATCTTGTACAATGAATAGCCACTAAGACAACAATATGCAATGTATTAATTATTGAAACTGTGCTAGAAATTGGTTTTGAAACTCATTGCTATTTGTTTCTCAATAAAATTATTTTTTAAAAACCCACTATTTTAGGAAATAAAGGCACATACACAATTGAATTTCTCTACTGCTAATGATTCTAGCACAGTTTTCATCATCTACACTGATTTTTTTTTTCGTGTGTGTGTGTGTGTGTGTGTGTGTGTGTGTGTAGGGAAGAGTCTACAGGGTGTTCAGGATTTCACTACTAGATCTGACTGTAGTGATCCGCCTGTTTACAGCCTTCCAAGTGCTGGGGTTACAGGCGTGCACCACCACACCCAGTCTCAACTGCCATCACTGCTCCCCCCCACCCCCAGCATGGCAGGCCCGTGGATCAAACCACTGACTCTTGTACCTGCTTGCAGGTGCTTTAATCCGCTGAGCTATTTGCTTGTCACTACTAATTTTAATTTTTAACTAAGCTAATAATTTTTTTTTGAGATATGAAGTAAACAGTTGAGAACTGTCAATGCTATAGCAGGATAGAGAAGCCCAGGAATAAACAGAGCTCTCTACAGCTGTGTACATCTCTTTTGAAATTTGTTAATGCAGCCAAAAAGAAACCCTTCCTCATTAATGTGTCCCAAAGCTAGAGCTAATGTTTAATATGCAAAAATAAGAACCAAAGTGAATAAAGCTCAAAATGTTTAATAGTCACTACCTTGACGGTCTATTTTACTTGAAAATTATCTAGATCCATTTATGACAGTGTGTTATTAACCTAAGTCTTAAATTATTTAAAGATCTTGGAAATGAAGTCAAAACTGGCAAACCATAAAGTGTTACTGGTGATAGTAGAAGCTTATTCGAAACTCATGGTGCAATTTAGTTGAGTGCAAAGTCAAGATTTTGTAATCTTGTACTAGGGAGATAGCTTGGTGGTCTAAGCACCTGCCTGGCCAGTGCAAGGACCCGGGTGCCATTCTTGGAACTGCATGCTGTGCCAGCTCCATGCCTTGCCGGCCACCAAAACTGGGCCTGGTGGTGCATGCCTGTAAGCCCAGCTCTAGGGATGCTGAGACAGAAGGATCACGATGGATCCAAGCTGCATAGTGAAACCCTGTACCAAATAAGTAAATGTTT
>NW_004524753.1:1066536-1068064 GCF_000260255.1 Octodon degus | reverse complement strand
AAATGAAATAATAAAATATATTTGACTAATTTGGAAGGTAGGAAATGCAAACTATGGGAATACAGACAAGGTAGGGCAAATGACAAACAAATGGCAGGAGCCCAACCCTAGCTGCACAAGCACAGAGCAGTCTGATTAAGAGACCAGGCAACAGAGGCCAAGCAAGAATCACCAATGTGCTATTTAAATACTTTAAATGGAGGAATTACAAGGTGACAGACAAATTGAAGGTAAAGAGATGGAAAAAGATAGTATGCAAGCATCAACCCAAAGAGTATTGTGTGGCTACAGGACTTAGAATAGTCAAACTTGAAGAACAAAGAGGAGCTTATTCACCAAATGAACCAATGGAATGCAGAGCAGAACCTAGTGTATTTTCATTCTCAAGGGAGTTTATGGGCTAAATTCGTAACATGACATTTGCCTGTTCACAGGATATGTTCATCTAAACTTTTTTTTTTCTTTTGTACTTAGTGCAGGGTCTACTGGGTCTCACTACACAGATTGTACTCGTAGTGATCCTCCTGTTTTCAGCCTCCCAAGCGCTGGGATTACAGGCGTGCACCACCATGCCCAGTCTCAATCGCTGGTCTCTGTGCACCCCGGGGGTGGGGCCAGCATGGCACACAGGGGATCAAATCCTGGCCACTGCATCTGCTTAAGCAGATGCTTTAATCCACTGAGCTATTTGGCCAGCCCTCTAAACTTTTTTTAAAAATATATTTATTTGGTTATTTATTTATTTATTTATTTGGTACAGGGTGTCACTACACAGCACTGTGTGGTTTCTTTCTTTCTTTTTTCTTTTGTATTTTTAGGGAAGGGTCTACAGGGTGTTCAGGGTCTCACTACTAGATCTGACTCATAGTGATCCGCCTGTTTACAGCCTCCCAAGAGCTGGGATTACAGGTGAGCACCACCACGCCCAGTCTTGTGGTTTCTCTTTGATCCTCCTCATTCCAATGATGAACCATGGAAAGTCATTTCCACTTATAATTATCTCACCACAAACAAGACCGAGCACATTTAATATACTTATATATACTAATTTTCTTTCCTTCTTAGTGTTTGTGTTCTTTGTCAGTCATCTATTGAGTTATTATAATTGTTTTTAGTAATTATAAAGTTTATTTCTATACTAATAAAGCATATATACTAAAGAATATTCTTTGTACCAGGGAATTTTTATGTACTAAGTACCAAGGAGTACTTAGTTACCTGTGTTGTTCCCAGTCTGCTAGTTAGAAATCCTTTTGTTACAAGAGAGGGAACTCATTTCAATACTAAAGGATACTTCCTGGGTCATGTTACTTTAAATATCCACAGTACTCATAGCTTTAGGTGAAGCCTGTTCCTGCAGCTGAGAATCTCATCTGGTCTTTTTTCTCCTTCTCTTTTCCCCAGGTTGGCTTTATGTATCAACTCCAGCAATTCCTAGCTCTCATGTCCTCTGTGATCTCTGTGATGTATGGAAGGAGAGTCTCTCTCTCTCTCTCTCTCTCTCTCTCTCTCTCTCTCTCTCTCTCCC
>NW_004524753.1:1061506-1066126 GCF_000260255.1 Octodon degus | reverse complement strand
AGCATACCCCAGTAGGAGTGTATGTGGCAGCCTTTGGCCCCATCTCAAATAGGAGCAGAGAGAGAAAGACACAAGGGTCCCACAGTCTCCTTCTTAATGTAAAACTGTCTCCTTTTTTTTTTTCTCCTTTTGTGCATTCAAGGTAAGTAAACAGATGTCTTCCTGATTCATCTCAGGGCAGTATGTGCCAGGAAGTTTATCCCACAATCAGTTTGGCATTTGGTGCCCAGGGTGTACACCCGTAATCCTAGCATTTGGGAGGATGAGGCAGGGAGCATACCAGGAGGTCCAGCCCAGCACAGGACACACAGTGAGTTCAAGGGCCTGGACTCATAAACAAGACCCTGCCTTAAAAAATAATGTGTTTTGTCATTATGTTAATTGGTTCAGTGAGGCATTTTTTTGTGAATTGTTGTTTTTATAAAATAATTTATTAAAATTATTTTAAATATTACTAAAACATGTTTTAAAGTATTTTAATATTATAGTTATTGTTTAGTTACATTTATACATTCATCACTTCCTTGGTGTTCTCAAAACAGTACTTCAATTTGTGAAAACAATGGAGATTCCCTTCAGAAAATCCATGTGTTCTGAACAGGAATATGATGTTCATCTGCAGATCTTTTGGATTTCCACTTGCCTTTAAGAAAATTAAAGAATCCTTGCTGGCCTCCACCTTCTTTGGCCTCACCCCTGCCAGCCTCCCTTGCAGCTAGGGTGTGAGTATGTGACTTAGGGTTAGCCAGTGAAGTGTACCAGCTCCAGACTTTGGAAACAGGAGCTACTGAACCAAAAGCAGTAAGAAAAGCAGCGTCTGTAGCAGAGACTATGACAAATCTAGTTTCTAGGAGCAGTAGATGGTGTACAAAATGTGGTGGCCATGTCCTCGCTCAAGATTTTAGCTGCAGCCCTGGGGCATGAGATATCAGTATCTGAATTTAAGTGTTATTGTATATAATGATAAAATGCTAGTGCTAATACTGATATTTCATTTATTTTATTTTATTTTTTTTGGCAGAACCAGGGATTGAACTCAGGCCCTTGTGCTTGCCAGGCAAGCGCTTAATCTACTGAGCTATCTCCCTGGTCCCTGATATTTCATTTCTTTTGTTCAGAATTCATAAAGTCATGGATATAGCAAAAATTTATAAACATTAAAATATCAAGTAAGAAACAAAGATAAAAATTATTAAGTGTATACATACCATTATATGCACTAAAACAGGTTCTTTGTAAATATGAACAATGTACATAAAAATACAGGTGGAGAATACGCATAAGTTGATAATAGTTGAAGTTGGATAAGTATATAAAAGTATTATTTTCTATGTTTGTATGCTTGGAATTTTCTATAATAAATTTTTTTAAAAAATAAACATGAAAAATTTAAAATAATATAAAATGTGACTTCTGCAAACAAAAATTTGGTTGTTTTTGGAGACAGGGGCTTGCTGTGCAGTACAAGGTGGCCTTGAACTCACTGTGCAGCTCAGGCTGGCCTCAAACTTGCAGCAGTCTTCCTGCTGGGGCCTCCTGAGGGCTGGGATTATAGGAGTGTGCCTTCCCCACAACCTGTCCTCCCCGCCTCCTTTCTTCATCTGGCTTTGCTTCCCCTTCTTGCCTCGTCCTCCTCTCCTCTGTGAGGGGCAGAGGCACTCCCACACTACTGGGAACCATGGAAGCTGGCAATTGGCCAAATGTGTGAAAGCCAGACTAGGCCTCAGTGCCTAAAGCAGATAAGCTACCTCAGTCCTAAGATAAGCATCCTGACTGGTTAACATCAGCTATTAGTCACTAGGTGACCTAACTTAGCAAAGGTATAAATAAAGGCCATTACTGTTGTTCTGGGGGTCGTTTCACCAGCCAGGCAGATGGGCCACCACCTGACCCAGCTCTTATCTGCCTGTCTTTTCCCTACTCCTGCCGCTGTTTCTCCCCAGGTACAACGGATCATACTGAGAGACCAACAGATCCCTGCACCACATGCTCTCACCACGCCTCACTGGCTCAAGCTTTCGCACAGCCCTTCCCTGAGAAGAGCCCGACACCACACTAAACCATGCTTGTACATAGACCCCGGGGCCACCCAGTCCCCTCATCCACCAAGCACAGACATCGCTGACTGCCAGGCCATGACCCAACTCATGCCTAGATACTCATGCCCCTAAACACTCAGAAGTGAATTATTTTGAAAAGCATATTTTCCTCTTTCTAGAAAGATCCTTGTAGATTAGTAATGCACAGGGTCACACTATTCCAGCTGAGCCTGGCTCTGCTTCCTAAAGGCTTGGATCCCACCGTTTTCCTCCCCACCCTCTTCCCCGGTTCCCACCCTCCCTTCCAGTCTACAAACGCTTGCTGAGTGCCTACTGAGAAACAGACAAGACGACGGGGTCTTGGCTTGCTTTCCCACAGAAGTCTCACTCCAGTGAGCTGATTCACTCACCTGTGTTCTGCATCCCAAATTGAGCCACTGTCCGCAACCTTCCATGCTGTTTCTTCCCCTGCAGGTGACGGGAGCCTCTTCTCTTTCCCTGCAAAGGAAGTGCTTTCAGATTTGAATCGTGAAAAAGATAATATTTCTCCTCTTTTTCAAACAAATGAAAGGGCGCTGCCTATCAGGAAGCATGTCGTGACCCAGGAGCCAACTGAGAATGACTCTGTTTCTGAAAGTATCAAAAGGAGCTTTCCAGATTCTAGACCCTGGAGGAGCATTGCAGGGCAACTCCACATGGATGGGACTCAAGCCCAAAGCAGACTGAGTCCCTAAGACCTCCCAGGGACCAAAAGCTATGCACAAGAATTGCAGTCACCTCCGCTGCCAGCTACTCCCAATAATCATCTTTCCAAAAATGTCAATATGCATATGCTGATATATGCAAATCAAGCCCACCAGCTCATTATATTAGACACATACCATCTCAATTAAAATAAGTATATAAACTATTTTAAATGTTGTCCTATAAATAGGCTAACCCACTTACAAAATAATAAAGTTCAACAATAATCTTTACTTCTACTGAAGATTACTTTTTCTTTTCTTTCTTTTTTTTTTTTTTTTGGCAGAACCAGGGATTGAACTCACTCAGTTACAGGTAAGATTATTTTTTTCTTACCTGTAAATGAGTGAGCTTTTCACAGGTCCCTGGACTAAAGTCAGGTTTTTTACTTCTCCTTGTACAAGGATCACACTTATTTCTAGAATCTTCCTGGCAGAGGTTTGTCAAGACCTGGGAGGAATCATTCCAAATCTGGTCCATCCATGGGAAAAAGAGGCCCGAGCAATTATTCCAGGGGCTTATGCTTGCCTAGAATGTGTAAGACCCTGGGTCCAATTCTCAGCACCATGAAGAAGAAAACTTAGGGAACAGGAGACAGGCTTTCCGAAGTGACAGCCCTTTGTAGCAGTCTGAGTTTGCCTCTTACCTTCACCTGCTTTGTGCATACCTGAGTTCAGGGCCCTCTCCTCCTCCTCCTCCCCTCCCCTGCCCAAGGGATTTCAAAGTTTCTGGAGACTCTGAGGTTTGAATGTCTATGGCTTCTGCTCCGGACATCCCTACATATCTGCTAGGGAAACGGGCCCTGGGAGAAAGTTAAGGCTGCTCCTGCATACTTGGGTGAATTTCTCCACATCTGTTCTACACAGTCTCTCATCCCACAGTGAATAGGACTTTTATTTATTTGTCTAGACAGGGTTTCACTATGCAGTTCAGGCTGGCCTTGAACTCCCTTTGTAGTCCAGCCTGGTCTCACACTTGGAGTGGTCCTCCTGCCTCAGCCTCCTTAGTGCTGGGGGATTATAGGCATGCGCCACTATGCCCAATTTATGAGCAGGACTTTAAAGGCCTCATCACTGGCCAGTAGAAGTCTCTTAGCATAACAATTGCTCACCATTTCTAACCCTGGAAACACGCCAAATTCTTTATATGATATACATTTAGATCTTACTTTTGAACATACTCCCCAGATTATTTTTATTTATTTAATTTTTTTTTTGGTGGTACCAGGGATCAAACTCAGGACCTTGCGCTTGCCAGGCAGGTACTTATTCCACTGAGCTATCTCCCCACTCCCATCCCCAATTATTTTAAAAGTGTAAAAAAAAAAAAAGTGACAGAAAGATTTGTTTCAACCACCACAGGCACTTGCCGGAGCCCTCTTCCAATACTGTCCGCGACTCTCAGCATCCGTTTGAATGGGGCTCTTCACAGCAGCGCACCACCAAGCAGGGCCTCATCGCCTACACGCGGGAGCCCCTCCAGGAGCCATGTGACTCGCAAGTACAGGACCTGGCCTTGTGCGCTGTGCTCATTCATGCGCAGAACAGAAGCAATTAAGAGACTGAGTCTCTGCATTTTCCCGGCTCAAATACGGAGGCGCACAAATCACTGATGTCGAGCTCCACCTGGAAGGTGCTCCTTGAAAGGAGGGTAAGTGCCTCCATTGTGGCAAACCTGGCCCAGTACTGAGCTGGCTAGTTTTCCTTATCATGTTCAACTGGCTTCAAGCAAAGCAAACCAGCCCAGCCAGGGTGCGGGTGTGTAGTCTTTGAAGGGAGGTGACCTGGGCAGTGTTGCCCCAACCCACAGTTCCCCAAGAGAGGGTGTGAGCCCCTGG
>NW_004524753.1:1058609-1060251 GCF_000260255.1 Octodon degus | reverse complement strand
CAAAATGCTCCTTCATTTATGTCCCCCTTTTTTGTTTACTTTTTTCAGAGATGGGTATTCTGTTGCCATTTAAATATTGTAGGTGCATGAATTCAGCAAAGTAAACCAATATAGTCCAGTAGTCCATAATAGTAGTGGGTTATCTGCAGGACTGGCAATGTCAAAAGTTCTTTTCTTGAGCCTTTTACAGTTTAGCCTTAAATTACATTTTAAAGGGCAGGATTAGGGTTGGCAAGATAGCTCAGCGGACTAAGTGCCTGCATAGGTAAGAGCAGGGACTGGAGTTCGATACCAAATGCAGAGCCGGCTACCAAGGCCAGGAATGGTAGTGCACCCCTGTAATCCCAGAACTGGGAAGGCGAGTCTGAGCTGTGTAGTGAGACACTGTACCAAAAATTCTTAGTCTCTAATTTTTCTTTTATGCAAATATGCCCCATGTCAACAATTCTTAAGTGTGCCTTTCCCACCTTCTTACTTTGACATCTGTCAGGTTGGGATACAGCTTGGGACGCTGGACACAGTTGAGACTGTCATACAGAAACTGTCCACCAGGTGACAGCAATGACATACTAGTGTACAACTTCCTCTAACACCTATTATGGCCCAGCAAATAACAAACCACCTTAGAATTTGTTATATACAGTTGCCCTTCACTCTGCAATTCTACGCATGCAGATGTGAGCAGATTTGAATCAGAAATATTTGGAAGTTAAAAAAAAAAGCCGCATCTATACTGAACATATATTGACTTTTTGTCATTCATTGAACAATACAAAATAACCAGTATGTATGAAGCCTTTGCACAGTATTAGAATCTATAAGTAACTTAGAGGTGATTTAAAGTATGCAGGAGGATATGCATAGATTATATGCAAATACTATGTCATTTTGCAGAAGGACTTGGACAGCCACAGATTTTTAAGCTAATCCCCACAATCCGGAGAAGCCACTGCACATATCAACTGCCTTAAAGCAAGGTACAGCTCAACAAGAGTTGGTTTGGATTGGCAGTTATATACTAGGGCCCCTGTTATTTTTAAATCTAGCTTTAGAAGCTTTGCCAAATGCTATTGAATAATGAACTTCAGTCTTTATTAAATATTTTCCCAAGCTTTGTTGAAATCAAAGGAATTGAGGGAAAGATTCTGTGAAGAGATCAATTGCTGCAGAAAACCTAGATCTCACACTTACCAAATCCAGTAATAATCTAAGCACTTTAGCTTGGAGGAAAACCTCTCCCATAGTGGGGATCTGGGGCCAGCATAACAAATTAGTGCTTTTAGTGTCTGTATGAAATTCCTATTGATATCTTTAACAATAACCTCAGAAAAGGACCGGCCAATTAGCCCAGCGGAATAAAGTACCTGCAAGCAGGCCCAGGGGCCAGGGGTTGGATCCTCAGACCTGCTGTGCCAGCGCCACCCCCAGGGCACACAGAGACTGCAATTGAGACTGGGTGTGGTGGCCTGGTAGGCTGTAAACAGGCGGATCACTACCAATCTGATGTAGTAGTGAGACCTTGAACCCCTGTAGGCCTTTCCCTAAAAACAAACACCATCCAGATGGACTGGCTTAAAACACAAAAAGTTATTTTCTTATTATTATTAGTCCAACAGGATCCTTGCTGGACTAAGACTAAAGC
>NW_004524753.1:1036886-1053192 GCF_000260255.1 Octodon degus | reverse complement strand
ATAAGGTAGACAGACTTGCCATTGCCCTTGCTGCTGCTCCTCGTCCCATTTGTTCTTTTTTTTTTTTTATTTTTCAACAAATAATACACTGCATATGTTCTTCTTAGTGGTTAATTGTCATTTGTTCTTATTGTTTTGCTGTTTTCAGCCACCATGAGCTGCTACCCTCTGCCATGTGCCTCTCTGCCTTGGAGTCAGCTGAGTATGGACTGAAACCTCCACTAACTGGGAGCTAAATAAACCTTTCCTTCCTTAATTCTGGGTGTCAGGTATTTTGTCCCAGCAATGGGAGAAGAGCAACTAAGATAAACAGCTCCTGATTACCTCATCAGGGCATGGTGGCGCCCACCTGCAGTCTGAGCTACTGCAGAGGCTGAGGCAGGAGACCAACTCATGAGTTCAAGACCAGCCTGGGGGAAACCGGTGGGACCTCATCTCAAAAGAAAAAATTTCACTGCTAGCATTTTATAACCATACAAATATTTCTGATTGGCTTATGGAGTGAATTGATTACGCTTATTTTTATTTATCCTAAATTCTCAGTGTCTTGTTTTTAATTGCTTGGCTAACCACTATTCTTACATGTTTCAGGGTCCCTGTCACAGTGTCTGTAGTGAAATCAAAGTCACAATCTGTCCATTTTTTTCTCTAGAGACCTCCGTCCTGGGGCACAGGGTGGGACCATTCCAACTCAGAGGGTTTACACAGGGGTCCTGATGCTTAGCTGTTGTCTTGAGAATTCACTTTACCTTTCTCTGCATTACAGGTCCTGTGAAATAGCTTCCATAGCTGCCTTCTTCCTTGATTTTCTCTGTCCAGCATAAGAAGAGGAGCCATCAAAAAGATGCATGTTTTCCCTTGAGGTATGATGTGCTGAGAACTGATCTGGGACTCTGCTAAGATGTATGCCCTAGGCTGGAAGTCACTTTTTTTTTGTACCAGGGATCGAACTCAGGACCTTGTGCTTGCCAGGCAGGTGTTTGTGCCACTAAGCTATCTCTCCCTCCTCCTTTTTTTTTTTTTTGTTACTTTGGCAGAACCAGGGATTGAATTCAGGCCCTTGCACTTGCCAGGGAAGCACTTATTCTACTGAGCCATCTCCCCGGCCCTCTCCTTCACTATTTTGAAGACACTTCTCCATTGTTTGGTTTGGTTTGGTTTTATAGTACTGAGGACTGAATGTATATCTTTCACAGTGAGCTATATCCCAGCCCCTACCACCCATACTCCTTTTTCTAAAAAGTTTGAGTCAGGATCTTGCTGTGCCATTTAATTGCCTTGGCTGGGCTCAAGTGTTTTGTTTTTTTTTTTATTTTTTATTTTTATTTTATTTTTTTATTTATTTGAGAGAGAGAGAGAGAGAGAGAGAGAGAGAGAGAGAGAGAGAGAGAGTAGTGTGTGTGTGTGGCCAGCTCAGCCCACCAGGGGGCGGGGCTGGCTGGCATGTGGTGCTGGGGGATTGAACTGCGGTCCCTGATGCTTTGCCAAGCTTGTTCTAAGTAGGTGCCTTAGACCACTGAGCCATCTCTCCAGCCCCTGGGCTCAAGTGTTTAATATTCCTGCATCAGCCTCCAAGAATGCTGGACTTGCAGGCCAGCATGAGCCACCATGCCTACCTCTCATTGTCTTGTAGCACAGCAATCCCCGGTCTTTTCGGCACCAGGAATGGTTTCATGGAAAACAATGTTTTCACAGATAGGTGGAGAATGACTTGGGACAATTCAAAGGAGTGCTTAACCTGGGCCAACGACAGCAGGGCTGGAGCTCCTGTGACATTCTGAGTGATGTCTGGCAGACCGGACAGGAGGTGGAGCTCGGGCAGCTCAAAATACAGAAGCTGCTCGGCCCCCTGCTGTTCTCTGTCATTGTGCTACCTGGTTCCTCCCTGACTACAGACCACTACCGGTGGTGGCCCAGGAATGGGGGGACACTATTGTAGCATGCACTATGACTCTTGGGAACTGAGCCGCCATTCTGATTCCTGGCCCTGTGACCCCATTTCACACCACCTTCTAGAAAGTGCTGGCATGATCTCTATGCTTTCTGTCCTGAGACTTCCAAGAACTCTCTTCTGGGGATGTCTTCCCATTCCTCAGCTTAGCTATCGGTGGGCTCTTTGTCCAGAAACTTAAACTTCAATGAAAAATTCTCACCTACTTTATTGCCATTTTCTCCCCCACAGCTTTCTCTTTTCCATTTTCCTCATTTTTACCTATTAATTGGAATACTGAGCTTCCCATTTCCTTGTGTTTTGCTCCCAAATTCTCTTTGTCCTATTTTCCAAGCAAATACCTTATTTCCCCATTGTTTGACTTTTAATTTCAGCTTTTATATCTTTACCTTCACTCAATCATTCTTTAAAGGCTTCTTTTGTAATAATCTGTATACGGTTGGGAGCTGCTAAAGCTGGAAATTGATCCTGTGTGGGAGGGCGGGATGAGGCCTCATTGTCTAAAGCAGCCACCCTACTCAGTCATCCTGCCTGAACACTGTGGGCTATTAGTCGCTAGGCAACATTGTGTCTTATAATTTTGCAAAGGTATAAATAAATGCCCCTGTTATGGTTGTGTCTAGTTGTCCCCCAAAAGACTCATGTGGTCATGGGGTGGACTTCTACAGGTTGCAAATTCATGATCCAGTGCTGGGATTATGGGTGTGAGTGCTGCTGGGATTATGGGTGTGAGTACTACACCTGGCCTGGGGCAGATAGCCTGAATGAAGGAGATATAAGGGAGACATACTTGCTCTTTGTTGCCATTGTTGCCTCTGCTCCTCCCTTTTACTCTTGATGTTTTGCTGTTTTCCTCCACCATGAACTGCTGCCCTCAGCCATGTGCCAGTATGCCTTGGAGCCAGCTGAGTATGGACTGAAACATCCACCAACTGTGAATTAAATAAACCTTTCCTTCCTTAATTCTGTCAGGCATTTTATCACAGCAACAAGAAAAAAGTAACTGAGACAGCCTCTATGGTTGTTCTGGGGGCCTTTGCCTATCAGGCTTGGTCTACCACCTGACCTCTGCTATTATCTCTTGTGTTTATTTTCTGAACCCTCTCACCATTTTCTCCTGGGGACTACTGAGAGACCAACAGATCCCTACAGTATACATTATTACAGATGGCCACATCTCTTCTCCTGTTTCTCAGAGGGCCCTAAATCATAACTTTTTTTCACATCTTATCCTGCTATTTCAATTGACTTTCATGAGTCCTCTGATTCCTGTCTTCTGTTGGCTCACTTTTCATATTGAATTGCCCTCCAATGACCAGCAATCACTGGAAATAACTTCATATTTAAGGATGAGGCATTAGAAAAGTTGTTTGTGTGGGTGGGGCCTATAAGGCTTCCAGTGTTATATCGAAACCTGTGGGAGATCTCATTATCTACGAAGAAAGATTCCCTAATATCCCAGCTGTGAAGCAGCAGCTTAGGGCTGCCTATAGAGAGTGAGTAGGGAGAAGGAACCCAAGATACCTCTTGTCAGTAGGCGGACCTGGGCTTCAGCTTCTTGTTTTCCACCTTGTGCCTCATCGCTCCACACTCAAGGGTGTGTGCTCCCTCTGGTCCCAGAGCCTTTTGGGCCAGAGTTCTCCAGAAAGTATGTTTTCCTTTCCTGGGAATAGAGAGGGCTCAGTTTCCCTGTTGCCCCTGGTGAGGCAGGCCCTTGAGGCCTAACACTGCGCCTAAGAGAGATTTACAGGAAGTGTCCCTCATAGGCCTCCCCCACTGTGTTTCTGACATCTCTCATGGGTAAGATGAGTTCACTACAGGTCCCTGGGAGCGTGGTGTCCCCCTCCTCTGATTGCCAAGCTTTCCCAAAGTTTTGGGGCACAACAGCCCTTCTTCTCACCCCAGCCTCTGAAGGCCCTCAGCTTCCACCGATTCTGAGAGCTAGGCCTGTGTGTGTCCCTCATTCGACGACAGATGGGAGTTCAGTTCCTGTTTCTCATTCTTGCTGCGCTTTAGGCTAATATTTCAAAGGAGAGCAGAAGCAACTTTATTTGGTCTTGGAGTCACAGCCATTCCATTTTTCTGAAGCTGATTGCTGGACACTGTTTTTCATAACAAACGAATGTGGAAACCCTTAGACTTTTCAACTGCTTTCCCTAAAGTACTAAAATAGTTCATTCCATGATGTCTCCACCTTCCAGTCTGTGACACTTCTAGTACACACTTGGCACGAGGCGGATAATCGTTTCCTTCTCCTCCACTTGAGCCTCCTGTCCATCTGTCCTCGCTGAGTGTTTTACAAGCATACCAATCAGCAAGACAGAAAGTCCCTAACAAGCCCAGCAACCTTCAAAGCAGTTAATAAGCCGTGACCTAATCTGTGGAGAGTAGGGGTGGGGGAGGAAACAGTTCAAAAGCAACCGAAAGGCCAACATGGTTTGGAAAAAGGTCAATTAGCAACACCAGCGAAAAAAATGCTGTGCTTGTGATAAGCTTGATTAACAGAACAGTGAAGCCTATTATGAAAAAAACTTAATAAAACATTGTGGAGTTGAAAAACTTATCTTTGATGATCTGGAAAAGCAAGAAAAATAATCCTGAACCCTTTCCCAGTTTAGAAGCCTTTGTTTATCTTTCTCTGCTACAGTGGGAGCCAAAATTCTGATAGTTTGGATTAGCTCTTAATATTTCTGTCCCTGCGGGTGTTCAGCTTCACGTGCGGTCCACATGCAAGTCACGGGCACTCTCTGTCTTGTCGCCACTCTGACCAGTGGCTTGAGTCGGTCAGTATGGAAGCATGCGCATCCACATATCACACTGTCCCTTAGTCCCAGGGTTCCCGAATTCTCAGTTGTTCCTGAGTTGTTCCTCAGTTGTTCCGGCTTGCTTTGAGGGGACAACAATCTGAGAGCCAGGTAGCCTTTCCTCGTAAGCAGTTCAGTCACCTTAAAAAAAAAAAAAAAAATTGACAGAATGGAAGGTGAAACTGAAACCGTGGCGGGCTGGGTTGGGGCTGCCTTAGTATGGATGAGAGAATCCCCCAATTCTTAAAATCGTTGAGGACAAAGACTCATTTTATCTGGAAACCTACTTTGGAGTTGACGTAAAGTTTATGTGTTAATTTTTCCATTCCCTTCATAGATCCACTCCATTTCCAAGCTACTATGTGTTGGGATTCCTACATCCTGGAAAGAATTAAGTTTTAGGATCAAATGGACTCCTGGTCCTTACCAAGCTTTTTTCCTCAGTTTTCCTGTCTGTGAAATGAAAATAACAGCACATCTTTGCAAGGTCCTAAGGGGTGGATGCAATGTGTATAAAATGACGGTCACATGGTAAGTACTTAATGAACGACAGCTGTAATCAATACCATTTTTATTGTTATTACATTACCTCTGTAAAGCAAGAGGGGCCTTAAGTCCAACCTTCCACATTTGCCTAAAGATAGTTCTCTGCCAGTTCCTCAGCTTGGCACAAAGAGGCTCACACTCCCAGGGGCCTGTGGTGAACTCATCTTATCGTGAGAGATGTCAGCCTCCACCTCTTCCTTGACCTTCTCGACCAACCTGTCGTAATCACTGCCGCCTGTGACCTCTGTCAGCTGGGCCTAGAGTTAGCAGAGCCACTTGCTCAGCCAGTGGATCCCGAACCCACCCACATCATACATACCTGACCATGTTCCTCTCTACCCTTTCCCCATGACCACCCTTCGTGCTGCATGCCGACTCTGATAGACTCTGAGTTGAGTTCAGTTTTTCTTCACTATTGATGGGACCTTGAACGAAGTCTCTTCGGTTTCAGGAGTATTCAAAATCGTTTGCTTTTACATGCCTTCTTTCTACACGTCTGTTCTTTTTTTGTGGCTGGCTCATCCTGCCCTGTGGGTGGGGCTGGCATGGCATGTGGTGCTGGGGATCGAACTATAGTCCCTGTGCTTACCTAAGCATGCACTTTATACTGCTGAGCTATCTCGCCAGCCCATCTACATGTCTGTTCTGACTTGATGTCCATGTCACGGAGACCCAAAGTGAACTTGGCCTCTGCTGCAGCTCTGATGAGCTTTGTGTGTTGGGGGCTTGGTCCCACGTGGTGGGACCTATACGTGCCAGGCCCAGTGCTACTTGGTTGGGATCCCTGAGCTCTCACCAGAACAAGTTTGTCAAAAAGTGAGCTCAATCCCTGAACCATCCTCTGGCTTTCTGTTCCCCTCCTATTTTTGAGACACCAAATGCCATGAGGCCTTCACCAGAGCTGAGCCAGTGCTGGTGCCAGGCCTTTGAATCTCCCCAACTGTGAGCTGAAAAGACCTTGTTTCTTTGTAAAATTACCTCACCTCGGGCATTTCATTACAGTGATGGGAAATGCACTAATACAGTCCCGCATAGAGCTAGCAGGTGCTACCAGGCCAGCCCAGTGGATTGCCCTGAAGCTGCAACACCACCAATCTACTTGATAAGCTGGACAAACACCCATTGGCTGAGGTGGAGCCACAGAGCCAACTCCACCACAGGAAGCACAGATGGCTCCGTTCCAAGACTCTTTGCCACAGGCCCTCACAGCTCCCAAAAAACCCACTCTGCTACTCTGTGGCACCGCCTTGCCTGCGCTCTGTCCCTGCTCACAGCTGCCCTGGCCCTCCCAGCACACACAATCCTGACTGCCCTGCAATTGGTCCTCTGATCAGATTATGCTCCTCTTGCTTTTCCAGTCCCTCTGGGCCTTTCCGAGGAACTCACTAGCACATCTACCTTTAAGTATGAATGATGGTAATTACTCCAGAGTCCCTCTCTTGGTCACATTTGCAGTACAGCAGCAGCTTTGGCTGGCCCAGAATGCAAGGGCCTCAGGCAACAACACTAAGCCAGGACACTGCCAGACAGGGACTACCAGGCATCTCCTCCAGATAGTCCCAATTTGATTAAGACTCCAGGAATGCAAATTTTAAATAAACAGCCCAAGAGACTCTTGACTTCAGGAAAGACTGGGAAACACCCAGTGCTACTATAGTCCTAGGTGCTTTGCAGAAGAGGAAATGAAAACCCCAAGAAGAGCAGGGGCTCCCCTGTGGTCGCCAGCTCCTCCTCTGCAGATCCGAGTCGGATGCCAGGTTGTCGGATGCCCTTCATCCCAGAGCCTCTGGTTGGGAAAGGAGGCCCCGACACTGGACATTTAGGTCCCCTGTGGGGCAGGGTGCGAGGAGTCAGCTGTGTCAGCATTCTCTCCTCGGCAACGATTAGAGCCATGTGCAGACTGGCCAATCCTTCAGTTTTGAAGCAGGATTTTCTTTTTCTTTTTTTTTCACCGTGGCCCAAAGCCTTTATTAGTCAACATGGATAGATTCTTTTGAGGATGGAGATGCAGAAAAATTTGTGAACAGTAAAGCAGATACTGAGAAATTAGTCTCCTGGATTTGGCCTAAACTTATATAGAGAGTGTTATAACATGGGGTGATATTATAAAGTCCAGACCTTCAAAAAAAAAAATCCAGAAATTCAAATTATCAGTGCAACAATGAAAAGAAATTAACTTTTCAGTGAAAGACATTAAGCTATTTAACTTTTATCTGACAGTTGCTTATGAATTATGAAATAAGGTGCTGTTTTAGACAGCTCAAGTAAGACAATTGATTCCTATTGTAATTAAACTGTAAAACAGGGCTAGCCAAATAGCTCAGCAGATTAAAGCATCTGCAAGCAGGTGCAGGGGCTGAGGGTTTGATCCCTGGGCCTGCTGTGCCAGTCCCACCCCCGGGGCACCCTGAGACATCAATTGAAACTGGGCATGGTGGTGCGCCCCTGTAATTCCAGCTCTTGGGAGGCTTTGAACAAGTGGATCACTATGAGTCCCATCTAGTAGTGAGAACCTGAGCACCCTGTAGACCCTTCCCTAAAATGCAAAAAATGAAAATAAAATAAAATAAACTGTAAAACCAACGTTACACTGACATTCTAGTGGTTACATAAGAGAACCCAAGTTTTACCAAATCTTGCTATCACTTCTCTTCACAAATTCCTCTTCTGATACACTTGCCTAAACTCCTCATCAAGCATATCAACATTTTCTTTTTTAAATATTCCTTTAGGGAGTTATCCTAATATTTTTGTAGCATGTTCTTTGATAAGTTTGAGCCTTTCTTCTTCAGTAATTGCATTGATATGCCCTTGTCTCTTTTGCTGCCTCTGCCATTCTTCCAGTTCACGTTGCTTGTCTGCAAGGAACTGGTTACGACGCTCTTCAGTAAGTTTTTCCACAGTTCTTCTGTGTTCCAGCTGCCTCATGCTTTGTTTCTGAGCCTTCATTAATTCTATCCAATCATCTTCAGCAAATTTAGTCTGCATAGTTTTTCTCTTTTTGCACAGTTTTTCTAAGGATTTCTTCTTCTTCTTTTGCAGCTTGTTGTATTAGTTCTTTCAAGGCCATTTGTTCTTCAAAATCTTGCTTCATCTCATTTTGTTTTCTCAATTTCTCTTCTGCTTCTTTCATCTTCCTCTTACAAATTTCAGCTGCTTCTTCCTGGTATAATTCTTGTCGCACTTGTTCCAAATCTTCACGTTGTTGCAGCATTTCTTCCAATTTCTGAATCAGCATGTTTTGAGGTTGTAGCCTTTGCACCTCAATTTCTTGAAGTTTTGCCATCCTTTCTTCTTCTCTTTGCTGCTACTTGTTGGCCAACTCTAGGATTTTCCTGTTTTCCTCTTCCATCTCCTCGCATTTTTTTTTTTCTCTCCATAGAGCCTGCTCTTTCCGAAACTCTTCAATGTACTTCTGAGTTGCTTTCATTTATTTCTAACTTTTATTGTCTTTTCAATTGGTCTTCTTCATATATTTTCCTAACAATTTCATCAATCATGACTTTTTCTTTCAGCAACTGCTTGTAAGCTTCCTTTCTTTGTTCTTGTTCTTCAAGTTGTTTCTCTAAGAGAGTCCTGTGCTTTCTCTTTGTTTTGCTTGTCTTCTAGAGCATTTTCTTCTTTCATTATTCTCATGCTCTTCCATCATGGCTTTGGCTAGTTCAGCATCACGTTTCATTTGCTCGTATTTATTGGCATCCTTTTAGCGATCCAGGCTGTCCTCTCCTTATCTATGTAAGCTGCTCTTAATTTCTTCTCCAATTCTCTGAATTCAATGCTGTTTTCTCCCACTTGTTACCTCATCTTCTCATCTTTCAGACTTTTATGTTTTAATTTTGCCAATCCTATAGCCATTCTTTTTTCTTGTTCAAGCTGGCCTTCCCTTAATCTTTTGCTTTCTTCTGCTTTTTGGATGGCTTCTTCCATATCCAACTCAAACTGCTCATCCTGTAATAACCTGAGAAATCTCTTGTGCTCAACATGGCTGACATTTTCATTCTGCACCATTTGATTCCTGACTTGATTATCTTTTTAGTGCTTTGACATGCAACTTTTTGCAGTAGTTTTCATCTACTATTTTTTGATGCCCTTCAGTAAAGCTCAAAATTCTCCTTTTGGAAGCCATCCTCGCTGACAAAAGATCAGGCTCTGAAGCCGAAGCAGGATTTTCACAGCTGCATCACAGGAGGAAATAATGATGCCCCGTCTGTGCTGTGGCTGAGAATCAGTGCATGGAGTCAGCACCAGAGAGCTGGCTCTGGCCTCCAGGAAGCTTGAGCTACTGTTACTTTGATTCCTCATGTCCTGGTTCTTTGGTATGTGAAAGAAGGCAACTAACTAGACTAGATGAGGGCCCCAGTGCTTTTCCCAGGAGAATCCCCTCAAGCTCTCTGGTGTGAGTTCCTTGACTCCTTGCCAGCCCTCAACTGTCACCAAGTTGCTGTCCTTTTTATTATTATAATGCTATAACACCTATAACCATGAGGCTCTATCTAAATGCCATGTTTAATGACGGCTACCAGTCTGTTCAGGTTGCCGTAGCAAAGGGCCACAGACCATCTAACTCATAGGCGACAGGGGCTTATATTTCATCATGCTGGAGACTGGGAGGTCCGAGGTGCAGGCATTAGCAGATTTGGTGTACGGTGAGTGCTTGCTGTCTGCTCCAGGCTGTGCCATCTTGCCGCTTCCCATGGGCGGGGAAAGTGGACGAACACAGCAGCCTTCTGAAGATCCTTTTAGAAGGCACTGCGTTCATCATCTTCATGAACACAGAGCCTGTGGGACTTAATCCCTCCCAGAGCCCCACCAGACGTGAATGTCGGAGGGACATAAACACTCAATCCAGAGCAGTTACTACATTAACGGTCAAAATTAAATCAAATACCACAAAGCTAAAATATTCAATTTTTCATGTTCACTTACTATGCTGGGTAAGTGAATATTATTTTGCAGAAACTACATTA
Organism: Octodon degus; assembly: GCF_000260255.1. Classification (NCBI taxonomy): domain Eukaryota; kingdom Metazoa; phylum Chordata; class Mammalia; order Rodentia; family Octodontidae; genus Octodon; species Octodon degus. Next base: position 1,042,924 of record NW_004524753.1, on the reverse strand, counting down.
CCAGTTTGGTGGTTCCTGGTAGAAAACTGTTAGGCTGAGTCTGGTCTTTATTTAGTCTGTTTTGAAATTGTGAATTTCTGAATGCAGTGCCAAGAATCTCAGTTTGCATGTGGAAGAGGACTGTGAATACACCCCAGCCTTGATTCCAGTTCAGGAGAAGCGCTTGACCAACATAACCAAGTTTTCATAAGCGAGAAAGGCAGGCATCACTTCAGAGCGCTGTAAGCTCTCCCTTTTTTGGGAAGATATTAGTTTATGTTAGATTATTATTACAGTAAAAAAAATTCTTTAATTTTTGTTGGTACACATTTGCCATACATAATGATCACATCCCCCGCAGGGAATTTATACCTGCACATAATATATTTTAGGGCTTGATCCCCATCCTACTGTGCCGGCCCCGCCCCTGGACTGTGCTAAGACTGGGTGTGATGGTGTGCACCTGTAATCCCAGCTCTTGGGAGGCTCAAAATGGGAGAATCACTATGAGTCCGATCTACATATGTCATTGTGGTATAATGCTTTTCACTCTTAGGAAGAAACCTAAAAGGGACATATCTGGATCAACTGTTGATTCTCTGTAGTGTTTCCTGTGTGATTGGGGTTCTGTTCATGAAGTTTTTGCCCACACCTATGTCTTCAAGAGTTTTACTTATTCTATCTTCTGGCCGATTATTTGTTTCAAACCTTAAATCTCTGTTCCATTTCAATTTTAGTTTTAGTGCATGGTGAGAGATTTGGATCTAGGTTTAATCCAGCATGTGGAAAGCCAGATTTCCCTGCACTATTTATTAGAGAGGCTGTCTTTCTTTCAGTGATGTGTTTGGCCTCTTTGTAAAAGATAAGGCAGCTGAGTGTACTTGGAGTTGCAAGAATATATTATATTCTAATACATTTCACTGATCCTCAGGGTTTTTTTTTTTTTTTTGCCAGTGCCATGTTGTTTCTATCACAGTAGCTTTCTAATTTAACTTCAAATAAGGGATTGTGATGCTCTTGCCTTACCTTTGTTGCCCAGAATGCTTTTTGCTATTCTAGTTCTCTTCTGGTTCCAAAATTAATTTCAGGAGTGTTTTCTCTCATTCTGTGAGGCACGCTATGGGAATTTTGATCAGGATTCCTTAAAATTAAATCCTAACAATGTTGGGAGTGTGGCCATTTTCACCATCTTGGTTCTAGCTACCCAAGAACAAGGCATATCTTTCTATTTTGTGATGCCCTCTTCAATCTCATTTTTAAGAGTACTGTGATTTTCAATGTAAAGGTCATTCACTTCCTTCATTAGATTGATTCCTAAGTATTTCATTTTTCTTGATGCTGTTGTGAAAGGTGTTGTTTCCCTAATTCCCATCTCAGTTACTTTATTATTCCTGTACAGGAATGCTACTGATTTTTTTAGTGTTGACTATATCTTGCCACACTACTAGATTCGTTCATTAAAAAAGAACCCTATAGAATTTGGTTTGGTTATTAAAGCACATTATTAAATTTGGTTTTAAATCTAGAAGTCTTTTAGTGGAGTTTTTGGAGTCTTCTATGTAGAATATCAAGTCATTGGCAAACAATGATAATTTCGCTTCTTTCTTTCCAATCTTTATTCCTTTTACTTCTCTGCTGTCTATCTGCTCTGCCTGGTGTTTCCAAAACTATATTGAATGGGCATGCTTACAGAAGTCATCCTTGTCTTGTTCCTGAATTCATAGTGAAAGTTTTCAGTGTTTGAAAATCTTCATTGTATCTACAAAGTTCATTTACAAAAGTTTGGCTCAGCTCTGATATTTCTTTGTTGGTTTTACCAGTTAGTATGATGTTGGCTATTGATTGGTTTGTCATAGATAGCTTTTATCAGATTGAGATAAAGACTTTTTATTCCAAATTTCTGCAGGTTTCTTGTTTTTAATCATGAATGGGGGGCCGGCCAAATAGCTCAGCAGATTAAAGCGCCTGCAAGCAGGTGCAGGGACCGGGGGTTCAATCCCCAGGTCTGCGGTGCCGGCCCCATCCCCTGGGCACAATGAGATGGTTGATTGAGACTGGGCATGGTGGCATGTGTCTGTAGTCCCAGCTCTTGGGAGGCTGTAAACAGGTGGATCACTATGAGTCTGAACTAGTAGTGAGACCCTGAACACCCTTTAGACCCTTCCCTAAAATACAAAAAAATAAAATAAAATAAATCATGAATGGGGATTGGACTTTGCCAAGTAATTTTTCTGCATCTAGTGAAATAATCATGTGTTTGTCCTTGGTTCTATTAACATAGTATATTACATTTATTGAACCATCTGTGCATCCCAGGGATGAATTTTACTTTATGATGGTATATAATCTATTTTTCTTTTTTTAAACAGAATCTTGTTCTGTAACTTAGGCTGACCTTGAACTCACTATGTAGCTCAAGCTGACCTCAAACTTGGAGCCATTCTCCTGCCTCAATCTCCCACATTCTGAGATTGAAACATATGCTACTCTGTGTATACTCTTGTTGATGATTTGCTTTATTCTGTTTGCCAGGGTCTTGTTGAGCATCTATGTTCATTAGAGAGGGTGGTCTGTAGTTCTCTTTTTTGTTTGCATCTTTCTCTGGTTTTGGTCTGGTTTTGCTTGCTTCAAGAAATGAGCTGGGGGTATTGCTTCCCTTTCAATTTCATTAGAGTTGGAGGAGTAGTAGCCTTAGATCTTCTCTATATTTCTTGTAGAATTCAGCAATGAATCCATCAGAATCTGAGACTTACTTTCTTTTTTTTCTTTTTCTTTTTTCTTTTTTTGGCGGAAACGGGGATTGAACTCAGGCCCTTGTGCTTGCCAGGGAAGCACTTATTCCACTGAGCCATCTCCCCAGCCCTTGGGATTTTCTTTGTTAGTAGTTTTTAAAAAAAATTATTTTTATTTCTTCAATTTCATTGACTGATACTGGATTATTTAGAATTTTTATATATAGATGCAACTTTGGTTCTCATATGTATCTAGGAATCTACTCATGCTTTTTAAATTTTATATCTTATTAGAGAACAGGTTTTCAAAGTAGGTACTGATAATCTTCTGGATTTCTGCAGAAGAAATCTGTTATGATTTTATTCTTTTCATTTCTAAATGCATTTGCTCCTTTCCTCTTTCTTTCTCTTTTTTTTTTCTTTCTTTTTTGTGCTAAGGCTGGCTAAGGGTTTGCCAATTTTAATTTTTCAAAGGACTGACTCTTCGATTTGATTCTTTGTATTGTTCTCTTAGTCTCAAGTGAATTAATTTCTGCTCTGATCTTTACTGTTTTCTCCCTAGTATGCATTTTTGGTTTGCCTTGTTCTTTTTCAGGAAGCTTGAGGTTCATTAATATGTTGTTTATTTAAGCTTGCTCCATTCTTCTGATGTGGGAATATACCACTATAAAATCCTCTCATAGGACTGCTTTTGTTGGGTCCTATAAGTTTTGACACATTATTTCAGCATTGTTCAATTGTAGAAACTGTCTAATTTCTTCTTTAATTTCATCTGTGACCCACTAGTTGTTTAGAAAGGTGCTATTTAATTTCCACATGTTTATGTGGTTTTTGTGGCTTCTTTTGACATTTCCATCTTTATTGCAGTATGATCTGATAATATGCATGGGCTAGTTTCAGTTCTTCTGCATTTACCTGAGCATGCTCTATGACCTAGTATGTGATCTGTTGTGCAGATCATTCCATGTGATGCTGACAAGAATGTGTACTCTGTTGTTCTTGGGTGCTGCACTCTTTAGATATCTACAAAGCCCATTTGTCCAAAGATGTGCTTCAGCTCCAATATTTCTTTGTTTCTGTTTTCTATTTTATCTGTCTGTTCATGACAGTGGGGTGTTGAGGTGTCCCCCTTTACAATTGTATTAGTGCTTATTTGATTTTTCATGTCCATTAGTGTTTGGTTTTTACAGTTGGGTGTGCCAGTCCCTGATGCATATATTTATCATTGCTACTCTCCCCTTTGGATTGTTCCCTTCACAAATATGCAGTGACCTTCTTTGTCTCTTTTGATCAAACTTGGCTTGAAATCCACTTTGTCTGCATATGGAACAGCTACTTCTAAGTTTTCATGTGTCATAGAGTATTGTTTTCCATCCTTTGGTTTTCAGTCTATGAATTTTTTGGGGGGATGGGGTGGTAAATGTGTTTCTTGTATAGCATATTGTTGATTTGTTTCTTGGTCCACTCTGTCAATCTGTTTCTTTTCATTGGCAAATTGAGGCCATTCACATTACTCAATTCTTTCCTATGCTGGGCATGCATGCTTTCCATGTCTTTCCTAAACTCTTTTATTTTTCAAATCTAATCTACTCAAGACTTACTATGTCCTTTATTTGGTCCATATTTCTTTATTTGTATGTGTAATTGTTTTATTTTTGTTTAGGAAGTTATTCATCTGCCTTGTTACTTCTGTGGCTACTATTTCAGAAAATTCAGCTGGGTGGCTTTTGATTTCTTCCATCTCAGTGCTCTCTGGGCTTACTTTGGGCCAGTTGACTGTTTTGGGTTGTATCTTGCTTCTGTTTCTCTCTCTCTCTCTCTATGTCTCTCTCTCTGTCTCTCTCTGTCTCTATCTATCTATCTATCTATCTCTAACTTGTTTCCTGCATTGAAGCTTGTAAATGACTTACAGTAGGTAGTTTTATTACTAGCGTTGAGACCTCTTTGGTAATGGCTATTTTATAGAGATGTTGTCTAGGCATAGGTGGCTTTTGGCCTTTGAATCTATCCCAGGATCTTACCTTATCCTTATCCTTGTCTCTTTATTATTTTCCTATTGTTTGTTCTATTTCTTTTTCTTCTATCTAATTCCTTTCCTTGCCTGGTGAGTTCATTCTATTAGGATTCTTGGAATTATTGTCTTCATTGTCTCTTTCTAGAGCATCCTTCGGAACTTTTTTGAAGTGTTAGCTTGGTGGTTATGAATTTCTTTAGTTGCTCTTTATCATGGAAGTAACTTATGTCTCCATCAATTTTGAAAGAAACTCTGCAGTCTACAGCAATCTGGATTGGAGACGGTTTTTGTTCGGAGCTTGAATTCACTCCAAGCTTTCCTTGACTTAAGGGTACAAATTGAGAAAACGGTTGTGATTCTGAGGAGTTTTCCTCTGCAGTGATTTGTTTCTTTTCTCTAACAGCTTTTAATATCCTTTTCTTGTGTGTTGACTTTCTGGAATCTTGACTATTATATGCCTTGGTGTAGTTTTATATTCTAATTGTGGCTATTTGGGGTTCTATATATCTCACTTATCTGTGTGTCAAATTCCTTTTCCACATTTGGGAAGTTTTCTATCACTTCTGTGAAAAGGTTTTTTTATACTCTTTTATGTTATCTTCTGACTTTTATCTTTGATTTCAATTAACCTTCTACAGTGCTATCTGGGTTCACAAACTTAATTCTTTCCATAACTTTGGTTGAAAACTGCATTGGATGAGAACTGAATCAAATTTCCCCATAACATCAACATTGAACCTACTTATTGAATTTGATATAGTTCTCATCTAATTCAGTTTAGGACCAGAATTATGAAAAGAATCAAGTTTGCTAACCACAGTTCCACCATGCTCTTCTTTGCATCGTCTACCAGCTGTTGATTCTTCGTGGCTCTGCTATTTTTAAGAAGTCTTCCCCCATTTGATGGTCACCAAGCACAACACTGACTTTTTTTTTTTTAATTTTTTTTTTATTTATGTATGTGTGCGTGTGTGGCCAGCTCAGCCCACCAGGGGGCGGGGCTGGCTGGTATGTGGTGCTGGGGGATTGAACCGCGGTCCCTGTGCTTTGCTAAGTTTGTTCTAAGTAGGTGCTTTAGACCACTGAGCCATCTCACCAGCCGCACAACACTGACTTCTAGATGTGTTAGTCTTGCTTCCCACCGGTTGATTCTGCTGACTATGCTTTCAGTAGAATTTTTAACCTCCTGGATATCTATCTGAGTCTGTTTTATGAAATTCAATTCTTTCCTATGCTGGGCATGCATGCTTTCCATGTCTTTCCTAAACTCTTTTATTTTTCAAATCTAATCTACTCAAGACTTACTATGTCCT
>NW_004524753.1:1008794-1036541 GCF_000260255.1 Octodon degus | reverse complement strand
TAGCGTTGAGACCTCTTTGGTAATGGCTATTTTATAGAGATGTTGTCTAGGCATAGGTGGCTTTTGGCCTTTGAATCTATCCCAGGATCTTACCTATTCTGTTTATTAGGGATGAAAGGTTACCGCCTGCTTGGCCTAGCTCTTAGTTCTTTGATACAGGGCTGTAGAATTGTTTATGTCCCTCATACAATCTAGGTACTGGCATACCTAGATCAACTGGTTACAACAGCTATGTCACCTTGGCTAACTTAGTACAATCAGTAATAACAATAGGATCGAGCACAAGCTGGAAAGTGATAAACTATAATGACTAATACTTTGTCACCTTTAACCTGAGGTACAAGATTTACAGTTATATAGAAAGTTCTAAGACAAATGAGAAACTGAGATACAGTAAATATCTTCTCAATGGGGCAATTTTATCCCCTTTCACCATAAAGCAGTATTCAGCCATAGTAGGATAGTTAACTGCCTATCGATTCATAAGGGTGAATAGTACAGGTGTGGCAGAAAAAAGGGACAGGATTATGAAAATTAAAACAATGGTAGATGTGATGTCTCCCCGTGCCCCCCTGTGTGTGGCAGCTCTTTAGGCTAGAGACAGGGGTGGTGTGGGGCCTTGGTTTGGAGGATGCTGCTGTAGATTCCTGCTGGTTGGGGCTGACACTGGTTAGCAGACGTATATTTCAGGGTCTGCGGCACAGGCTCCTGACAGCTTGCAGAGGTCCGGAGACCGCACTCCCAGTCTTGCGCACGCTCAGAGGAGCAACATAGCTGCCCAAGACTAATATGGGAAAATTTCTACAGGCCCAGAAAGAGCACAGGGCCCTGGATGGCATCTCCCAGGTCTCCCAGCGGGCCTTGATAACCAGGTGGACTGGGCTTGAGGCTCTAGCAAAATGCAAGGTGGAGACTTCTCTGCCCTACCTGGGCCAACACGTCTGGTGCTGAATAGGCGGGACCACAGTCCAGGTGTACAAGGCGGAGATTGGCATGGGTTTGGAACATCCTGTGTAAGCCCAGATTCCCCGAGAGCTGGATCTAGATGACAGACAGAGACTGGAGGTCTAGGACTGGAGCAGGGCAGTGAGTGCTTGGAATAGGCTCAGGGGAGCCCAGGGTGCAGAGTGCAGACTCAAGCTGGATCAGGGTTAGTTCTGTGTGCTGAATGGATCTTCCAGTTTCTTGAGGGTACATTTACAGATTCCCAGGGTGACCTAGGTGTGCTCTGGCCCACTCCTAAAGACTCAACACCGCAGTGATGACTATGTATTCTGCTCAGAGTTCAACAAGAAAAGGCGAACAGAGGAGGGGGAGCTCTGGGTCACTTCCCCCGCTGAGTGCTGCCAGGCTACAGCCGCCTCTGTCTCATACCCCACATCTGTCCTGTATGGCTTGACTTTGTCATACTGCTTAGGGCCCACCCACTATAGGGGAACTTCTCAGATGAGCAGTTCCCACAGTGGAGGCCTGTGGGCAGCTGATCAGATTGCTTCTCCGCTTTGAACTTCCTACGTGTATGTTTCGTTTGATCTGCAAGCCTCTTCTTTCAAATTGCTTTTTGCCTCAAGGGCAGGTCCCTCTCCTTCCAATCACCCGTGTTCTTAGTTCATCTCTGAGTCTCTCAGAAGACTCCTCTCTATTCAGCCACGCTGCCAACTCGAAAAAAAAAATCTTATAGAGAATTCTCAGATCCTTAAAACTGTCTGAGAACTCGAAGAAACGTTGAAAAAGCTCAATTCAAGTTGCTCTTTTTGGATGCTTGGATCTAAGCGCAGTTGGGTCACTATTTAGTGAAGGCCGTTCAAGTGTTCACATTGTCCAAAAACGATCCTACAAATTCCACTTAACCTCCGTGGCTCACCTGAAAGTAAATGAGCCCCTCAAGGCAGGACCAAGGAGCTGCAGGTGTGCTTCAAGTGCTTTCTACCGCGCTGGCCCATCCTCAAGTAGCAAGGGGCTTACCTTAATGTACATCAGGAAGTCCCCCAGCCTTCTCCGCGCAGCCAGAGCACAAGTCCCCAGGCAGACTGGAGTAGAAATCACTGCCTGGGGTGCTGGAAAGAGCCCGGCGGCCAGAGCCCATTTTTTTTGCTCTCTGCTGCCCTCTTGAGTACAGAACTTGGTCTTGCATCGGATGGATCTTGGCAGCAAGTAAACAGGGAGCGAGGCCCGGGCACAAGTTCTGGGCGCCTGAGCTCGGCATCCCAGTACCTCTTGCTGCGTAGACTGCTCCTGTCCTGGTGCAGGAAGACTGGTGAGGACGTGCGCTTCACTGCTTCCTATTCGCTAACCACAAGTTCCCACGGCCGCCCCGCTCGGCCGGCCCTCCTAAACTCTTCCCATTCGGTAGGGGCCTGTGGGTACAGCTCCTTCTCCCTCCCACTCGGCAGCTCAAGGCTTCAGTGACGATAGATTTGGAGGTCAGGCGTGGTAGTGCTCACCTGTAATTCCTGCGCTCTAGGAGGCTGAGGCAAGAGGGTTGCAAGTTTGAGCTCAGCCTGGGCAACTGAGTGACTTGACAAGAACTCAAAATAATAATGTTGAACATACAGTTCAGTGTGAAGGCCTTGTGTTCAGCCCCCAATACTGCGCGTGCAGCCCCCCCCCCCCCCCATTTTGGGGGCTAAGAACCTCCTTAAATTTTCTCATGTCTGCTGACCGAAAGAGAAAGGATTTCCAATTACACAATAGCCGCTGCGGCAATGAAGATCTGCTTTGTTGTTCTAACTCCACTTTAATGTCATGGTCTATTTTAATGCCTAGTTGTATATGAGGATTGATATTTTAACTTGTCATGTAAGTGCTAGATTTCTGAAAGCCCTTGAAGCTGTGGTGCAAATCAGAAGCTGCCTGTTTTCTTTGGCCCTCACGGTTCAGCTTCCTTTAGCCAGGAGTCAGCTCCAGCGAACCACACGGGACTACAAGAGGGGTCTGTGGACGAGGGAGGAAAACACCAGAGCTTTTACTGGGTGTACTCAGTCTTGCCCTTCTCAAACTTCCATCTCAGACAAGCCTTTCCGATCTACAAATTAGTAAGCCAGTACCGGCAAACAAGTTAAATATAGTATGTGGTGGGGATTGCTAATATAATCATTTAGCTTTTGTTGATGATACATTGACAGAAGGGGCAGACAGTCCTGAAGTCTGGAGACCTCTGCCCCACGAGAGCAGCTGTCACCAGTCATACTTCAGAATCTCCAAGGCACATTTCTAACAGGTCCCATTATGCCCCATCCCATCCCAGACTCAGTGAACCCCAATCTTTTTTTTGTAATTGAAGATACTCAAACTTTATTATTTATTTATTTTTTGACAACTCAGACAGAATTTTACTTAACAAAGTAATATGAATTTCACAGTATTTGTTGTAATACATGGTATTGTCTTACAACCAGCTATTCATATTACCAGATATATGCACATAAAATTGGAAGAAGAAAAAACTGGAGCAATGTATAAGAAATTAAGAAAAGAAAAAGTACAAAGAATTGAACAAAAGGAGGCAAAGCTAATTAGAGCATTGACTGCTTCTTTCCATTTCTATTTTTAAAAAATTTTTATTTATTTTTTTGTCCTGTCAGAGGTGAATATTCTATTGGCGTTTAAATACTATAAGTGTTTGCGTTTAACTAAACATCTAACACTGTCTAGCAGTCTATAATATTAGTGGGTTATCCTCAGAAGTTATTGACTTGAGCCTTTTATAGTTCGTTGTATTAATATGGATTTACTTTATATACCTCATTTTTATACTTTTCTACTGGATAGTTAAGACCAAGATATAGCAAGACATATATACCCAGAAATGTAACTTTTGTATCTGATAAGGTCAGCCAAGTACTCTCAGTATTTATCCTGAAGCCCTGTACCGCCTTTTGTACATCCTTTTGTCAGTGTCTGGCATGAGGCTGAGTCACGGCCATTGCTTGACCAATTTGCTCTCTGTGAAAGCTTGAGAAAATGTTTTTTCTCTCCATGTGACTCTCCCCACGCTCACTTTAGATCCTCGAACACATTTCTCTGTGGCTCCATAATCTTCTTGATCAGAAAATTTGGAGCACAACTGAGTTACACTGTTACAGTACAGGTTGTTACAGTACAGGTTTTCCTATGTCCTGAGTCTTCACTGACCTTGAAAGGCTAGAGCCAAAATGTTGGCTAATCATGCAGCCCTTCCTTTTCTCCAAATTTTGATCTGCTAACTTAGGTTGTTTATAGTTTTTTTAATTAATTTTTTTTTTTTTAATTTATGTGTGTGTGTGTGTGTGTGTGTGGCCAGCTCAGCCCACCAGGGGGCAGGGCTGGCTGGCATGTGGTGCTGGGGGATCGAACCGCGGTCCCTGTGATTTGCTAAACTTGTTCTAAGTAGGTGCTTTAGACCACTGAGCCATCTCACCAGCCCCTGCTAACTTAGGTTGTTAACCCTCCAGAAGAGAAGCTAATTATTAACCTGCAATATATGCAGTTTGGTTTATCCTATTTGTAGAAATATCAAACATTTTGGCATATCCTGGAAGTGAACCCCAATCTTAAGGATGAAGTGTGGGGTAGTGTATTTTCTAGAAGCACTCCCTGGTGATTTCTGATGCAAATCTCCCTGAAAAATACCACGTTGTTCTCTAGACCGTAACTTCACCGAAGGGCAAAGGAGCCCCTCTCGCACTTACCACCATAGCTACAAAGCTTAGCATGGCGCCTGACACAAAGCAGGATGTGCCACAAATTTTAGCTGAAGAAATGGTGAACAGAGCCACAATTCCAGAGATGGCTAGCGCCGATACCTCGCCATCTATTTTCCTATTTAGTGCTTTTACATGATTGTTTTTATGTGTTCAAAAACCTAGTATGAATAAAATCAGGTATTTTATTTGATGACTTTTAATAAGTGGGTGCTTACTGTGTATTTTAGCATTATTGAACATTTATCAATTATACTGTTTTTAAAAAGCCTTTATACCTAGAGCATTCTTCTATATATTCTGTAATATGCTTCAGATAGAGTCAGAATTGGGATTTCTGTATCTAAAAGTAGGAATTTTCATCGTATTCTGTAGGGACTTAAAGTTTAACATATCAATACTTGATGAAAAATACCTGTTCCATGTTATGCCTAAGATGTTTGATATTCAGACAGATAGTGAGGTTAAGCTTAACAGCCTAGGTTGTATGGTAATAACAATAAGCTTTTCTTCTGGAGGGTTAACAAACTGTCTGCAAACCAAAATTAGAGAAAAAGGAGGGCCGCAAGGAAAGCCAACATTTTGGCCCTAGCCTTCCAAGGTCAATTAAGACTCAGGACATATGAGAACTTATACTGTAACGTCATGTAACTCGGTAGTGTCCCAAATTTTTTGATCAAGGAGATTATGGGGCCAAAGAGGAAAATGATCAGTGATGTAGAGTGTGCCTAAGGAGAGTTACATGGAGAGAAAACATTCTCTCAGGCTTTCACAGAGAGCACATTGGCCAAGCAATGGCCATGACTCATCCACATGGCTGACACTGACAAAGGTTCTACAATCTGAGGTACAGGATCTCAGGATAAATCCTGAGGGGATTTCACTGACCTTATCAGATCCAAAAGCTACAACTCTTGTTGCATAGGTCTTGCTTTACCTTGGTCTTAACCATCCAGCAGAAAAGTATAAAAACAAAGTATAAAAAGTAAAGCCATGGTGTTATGTTGAACTGTAGGGACTCAGGTCAGCAACTTCTGACACTGCCAGTCAAGCGGAAGACCCAATACTATTATGGACTATTGGACTGTTTTGGAATATTTTGCTGAGTTCACACACCTATAACATTCAAATGACAGAACTAAACAAAAAAAAGGGGATACAGATGAATGTCCATTTTGTATATGTGTATTCAAAATGGTTAGGATAGATATATAGCTACATTCTCTTAATGAATAGAGGGATTTGTTCTAATAGTGTTTGTAAATAGGATATCATGTCTGCATCTTGTACAACAAATAACCACTAGGAAGACAGTATGCAATGTGTGAATTATTGAAACTGTCCTACCAATTTGAAAAAAAAAAAAAAAGTAGGAATATTTTAAAGCAGAAGCTCTGGGGAAAAAGATGATTGGCACCAGCCCCAGGAAGTAGGTGCTGGCTTTGGGAGCCAGGGCTTACAGGATTTTTGTGATCAGGCAGAATGGGGAGCTGCCTGGTACTGTGTCCAGAAGCCTTGGTGTGTCCACATTCTTGTCCCTGCTTCTCCCACGACTGCCTGTGACACTTAGATTCTCTGAGCCTTTGCCAACAATATGAATATTCAAAGTAGGTGGCAGGTGACAGACACTAGTAGGTGACAGAGATAAAAGCACTCAGTCTTCTATTGTAAATAGCTCCAAGTGGACAGAAGGGCCAAGGTGGGCCAGCCAGATAGCTCAGCGGATTAAAGTGCCTGCTGAGGAAGGCACAGGGACCACGGGTTCAACCCCCGTGTCATGCCAGTCCCACTGCCGGGGCACAATGAGACAGCAACTGAGACTGGGTGTGGTGGCACGTGCCTGTAATCCCAGTGCTTAGGAGGCTGGAAGCAGGAGAATCATGAGTCCAATCTGTGTAGTGAGACCCTGTACTAAATACATTAAAAAGAAAAGGGCCTGGGGACAGTTCCCACCCACCAGAAGACAGTAGCGCATCTCTCTTCTACTAAAAGGGAGAGGGATGCTAGTGCCTTATGTGAGGCCTCCCCCCACCCTCCGAGATCACACAACTCCAGACTCAACCCCTGTAGAAGGCTTGGAGACACAGGGAGTTAGATCTGGCTGGTGGGTCAGCCTGCAATTGCCCTGGACGGTGAGGAGAGGGAGCGCTGTTGTAACTCTACAAGGTGAGCTTGAGCAGTCAGAGCACTCACCTTTGTGGTGAGCCAAGCAATCTTGTCAGGCAAGTTCTCCTGGAGCCAGGCCACACCAAGGAACCAGCTCCTCCCTTGCTCTTCATTGCCTGCTAACTCCAGACGCATCGAAGCAAATGGCTGTGTCCTGGGCTATGTCTCAGGGTATCTGGAAATGTCATAAAATCTCCAGACCATGGTCTGCACTTTGTCTTTGGTGCAGGGCTCCTATTCTCAGGCTCTTAGGTCAAGAATGACCCATGGTGCTCGTAAAACATCCACACCCACGATCTGGCCACTCATCCAAATCTCATTCCAAAGATCAGAGGCAAGACTCCAGAATCATCATTTCCTCCAGTAGTCTACTGTAGGGAACCCACAAACTAGGGACTGCACAGAGTCGGGAAGACTGGTGTGCTGTATAGGGCTGCCTTTTCACACGAGGCGAGCAGGGCTCAGACAGCACCGGGATGGCTGCCCAGAATACCAAATCACAAAGTGTGAACAGGAAAAGCACTGCTCTGATTCAAAGCACACGTTCAGAATTCTGTAACCTCAGCTTCTGATCCTCACACTGGAAAAACCATGCACAAAACTGGGCCTGTTGACAGTTTGAAGGAGGACTGCATGGTGATTTGTTTTCCTCAGTGTTTGCATGTTTTGCTGTGACCAATGGTACCCGCCTCGCACCAGGCAGCCTCTTATGATCAGCTGTAGGGCATTCCTTGTGCTTGGGATGATTGCGGCTGAAATACCTGGAAACCTTCAGGTATGAATCGTGCACAGGGACTACTCCACTAATAACACTCTGCCAAGAGTGCGTTTGTACTCTGTATTTGGCCCTGATGGGTGAGGGTCCAGGTAATGGGTGGCAATGTGGCCACCGCTGCTCTGGACAGTCTACACAGCTCATCTTTCGTGTGCCCTTCCTGACAATCCTATAGGTACAGCTTGCTATCACAACATGAAGCACACCCAGGGAGACTAGGCTAGGTTCACAAGACCAGAGAGCTAGCAGGTAAGCGTGCCAGGGTTCTAGCCCAGGACGGCCTGACGCGGAAGCTTGCACATGACCTGGTCTCACCTTCAAGGAGTTGCTGCTGTAATTAGGGAGGCTAAGTATGGAACAGCACAGAACTCGTAATCAAGGCTGGGTGAGGTGGTACTTTTGGGAATTTGAGAGGAATCATCTAGATTGGTAATGGAAGGGACGTTGTCATGAAGGAGCTTTAGGTGAGTCCAGGTTTAGCCTGAGGCATCAGGAGCAGTCTGCCAGGATGGTCTGTGTGCTCTCTGGTAGAACGTAAAGGACATGGGCCTTGTGCCATATCAAACTTGAAGTCTGGAGGAAGACAGGTGAATGAGTAATGACAAGATAGGAGCTGGGGATGTGGGCATAAAACAGACTGTGGTCCAGCAGCACTGCACTACATGCAGTAAGACACACACACCACCACCACAGTGCACATTCACTCCAAGCCTCTGCCACACTCTGGCATGTGCTGTCCCTTCTGCCATGATGTTCTTCTTCTCGTCTGATGACCATAAAAGCGTTGACTCACGTCAGGTGTCCCCAGGCAGCATGATGCATGCCACCTCTGTGCTTCTGTGAGCCCTGTATACATTTCAACCCTGCTCTTCACCACACTGCATGGTAACAGTTCTGGAACATGGCTCAAAGGCAAGAGCCTCCGTCGCACCCACCCTGGTGCACAGCAGGGCTCTGGGAAGGCCTAGTGGAGAGGGGCTGAGGCTCTGTGCTGCCCGAAGTAGCGCTGTGAAAGGCTTTCGAGAAACGGACTGATGCAAGATCAAGCAACACACGTGTGTTCCAGTGAAATGGAATAGAGATTGAAAAGGAAACTGACTCAACAAACTGGCATGGCAAAAAGAGTTCGGGACACTCGTCTCCTCATCAGACCAGGCCTGGGCTCCCCACTGCTCCCAGCGTTGGAAATCAGCATAGGAACAGTAGGATGCTACACAACAGCAGGACACAAGGGTGAAAGCTGGATTCTCTTTTTTTTTTCCTCTTGTAAACCTAAAACAGATCTCTTCTACCCTAATACTCAAAAATGCCGCAAATTATTGATTTTACAGCCTGCAATATATTAGCATTATTAATGGACCCTATCTTCATTGCTCCATTGCTCCCTACTTTGATGCACCACTATTTAAGAAGCAAAGTTTGGAAATGATGTCATGTTAACAAGGCCAAAGTTTGGGGCCGGGGAGATGGCTCAGTAGAGTAAGTGCTTGCCTGGCAAGCTCAAGGGCCTGAGTTCAATCCCCCGTTCCGCAAAAAAAAAAAAAGTATAAAAAAGTATAGCAAACAAGGCCAAAGTTCAGACACATGAGGGCACATTCAGATAAGGTAATAACAGAACACTATGCAGCTTTCAGAAAGTATAAGGCAGACACACTCTACCACAGAGCTGTGTTCCTGTTTTTAGCAGGTCTGTGAGCTTAGTACCCTGGAGGCAGTGTGGACATCCCCTTGAGGACATGGCAGCCATGAAGAACCTCGCTCTGATCTCCTCCAACAGGATCCTCTTGGTCTCTGTAAGCTGCCAGCCCCCAGACCCAGCGCCATGCACCCACCGGAACTATGCCTCAGCCAGCAGCCCCAACAACAGCAGCACTGAGGGGATACTGGTGCCAGCCTGTCCCATGGACGGGGCACTCAGCAAAGGGTAAACTTTGACCCTAGAACACCACCACGACCTCCTTGGAATTTCTGAGGACTCGGCAGTAGTCTGAGTCTCGCCCTGACCACACTTTCCTTAACCCTTTTATGCACAGACTTTATACAATGGACCCCCAGGTTACAAATGGCCTGACCATTTGGGTCATAATTGGAATTTTAGTTAGTTTGAACTTATGACCAAAGTCTTGAGTTATGACCTGAGTGCTGGCTGCTTGTGCGTCCAGATGGTCTGATACAGACTTAACCCTTAAGGCGTTCTGGAAGGAACACTGCAACATCCTTTCCTGTATGAGGTTCAGTGGGAAATCCTGGGCCGGTGTCTCTAGGGACACTGAGATCTGCCTGCACACAGGAAAGGCTTTGAAGGCTGTGGAGAGAAGCCCGCCACGCCTTCTGCTGACAACCTGGTTATAGCGCTCAGGAATGCAGAGTTCCTAAGTCAAGGGCCTACTGTAGCTGCCTCAGGGTCTGAGGTTTCCTGCTTGAACCTGACTTCTCCACATTATCCTTCCTAGGCAATCTCACCAGATTAAGTTTCACATTGAAAACTGTCTCAGAGTCAGATTTTCAAGAGCTCAAACCGACAGCCCCTCCTTCAGACTACCGGAGCACGACAAACCAGAATGACAACCTCTTGGATCAAAGCACCAACTAGGGTGCTACCAGCTTTTCAGTGATCAGCTCAATCCCAGCCATGAAACATTCCAGATGCAAAGTATCCTCACCAACTCCAAATCAGGGACCAAAAAAGTTTCTGCCTGCTTATACTCCATACACCCACCAGGAATTTCATGGGGACATACAACAGTCTGAGACCCAAGGATCCACTTATATCTTAATATATAAATACAACCTATATCTTAGATACAATCTATTTATATATCTATAAAAATACTGTGTATCTACAATGTATCTATATAAAGATCTACTCTATTTACATCTTTTTTGTTTTGTTTTTTGTTTTAGCGGAACCAGGGATTGAACTCAGGCCTTTGCACTTGCGAGGGAAGTGCTTATTTTACTGAGCCATCTCTCCAGCCCTATTTACATCTTAACTTTCACCAACATTTTTGTAGCCCTTAAAGTTTTTAAAAAGCCCTTTCACTTTTTTTTAGTACAGTATGGAATCTAGGGCTTGAGTACACTTCACAATCACTTTTGAATGGGCAGTCACTGCAGTCAGGCACAAGATACTGCGCTTCGATCCCCACCTCCACAAGCCTCACCAGACCCACCCTTAAGGCAGCCTAAGCCAGCCCCCCCCCCAAAAAAAAAATCATTCCCAAAATGATACTTCGGGGTCTGCCAGTTAGCTCAGTTGTTTAAGCACCTGGTCATGCAAATGAATGGGCATTCACTGCATTAAAAAAAAAATCCCCACTTCACTCACAGCATCCCCATGAGGTTGCTGGGGCAAGTTCTTTTGTTCCATCATCTAAGAAAATGATGAAGGGGGCTACTTATCCAGCCCATGACAAACCTATGAGCGCCCAGGCCTCTGGACTCTGTCCCAGAGTACTTCTCAGGCAGGAGTGAATTTACACTGATTGGCCAAAATACCTGCACTTTCAAAAAGTGCAGGCAAGCTCTGTAGGCCTGGAGAGTTTGGAACTATGGTTAGGAAAAATAAAAGAGAATAACGGGAGTTAGAAGAGTGGTAAGTGCATTAGGAGTTAGGAAGAGATGCATTATTACATGGCCGAAGCTTGAGGCTCACGGTCATGTATAAATGCGCTTATCTTACTGGCTTTCCAAGTTTTTCTTGCTGCCAATGCAAACCAGCTTCACAGCAACTGGGACTCCTGCTTCCCAAGGGATCTCACTGCTTACTCGCCACGCTCCCTGCTTCGTGCCCATGAGCAGGGCTGCACTATGGAGATGAATGTTACCCTCCACGGTGAGGTAGACAGAATCATCAAAACTGGAAGGTGGTCACCAGGAGCCAAGGGTTACAATTCAGAATCATTAAAATGTTACCATGCGTATTTGTCCTCTGTCAGAAATAATGCCTTTGGATGATATAGGTCAAATGCCCAACAGTTTTCCACAAACTCTGATATTCAAGTGGCCCATCCAGAAGACTTGGGCACGTGTGGACAAATTGTGTGACACAAGAAATGACAGTATGGGCCGGCTTGATAGCTCAGCAGGCTAAAGCACCTGCTTAGGCAGGGCTCAACAGCTGGGGTTCGATCCCTGGCTAGCCAAGCTGGCCCTACCCCTGGGGTATGCTGAGACGGCGATTGAGACTGTGCATGGAGGCGCCTGGGAGGTCAGAAGCAGGAGTCACTACGAGTCTGATCTACGCAGGGAGACCCTGTACACCCTGTACTAAATTCATTAAAAAAAAGAAAGAAAGAAAGAAAGAAAGAAAGAAAGAAAGAAAGAAACCAGCTGCCAGTTAGCAAAGAAAGAAAGGATAGTGATGGCTGCTCAGGTCAATCAGACAAAAATGAAAACACACATTTGATTTCTAAAATGGGTTCTTGGATTGGCCATCCTTATACACTCCAATTACATAAAATAACTCACTTAGAAAGCTTCCTTATGACAGCTAAGAACACCGATCATCTCAGGCCTGGGGCAGAGGATAGGTACATGCTTGGTAGGCAAAGGCCCTGGGTACCCTGTGAAGCAGCACCATAGTAACTAAGCAGCTTCTGCCCATTTGCATAGGTAAATCCTCTGGCTAAGTTAATAAAGCCAGCTTTGCAAAGTTCAATGAAGGAAAAACATCTCCATGTACAGCTCCTGTGTGCTATCAACTTCCATCTGGTATCCTTTGGCAATTATGGTTAAGATCAAAGAAGTCCACACATTTTGCTGGCTCACACACTGTGGCCAACCTTTGTTCTTTCTTTCCCACTTTCTTCCCTGATGCCAACACTGTTTCCCCATGGTTTAAAACTGGGCAGCACTTCTGGGTACCTTACTGTCTAGTGAGGCTAGATTATACTAAAACAGATGCAATTCCACATAATGTGGCCCCAATCAATATACAAAACACTTATCAGAAATGCACTGATTACCTGCCCTTTTTTCATCATAAAGGGTAAAAATAGAAACACATCCTAGGATTTGTGGCTAGCAATGCTAAATAAGTAGACAGAGCGCCTTCTCTTCTGGCCAGCTGCCAGTTAGCAAACACAGATATTTCCCAGCTGGCTGAATACACAAAATCCTATGGACCTTTCCCTTGTTTATGTAGTGTTCGTGTTTTTTAGGCTGGCAGCGAGAGCTGGGACTCTTCCAAGGCACAACACACAGAAACTTTAATGAACATCTGCAATCTTCTCAAGACAGCTTTCATGAGAATTTTTAAGACCCAAAGGGCTACTTGTCCAATAGCATCTTTTCCAGTTGACCTTGACATTTTAAGTTATCATTTTAAAAATAAATGCAACTGTGTAGTTTTGCATGCCCCGAGTACTGTGAGTATTCCAGCTGGAGACGTGATACTGTTTTCTTTGCTGCGCTTGCATTCCCAGAACTTGCCGCAAGAATGGCATTCAAGACTGTGCAGACCGGAGCGATGAAAACGTGTGCAAACAGAAGACTTCCTAATTACGGTTTCAGCAGAGCTGGAATCCGTTATTTGCCTTAAGACTTCTCTCAAAAAACTGGCATCTATCTACCCAAATACACATTGCTCTGGATAGGATGGAGAAGAGCTGGTCAAGAACATGACGCTAGTGTTATTGGGAGGAAAAAGCAGAAGTCAGACCCAACACTTATACAACAGAATAATACGGACAAGAATTCTCCAAGCTGTCAGATCAACATGTCTCTCTGGTTCTGATCCAGCCGAAAGAAGTTCCAACCAGCTTTACAAGTAGTAGCAGCCAATAAAATGCCAGGTCAGAATGACTTGCTTTTCTGGTCTGCCAGAGACTAAATTGGCTTTTTAGTAGGCGATGAGTAATGAGCTTAAAAGACAGAGTAGGTTTGAACTCCATCCTACCACTTAAGGGGCTTCTTGACCCAAGACAGCGAATTCCCTCAAGACGGTTGCCCCATCTGTACAATGTGGCTCCTGTAGGGGGATTTGGTAACCTACAGGGCAATGTGGTTCACATTATCATAGCTACAGGAATTATAGACAATTCAGTGTGGTGGGTTATGTTATTGTCTGAAATCATCTGGTACCTGCTCACAACAGCAGAGCTCTCCTCTCACAATCCCAAAGCTGTCAGACTTGACTATGTCTGTCACTCTGGCTGGCTGATGAAACTTTGTCATTAGTGACGCACATCACTTCCCAACTTACGTTGGTGAGGAGCCAGCTTTCTGCCACCTTTTCCCTGTCACGAGTTTAGCAGTGTCCCTACCACCGGCAAACCACCAACACGTGACTAACTTTCCTTGCAACTAAAATATTTGGTCATTTGTCCACTGCAGCATAACCCCATCTACCCCGCTATTGAAGAATTACAAAGAAACAAAACAAAAACTACTCTTTCTTAAGTCACTATCACATACCCTTATTACCTAAAATACTTTTAAAGGTTATTGGGGAAAGGTCTCACTGGCCGTAACAAATTAACTTTGACAGCACCACAGAATAAACTGCCCAAGGACAGGTCCTGCAGGAAGCCACTGTGCTTGAGTCCCTTCCCCATACATCTAGTGCCAACAGCTGGAATGCCAGCCAGTGAGCAGGTCAACATGCTGCCATCACCTTAACACTCAATCCAAACTACTCCAAAGCCTGCCCAGAGGGACCAGCTGCAGTGCGAATTTAAGCACCCAAGTCCCCTCCAGAGCTTTACTCCTTGCCCTCCACTTGGTTCTATCAGCTACACGTCCATGTGACTTCTACTGGATACCAGCTTTATCCCATCTTTTCTCAAAATGCTGGAAGTAGCCAGAAGAGCACCTGCTTCATCAGTGTGGGCCCAAGAATGAGAACACAACAGGGCCCACCCTGGCCAAAATACTCCAGAGATTATACTTGGCTTTTCTAACTGTCACTTGCTGGGACTTCTGGAGTGCCATCACTAGACAAGGGTACTTTTTACTAAGACACACAAACTTCTCAACAAATGCTTCAGCATAACACAAATGCACAAATACTGTCTACAGAGCACTTGATAAGTGGCACCATAACTGACAGTGACTCAGATATAGCTCAACAGTACCTTCAAAAAGGACTTACAATGAATTGTTGTTCCAAGTACATTCTTCTTCAATTGGCTTTGACACAGTGTACAAGTGTATGCATAATCATTTCAAATTTGGTTTGTAAAAAGGCTCTGTAACCCTGTACATGCCATTCTAATGTGTGCTTTCTTAAAAGGAATCTTCGCTATCTACAATGTTACCACTTAGGAAAACAATGTGAACCCGGGAACATTCCTACTAGAAAAATTGTTTTTCAACCACCTTGTAGAATAACCTACAAAGAAGTGATCTGGAGATTAACTACTTGCATTTAAAAAAAAAAAAAAAAAATCTCATCTTCAGGGTAAATTGACAAAAGAGGCATACCTGTTTTTATCTCATAAAATAAGGATGAAAACGAGGTCAAGGCACTTACTATAAGCTCATAAAAAAGTATCCAGAAAAAAGTTGCTTGCTCACTCACAGAAATCCTCTATATTCCTAAAATATACTGATACCACATAAAACATCCAAGTACTAGGGGCTGGTGAAAAGTTTTCAAACATGAGAACTTTATACCACCTTTGGTATATTATCCTGTTTTAAAATCTTTAATTAAAGTCAATGAAAGGGTTTATCAGCCACATTACATATCATGATTGGTTTTCAAGAATTAAGTTTGCCTACTGTGTACAGATCAGTGTGAAAGAAACAAAAAATAAAAACATACTAGGCAAAGCATTTTATTAATGTGTTTCAAACTTTATTCCCAGGCTTCTCCAGCTTAATTGGCTGCAAAGAATGAATTGTATGTAAGCAAAAACTGAAAAGAGCTGCAGTGTCCAAGGGGCTTGGGTTTAAAAAATATTAGAGATCTAGATTTTATCAGATCCATAAACAAAAACAATTTTAAAAAGCAGTCATAATATAAAATAGCAGCTCCCAGTAATTTCTTCCAAGTTTGATCTTTTTCAGAAGCTGACTTAGTTCAGTTTGCCTCATTCTTAGAAGCCTCATCAAAATTCTCCACAAGATCTAAGGGGGGGAAAAAAGGGTAGAAAGTCTGAAAAAAGTCAAATCCATAAATGACCAGATCTTAACAGCAGAAAAGGAAATGTTCTCCAACGTATTATATATACTTGTTATAATTTCAATGAGATCACTATCCATTTGGTACATTGACAATTGTAGATTTTGGGCATATAATACAAAATCACGTTACTCTTGAGAATGATATAAAGCACCAAGCTCAAATAATATATACACAGCCTTTCTATTCCTTTAAACTTTAAACATGCAGAACACTGGCTAACGTGGGAGAGCAGACCTAGTCACCACCATGATGTAGCTGTGTAGTGTTCTCAGGTTCTGGTGAACACTTGCCCATGTGAAACAGCAGTATTTATGAATCAAGTGATTCTTTTGCTCAATACATATTCGTTTTACCACAAAGTGATATAACAACAAACAAATTCTCCATTAAATTTTGTAGATTCATAGATTTTAGTAGGAAACAAAGATCATGTGATAACCAGATAGTTTAAGTCATAAGTAAACAATATCCAAATTTAAATTAGATTTCTATGTCTCTTTGGGAATCTTAAACCCAAGCCACAACTAGAAATGAAACTCTTGGTCATTTAACATTTTTCTCATGTGTTTCCATCCCTCCAGCCCAGTCCCCTTAACCTATCCCCTCCTGCCCACCAATTTGCTCTGTCAGCACCCACGGGGCGGCACCTACCTGGAACCTCATCATCATCCTCTTCTCCAGTAGCAAGCGGTGCTTTTCCATCCACAGCTGTAAGAAGGAAAATGTGTGTGACCTCCACATTAGAATAACAGACGAAATGCCAAGTGTTGTTACAACTGACGATCATGACAAGTGACCTGAGGTTTCACCTGTAGCACGATTAATAACATGATGCTCTGATGCGCAGGAACACTGGAATAGCAGTGACAGCTAACAAATCCCATACTACCCTTCCAATCCCTCTGGCCCACACAGGCCTGGACACAGTGTGAGGTCAGCAGGGAGCCACCAGGGATAAAACCCACACTACCAAATTCTGGTAAGACTTACCTTGGGAGGCAAACAATAGTATTTTGTTAATCTTATCTCTACAGTGAAAAAGCCTCAAGAACAAAAACATTTACTGAAATGAAATAAAGTAATCAAAAGGGGGGGTTGGATAAGCCACTACTTGGTCACACGAAAATGTGGACTACACATGAGTTAAAAGACCTTGCAGTACCGGCCTCTCCTGAGTATAGGTGGGCTATTTCAAAAGACTATTTTCATTCTGAAAGGTAAGGTGGCCTAAAATCTTTTAGTATCTTTCCACGTAGCAATCAATATAAACTGAGGCAGATTGAGTCCACATCTAGAAAAACATGGGTACACAGGAAGCTATATATACTGACTCGCTTCTGTGCTCCTGTTCTTCAAAATTTTAAGCAAAAAGCCCCTCAGAGTCAAGTTGTTACATCCCCTGATCCACTACCTCCAGCTCTGAACGAAACCCTAACAGATTGTAATTAAAAACATCAAAAGATCCCTGGCAACTGTGATGATGCGACCAAAAACCTGTAACTACAGTCAAGGATAATTTGTTGTATTTAAAGTAAAGATCACAAAGGTTCCGAACACAGAAATGATAAAGGGAAATGCTAAGTATAATAGTTTGTTTTTAAAATCACTTCTAAACTGTAAGTCATTACCAGGAAGTCCAAAATCAACACTTTTATTATTGCCAGATTAATAGAAATAAAAAATCTAGATCTTTGACCCTAAGCAACCAGGACAAATTGCTACTAATGTCAAGCACACTTATTTAAAAGGCCAGAAGATAGTTCAGTAGAGTAAGAGCTTGCCTAGCAAGCTCAAGGGACTAAGTTCAATCCCCATTTCGGGGGGGGGGGGGATTGTTTTGGGCCAAGGAGATGGCTCAGTGGAATAAGCACTTCCCTGGCAAGTGCAAGGGCCTGAGTTCAATCCCCGGTTCTGCAAAAACACACACACACATACAAAAAAAAACCTTGTTTACAATAACTGGTTTTAACTTTGCTTTCCAAACCTAAAGAGTCGTATCAATTTAAAGTTCTAGATCACAGAACTGTGCTGCTAAAGGAGTGAAGTCCTGTAAAACCAAAAGGAAACTCACATTGTTTGGGCAGAGCTTCAGCCAGTCTCCTTAAACTAGTCAGACTGTCTGCACCAAGCTGGTTCAAGATGCTGGGTAGCATTTCTGTCAGTTGTTTCGTCTCAGCATGGCCTGTAATGGTGAAAGTGTTTGCTGCCAGAGATGCCTGAACTTTTGGGTTGTTGAAGTGGATAACTGTTCCCTGGTTTGTAAACATATTCACCTATGAAGAAAAAAACTAATTAGCAATGCCCACCAAAGTTTCCTTTAAAGCTGAGTATGTCTTATTAAACACACATTGACGCCTACAAAACTAATCTAGTATTTTGTTTTCAAGTACACGTAAAATTCTGCCTAGAATGAAATGTGTACTCAATGGTTTTCAGACTAGCAATCTCTTGGGGATACTAGTTAACAGGATAAAAACCTAAGAACGTCAAAGTCTGGTATGATATGACAGAGCTAAGAAAGAAAAGAAAGAGGGGGGCTAGGGAGGGAGGGAGAGAAAGGGGTGACGGAGGGAAAGATATAGATATTCAAATTTTCTAGTCAAATCTTATTAAAACAACAAAATTTGACACTTACCTCTTCAATACCAGAGATATTGTTTACCCCTAACTTCTTTAATGAGAACTGAAGTTTTTTATCATCTGCTGTGGCCGTTCTATGAACCACCTTCTTCTTTCTGCGAGCAGTTCCCTAATGTGAGAAGGGAAGGGCAAACAGCACACTTAGACCACAGCAAATATTTCCAAAATGGGAACAGTTTCCACCTATTTTTCTGATTTTTGGTTCTGTGTAAGAAAAAAAACTGACCACAAACTCTGCAGTTAAGTAGGCAGACTAAGGTTAAAGATGGACCCTAGAACAGGAAAGATTATATAAAAATCCTTTGTCACATCTAATCTTGTGAGATCAAACAAGTTGCATGTGTCTGCCTAACTTAAGCGTCATTGTCACATCTAGAACCTTTTCTTTGTCTTAAAGAAAAAATCAACATCCAAAACAGTATTTACAAGCAAAACAGAATATGAAACAATCAAGTGAATTTACAGACTTTCAAACCACTGAGAGTAAAAACCTGAATTTCTTATCTTAACCTACACGACAACCAACGTAGTCCGCCCTGCCCTTATTACACTGCTCTTGATCATATCTTGTCAACCAATAAACCCCCTTGCTATTCCTTAAACAGGCCAACCAGATTGCAACTACCAATGTAACACAGCAACCCCCTCATCGTCTATTCTTTCATTAAACTTATTACTGTAAGACAAATACATTCCATTATGTCTCTTCTCATTACAGTGAAAATTCTATGAAGGCTTCTATTTTGTTCACTGCTACAGATGTAGTATCCAGCTGTGGAAGACAAAGGAAAAGCTACAACCCAACCACCTCACTGTCCCAATCTCTGAACCTTTGTCAAAATTTTTTAAATTCATTTTAATGATCACAACTCTTATTTATCTATTTTTGGAGACATGGTCTCACTTTGCAATGCAGACTGGCTTCAAACTCATGGATTCTACTGCCTCAGCCTCCCAAATGCTAGATCACAGGCCTGTGCCACCCGTGCCAAATCACGCATATCTCTAATTTTGAGAATGCTCCTACTATAGTAGGCCTATTACACTGTGAAAATAGACTTGTTGCCCAGTCCCAGTCCTCCTGGCTCAGTTTCCCAGAGGCCTGAGATTACAGGTCTACCTGACCATAGCTGGTTCAACTTTACATTTAAATGGTGTATTTTCAAGACTAACCATAGTAAAAGCTCACTTACGTCATAGTTTCACAGAAGAAACAAGCAGTAGACTAATACACACACACACTGTCTTTGGTCACATAGTTTGAATTATCATCCTGAAGTGGTCATGTAGACACTTTGCTTCCAAAGAGACTAAGAAACCACCATACCTCCTGAAGGTTCCACATATTTCATAAATGGAGAGTTCAGTTTACTTACTGAAGCTCATCATGTTAGTAATGCAGATAAAAGCACTGAAACTACACTGAATGATCAGAAAGCCCAATAAAGAAAATCCAAACAATGGCTCACAAAGAATAAAATGAGTTTTTCTGGCATCCAATGGATAGTCCGTAATTCTTTAATTCTTAAAAAGGTCAAATAACTAATGCTAACGTGCAGGTGTAGATCTTGAAGACTACTGGTGTTAGCAAAAGGGGGGGAAAATCAGGATATTCACTTGGGCAAGTCCAGTAATTTAATAAATAATAAATCTTATTTAATCTGGGTTAAACTTCTGGAAATCTCACAGGAGACTCTAATTCAATGCTTAAAGCTGGAAAGTTTTAACAGGTAATAAATTTGTAGTATGAAAACTTCTTTACAAGTTCTACCAAGTAAAGACATGCTCTGTTTCAACAAGCTGCCTGCCACACCTTGTTAAATAGCAGGAATGTGCTAACAATACAAAACATAACTAAACAGCATTTAGAGAACAATCCACAAACTAAGTTCAAAAGAGCATATCCTTGAAGAAAGTATACCCTGGAAGAATCCCCACCTGGGAAAAACCACCAAAACCTGATTAATTTAAAATACAGTTGCCTTAACTCCCTCGGTTTTTGCATAAGAGTCAGAACAGAAAATACCCACTTAAGTAGAATATTCAAATCTAACATCACTGTTCTTTATCTCTAAAACAGAACTGTAAAGAATCAATCTTTAGATATCCTTGCAAACATGCACTATAGCCAGGTGTGGTGGTACACACGTGTAATCCCCGCGCAGTGTGGGGGCTGAATGAAGGCATACAGAGGACTATACTGTTAAACTCAGCTGGGGGAGTTTGATGAAACCCTGTCACAAAGTAAATTTTAAAAGGGCTGGGGGCAGGGGCTGGCTGGGGATGTAGTTCCAGTGTTCAAACTTTTAGGTTGGATTCCCAGTAGCGCACACACACACACACACACACACACACTTTCCAAGAAAAGGGCTGAGGAAGTGGTTCAGCAATTCAGTGCTCACTTACCACGTGCTGGGTTCAAGACCCAGCATGGTACACACGTACACGTACACACACACACACACACACACAAAACACTGACTTTGTATAACTTAAACCAAAACAACTACAAGTTGCAGTGTGCACAACGACCTGATTTAACTTAAATGACACATTTTTTCCTATTAATAAAACTTGGTAACATTTCTGCTCGACTTATACAATGTTAACACTGCACTATTTACACAGAACCAATGTTTTGTCTTATTTTATTTCCTTGCTTTTCCCTTCTGAATGAACAACTGGTATCTCTCACTGGATCTGTTTAATCTCTGCCGCCCTTCTTCCTGGATGTGCTGGCTCTGGGAATTTTCGCCAAGTGGCAAAGCGACAAGCCAACTTCTCAGAAACGTAAGACGGACTCTAAAAAGAAACTATCAAAACTTACTTTCCCACCAATGCGCACTTGTGCCTGCAGTTTGGCGAGTTTTTCCTGGTTCATGATAGTTTCTTTCATCTGGAGAAAGAAGAAATGCTCAGCAAGGGGCTGGATCGCTCCAGCACTCAAAGCTTGTTACTTCCCCAGACGTGAGCAAAATAAACGCCTTACAAAGGCCGAGGCCCGGACCCAAATCCACCCCGAAAAGCTCCGGAGTTCGGCTCCTGGGGAGCCCCGAGAGCACGCGGCTCCCTCCCCGCCCCCGCGAGCCCAGCACGAGGCTCAGCCCCACGCCAAGGGCAGCACCCCCGCCCCGGCCCCGGCCCGGCCTCGGCCTAGCCAGGGCCTACCCGGCCCGCTCGCTCTCCGCAAGCCTCGCGGTACCTGAGGCTCCTCTCCTCGGGTTCCGCCGAGAGGTGCAGGAAGAGACGGCGTCGCCTCGCCCCCAGGGCAGCCGCCCCTGGCTCGACCTCGCCCCCGAAAGTCAACCTGAGCGGGTGCGCCTGTCCGTCGCATCGCCTTCCTCAGCTCAGCCCTGTCCCTCCCTGTCTCGCTCCTTCCGGGAACTTCCCGCCCCCGCTCCCGTCCTCCTCCCACGCCGGCGTCCAAAGCCTTTTTGTACCTTGTCGGAGCGGATATGGGGCAGCACGGGGGACTAGGGCTGGCGCTCAGGGGGTCTCGGGCGGACCAGCTGAGATTAGGCGCACACACGCGGGGACCCAAGATGGCAGCTAGAGGGAGGCCGGAAGTGACGCAACGCCACTTCCTCCCGAAGTCCGGAAACGGTCTTTGCGCAGCTGCGCATGCGTAGCCTCGCGCCGCGGCGCTGGGAAATTCTGCGGGCTGTAGGCGCCCGCTGGCTGTAGAGTTAGGGCACTGTCGTCGCTAGTCTTGGGAAGGCCACGGGAGAGCCAGAGAACTTAATTCTTTGCACAGTTAGGGTTGAGTGAGTCAGCCTGTGCTGACAATTTTTTACCCGCCACGAGTGCCCGCGAATTCAGGTGTCCGCTCATTGGATGGTGTGGATTGGAGACCTATCAAAAACAACTAAGCTTTTGTTTTCCGAGGCTAGATGCTTTGGTAGATTTCAAGGCCGCGGCTCAAAACTTTTGGAGCGTTCTCAGAATTTTGTAGTACCAGACTTGTATTTTAGCAAGCTTGGCAGGTAGTTAACCACCTTAGACCCAGAGACACGACTGCATTCCCATGTTTCTTTCATGAGCAAATATTGACTCCTTGGTACGGAGTTGGTGTGGATTTGGCAATGAGCCATGCACAAAGCAATACACTTCACCTTTTTTTAAGTAGTAATTCAGCCAGGTAGAAATGTGTGCTGTGTGTGTGTGTGTGTGTGTGTGTGTGTGTGTGTGTGTGTGGACAGGGAGAGGCAGACTATTTGTTCAGCCTTTCTGTACTCCTAGCTCCAAAGTATTTTGCATATTAAAAAGAGAACCTGAAATCTTGGTCAGAGAGAGTACAATTTATATAGGAGGAAAACTTGAGTAAGGACAAATTTTCCCAAACAAGTTCATTTTTTTTTTCTTTGAATACTTTTTTACCCATAAAAAAGTAAACCTTAAATTTGTTAAAAGTGCTATATCATTAAGAAAAACCAGTAAGGGCCGGCCAAATAGCTCAAGGGATTAAAGCGCCTGCAAGCAGGTGCAGGGACCAAGGGTTCGATCCCCAGACCTGCCTTGCGGGCCCTTTCCTCCAGGGCGAGCTGAGATGGCAATTGAGCCTGGGCGTGGTGGCGCGCGCCTGTAATCCCAGCTTTTAGGAGGCTGTAAACGGACGGATCACTAGGAGTCCGATCCAGTAGTGAGACCCTGAACACCCTGTAGACCCTTCCCGGAAATACTAAATAAATAAATAAAATACAAAAGAAGAAAGAAAAGAAAACCAGTAAGGACAGCTGTATTACTTTTAATAATAATTAACAAATATTTGTTCGAATAACAATGTTGCTGCTATAATCAAAGGAATCTCATATACTAAGATGGGGTGTGGTAGTATTAGGTTATATGGGTCTCTATACTAATGACAAAGGTCTGAATAACTGTACCAAAAGTATTCAACCCTATCAGGATATAAAATGTGTAGAAGTATTTACCTTTTTGAAATAAATTTATATCTGCATTCAGGAATATTTTTACCATTTTTCTCCATTATATGTTGGGATAATATATGGTGGTTGACACTTCCTAGTTATGATGTTTTCCTAGCTCCGAAGTATTTTACATATTCAAAAGAGAACCTAAAATCTTGGCCAGAGAGAGTACAATTTATACAGGAGGAAAACTTGAATAAGGACAAACTTCTCCAAACAAGTTCATTTCTACATAGATAAGATAGGACATACGATACCTGACACCAGGCTCACATTTTATGGTTTTCAGGAAACGTGAGTTCTTTCTTTTTGTGTGAGTTCTTTTTTAATTTTACTTCTGTTTCACGTTTTCTCTTTTGCAATTTTAAATATACCATGTTGAAAATAAAAAATTTCCTAATCCTTCTGCTGCTTCTGCCTGTTAGCAGTCAGAATTTTCTGATTTTTCTAATATATATCCACCAGTCTTTTAAAAATATAACCCCCAAACATCCGAAGTTACAACGTTGCAAGCTTAGCCCCAGAATGTCATTTCCCACAGGCTTCCAACGTCTACAGGCAATGGCTTCCACTGCTGAGCACCACCACCCTTAGAGTCATTTACCTAGCGTTCAAGATGGCCCTTATCAACAGGCAAGGCAAAAAAGGTAAAACTGGTTTGTCCTCCTTGGGTTGTAAGTTTATGATCTAGTCAAAGTCCGTGAATTGTTTTCATCTGTGAGTTATACTTGAGTCGAGTTCAGCAAGAGTGAAAATACTTACTTTAAATTTTTTCTTTCCATTTTTTTTAAAGACATTTATTCAGTGTCATGATCAGACTATTACATTTAGTAATCAACAGCATGGGTGCAAAAAAAGATCTACTTTAAAACCCTTTGTTGGAATGCTTTATACTTTCAGCAGAACAGAAACTAAAATAACTTGTTATACAATTAGTCACAAATACAGTCCTTGAGTTTTTGGCCCATACACATGAGTATTGCCTAAAACATGTCTTCTTTGTAGCAGCTAGGCCCAGCCACCACTGTGCTTGGCTGAGTTCACAAATCTGTTGTAACCTGTAGCTTCCCTGTCACTTCTCTGGCTCTCCTCTCCTGCTAAGCTTTGTTTCCTGGAAGTGTTTAAAACCTCTGCCACTGCCATTGCTACTGCTGCTGTTGGAGCCACCATAGCTACCTTGATTTCATGGTTTGGTAAAATATTGGCCTACACCAACATAGGACCCAGAGCTTCTGCCTCCAAAATTTTCTCCTTTCATGGGTCCAAAATTTGAAGCCTGACTTGTAATTGCCAAATTCATGATAGTTTCCACTACCTCCATAACTGCTTCCATAATTACCAAATCCATTGTAGCCATCTCCACTGCCACCATATCCACCCCCACCACAGCTGCACCAAAGCCACTTCCACTGAAGTTTCCTCTGTGACCAAAACTGTCATTGCCACCAAAACCACCTCCACTACCACCACCAAAATTTCCGGAACTACTTCAACCTCTTTGGCTAGATGAAGCACTAGCCATCTCCTGCTTCAACAGGACTTTCCTCACTTCACAGCTGTGGCTATTCAGTGTGGCATTTTTGAATGACAGTCTTATCCACAAAAATATGGTCATCAAAAGGTACAAAAGCAAAGCCCCTGTTCTTTCACTGCCTCGGTTGGTCATAATTTTAATTGCTTTGATTTTTCCATGTTGTTCAAAATAATCTCATAGATGATGTTCTTCAGTATCTTCTTTAATGCCACCAACAAAGATCTTCTTCACCATTAGGTGGGCACCTGGTCTTTGAGTATCTTCTCTTGAGACAGCTCTCTTTGGTTCCACAACTCTTCCATCCACTTTGTGTGGCCTTGCATTCATGGCTACATCCACCTCCCCCGCAATGGCATAAGTGATAAACCCAAAGCCCCTAGAATGCTTGGTGTTCGGGTCTCTCATAACCACACAGTCTGTGAGTGTCCCCCATTGCTCACAATGACTCCTCAGACTCTCATCAGTTGTTTCAAAGTTCAGCCCTCCAATGAAGAGCTTCTGTAGCTGTCAGGCTCCTTGGGAGACTCTGACTTAGACATGATGGCAGTTGGAAGAGAGACGACAATGTTGCTTCTGTAGTGTCCACCAGCAGAAAGCTCTTTCCTTTTCTTAAATGCATATACATTTGAAATCTTGTTCAAATATTTAAAATTTTTATTGAGGTTGTATAGATTTGGGAAGCTTTTATATCTTTACCAATCACTGAATCTGTTCAATTGCAGGAAATGGATCTGGCTGCTTGAAATATATAAAGATTCAAGGCTTTGGAAGGAAACTATACTTAAAAAAAATTGTGCCAGCCCTGGTTTACAGTGCAGTTATGGCCAAGTCCAAGAACCACACTATGCACAACCAGTCCTGAAAATGGCACAGAAATGGCATCAAGAAACCTCGATCACAAAGATATGAATCTCTGAAGGGGGTAGATCCCAAGTTCCTTAGGAACATGTGTTTTGCCAAGAAGCACAAGAACGGCTTCAAGAAGATGCAAGCAATCGATGCTAAGGTCATGAGTGCACCCACCGAGGTTATCAAGGCCCTCGTCAAGCCCAAGATCATACCAGAGGGAGAAAACCACAGGCTCGCTTGACTTGCCTATATTGCCCACCCCAAGCTTGGGAAGCATATCCGTGCCTGCATTGCCAAGGGTCGCAGGCCTTGCCAGCCAAAGGCCCAGGCTCCAGCCAAGGATGAGGCTCCAGTTTCTGCTCCAACCAAGGCCCAGGCTCCAGCTTCTGCTCCATCCCGGTCTCCCAAAGGTGCCCAGGCCCCTGTTAAGGCTCCGCAGTAAGAGCCTCTTATCTGCTGATGTAAAAACAGAAGGACTGGTGTGACCCCTGGGGCGCCATTTGTGGGGGGCTGATGTCCTCCTGTGCACTTTGTACAAATAAACCTGAGGCAGGAAAAAAAAATTGCTCCAGGAGCTGGAGAAGTCTGCTTAGGCTGAGGCTCTCAGAAGCGAGTTACAGAAGACTAGTGCAGAACAGCCTTTCTTAGGAGCTATGACCACTGCCTCTACCCATGGAGAGAAGAGCAGATCTGGACCCCACCGCAGAATGAATGACGTTTGTATGCCTCTGTAGGTACAATTCAGGCATCAACAGGATGCAGTAGCGACTACTCAACATCCGTAAAGCTAAGGACCGGGCTGTAGAAGCTGCTGCAGTAATACCGCCTTGTCATAAGCCAACTTGCCAGCAAAAACAACCAAGGCTGAAGTAAATAAAGCAAGCAAGCAACATGTTATTTTAGCTTTATGTTCACCTTCCAGGTCTTACTTAAATGTACCTTTTGGAAAAAATAATTCACTTCTAGAACCTTAATTGCAAAGAGGTCTGGGAAATTATGTATTTAACTTTCTAGATTTATGACACGTGGATGGATGTTGAACTTGAAAGAAACAGGAATGAGTGCTTGGTCATATACACAGTAGTATCTTACCCACTCAAATTGTCACTTACATGAGCAAAGTGCTTTCATTTTCAAAATACAAAATGTACTTTTTTTGTATTTTGATAGAGTTTATAAAACTTTCTAGGGGACTTACACATTTTTGTCACACAAATTTCCAGATATGATAGAGTTTTTCTCCTTGTTTCTCTCCTACTTAGGCATCTGCTTGTTGTACTCTTGTTGAACAGATACACAGATTTTTGACCCCAGTATGATCAAGCAGTCAATTTACAGTGTGCACAAAGAACAAAAAAATGTTACATTATTCTTCAGAATGTAACAAACAAAGTTCAGGTAATAGAAAACAGTAGGATAATTAAACTGGATTTTCTGTCGTTTGTTTTTTGTTTTTTGAGACATAGTCTTGCTGTGTAGTCCAGGCTGGCCTTGAACTCATTATGTGGCCCAGGCTGGACTCAAACTCATGGCAAGACTCCTGGCTTGGTCTCAAAAGGGCCACACCCAGGCTTGACTTTTTTTCAACAAATTCCAAAGGGAAAAGGGCAAAACAGGAGTATGGAGAACTTTGCATTAAAAGTATCAACCTAAGGCATATCAAACCACCCCTGGGGCTGGGGAGATGGCTCAGTGGAATAAGCACTTCCCTGGCAAGCACAAGGGCCTGAGTTCAATCCCAGGTTCCACCAAAAAAAAAAAAAAAAAAAAAAAAAAAAAAAAAAAAAAAAAAAAAAAAAAAAAAAAAAAAAAAAAAAAACAACACCCCCACCACATAATGGTGGTTGTTGTGTTCCAATGGTTCATTTATAGATAAGTTCATATTTAAGACCTAGTCTAGCTTTACAAGTTTGGCTCCCAGTATTTGAACTCATTATGGCAGCTAAGGTTTAATCTTACATCTCTTGAGACCCTTAATGCATCTTGGAAGTGATTGCTGTGGAAGAGGTGTTTTACTTCTGTCAGCTATGTTTAGCTTTCTC